>NC_045427.1:16064877-16395711 GCF_902635505.1 Sarcophilus harrisii
GAGTCTGCCCTGTTAGGACCATCTGAAATGACCTTCAAAGAATCCTAGAGCAATGAGATGGAAGAAGGCCGACTGGAAAGCTAAAGCAAAGACCTCACCAAGTTCTCTCTCGTTCTTCTTTGTGGTCCATAACCCCAAGCCCACCTTATTAGGGTCCTTGAGGCTCTGGTCCTTTGTCTTGCTTCTCTCTACTTTCTCTATCTCGCAGGATTTTATCACTGAAGTTTTAATTATTTATCAGGGTTTAGTTATCGTGTCTATTTAGGTGATTCTCAGAACTATCCACCCAGCCTCAGTCTCTCTCTTCAACACCTCTCAACAGGAAGTCAGTTTTTTTCTGCCCCAATTTGCCCTTCATCCAAACTTCCCTTCCTCCATTGATGGAATCATCCCTCTTCCAATCAACTAGATTTCTAAACTTAGAGGTGACCTTGGATTGCTGACTATAATACTCCATAGGAAGGTTGATTAATAAGATACACCGGTCATAAACAATACTGTCCTTCACTTTTCTTCGTTCCCCCCATCAGATCTGTTCTTCGATCTTGTTTATCCAGCCTCCACAACACACTTTGAATCCATCTCTTCGTCTCTGCTCATCAAAGGCCTAACATCACTCAAGCCACCATAATCTCCCTTCTTCCATAGTTCCTGATAGATCTCCAGTTTCCCTCCCTACTCCAATTCATTTTGCCTTGGTTGCCAAAATAAGCACGTCAAAGAATATCCGAGCATGTCATTCCTCTGCTCAGTCATCTTCAGTAACTCCCTATTGCCTGTAGGAATAAACAAACCACTTTCTCAGCTTGCCATTTAAAGCCTGTACCAGTTTGATTCCAGTCTATATTGCTAGATTTTCTCCAGAGTATTCCCTTTGAGACCCTCTGTGTTCTTGCCAACTCAGCATTCCCTGTCTTGCCCCACGTCTTTGCCTGGGCTTTTCCTTGTGTCTATTTTGTATTCCTTGACCACCTCTTCCCACCTCTGAGGGCTCCTTGCTTTCTTCAAAGTACCACTTTCTCTCAGCTCTCCGCTGATCACTGCCTCTGCCTACAAATTACCCTGTGTTTAATTAGCCATGGACATGCTGCTCCCTCCCATCCATGTGATAGAAAGCAAGCTCTCTGTGGCCAAGAATAGGTTTTTATTTCCATTTAGTAGATGCTTAATAAATGCCGGCCTTTGGTTTATTTATGGCTGGAGCTAGACAATCATTTTATCATTCTGGGAATTTGGGGAGGCTGCTAGAGTTAAAAGTGGGGAAAGATTAAATAAGAAACCACTAGATGCTGGACTTTGGGTTATTGTTCTCAGAAATTTTCCAGTATTGGTTGAGTATCTGAAAGAAGACTAGCACAGGATACCTCTGTCCCTTAAAATTTTAGAGGGACATCTAGAGTGTTGAGAGGTTATAGAACTTGTCTAAATTCACACCGTCAGTCTCTGTCAAGATAAAATTTGAAGACAGGACTTGCTGGTTTTCAGACTTACTCCATCCACTAATGCCATGTTTTAGTAAAATTTTGGTACCCTGATAGGTTGTGCAAGAAAACCTGGTGGGGTGTCCTTCCTAACAATTCTCCTTCTAGGATGGAGACCTTTGAGTTGCACTTGAAATTTCAAAGAATCAAAGAATCTAAAAGAGGAAGGGAATTTTGAGTCCATCTATTCCATCCTCTTATTTTCCATGATAAGGAAACTGAAGCTCCTGGAGGTCTTGTTTGTTGGCGCAGCCACATATCAGCAGGCTGGAGGTGACTGAGAACCAGAAGCCAAAAATCCTGGCTCCAAGTGCTGTGTTCTTTCACCTGAACTCAGCTCCCATGTTGGTTCTTACTCATTGTCTCTTCCTTAAAATTACTTATTTATCCTACATTTACTTACCTATATTTTCACTAGTGAATTCCTTGAGGTTAGATTGACTTTGTATCTCTAGTGTGTGTGGTGCACAATAAGAGTTTAATAAATATTTAACGAAGGAAATGCAATCAAATTATAGGGGTTCAGATATATAACACAAAGGGAAACTGAGGCACAGAGCTGAAGTAAGTAGCTGATGGTCACAGGAAATCTGGCTAAGACTCCATTTAGCCTCTTAGCTGAGCTAAATAAAAGCCATATCAAAGGATACGCTGTTTGGGAGATGATTTAATTTCCTCTCCTGGAGGAGTTGTGCTGGTCATTTTCTCTGCATTGGGAAACTGAGTCAGCAGCTTCAGGTTAAAGTCTTCCCTCCGCTCATACTCCTTTCCTCGGTAGATGAAGATTTTGTTCTGGATGTTCAAGGAAGAGAGAAGGGTCAAAACAAAGTAGAGGCACGGTGCAATTGCATGGGATAGATGCAAAAGAAAAGGAAAATGTCCCAGTCATTGAGGAGGCAGCCAGGTGGAACTTTAGGTTATTGTTCTCAGAAAATGTTCAATTTTCATTAAGAATCTAGAAGAAAAATAGTAAAGGACTATGGGTATGGGCCTGGGGTCAGGAAGTTGCTGTGCAATTGTGCTCTTGCTGCCTAGCTGCCCTGGAGTCAGGAGAACCTAAGTTCAAATCTCACCTGAGACACTTTCTAGCTGGTTGATGCTGGGCAAACAACTTCACCTGTTTGTCTCAGTTTACTCTTCTGTAAAATGAACTGGAGAAGGAAATGGTGAACCACTCCAGTATCTTTGCCAAGAAAACCCCAAACGGGAGTCAGACATGACAGCAACAACAGCATGAGAGAAGGCGAGTTGGTAAGAATGAGCATTCTATTTGGGGGAAGAACGATGGGGGAAATGGTGAGAAGCAAGGTTTATTACATAAAGCGAGACCAAGTAAATGGGGAGGAGGTTTGAAAGCCAGAGAAGGTTGTTAAGGGACTTGAGTAAAGTCACAAGATGAGTGAGATCTGGAGGAATTAGGAACTAAACACAGGAGGTGCCATTACATGGGGGAGATGAGGGTGACAAAGGTAGCAACGGAGAGAGAGTGACCAGGGCAGGAGACACTAAAGAGGAAGAAACCACATGACTCCATCACTTGGGTAAAGATCGAAGACCAAGCAAAGACCGGCAAGTTACATGGAATCTGTATTGTCCCTGGTTCCCAGAACAATATCTGGGACAGACAGAGGAGGCATTTAGTGATAGGGAGGATTTGTTTTTCTGATGCAGGTCGGATTGGATGGCCACCAAACGCCCTTCCAACTCTTGGATCTTTGAGGAATATCTAGAAATATCTGGGGAACCTAGGTCCGTAGAGCAGGAGATAGGGGTAGTGCCATTGAGAGAGAAAAATTTCCGTGAAAAATGTTAGGTCAAGAGCCAGTGGTTAGACCATCCAGCTGGCTGGTGGTTCCTCTCTCCATCCCAGAAATATCTTTATCTTGGAACAGCTTCTAAGGATGAGAAGGTCTTCCCTTTGGGAAGGAAACGGATTAGAAAAATTAACACTGGGTCAGGCTTTCTGGGAGGTTTGTTGCAGACTTTACAAGAGTCAATACATATGGCAACAATGAGATTCAAGCTTATTTATTGGGAGACAGTCACTGAAAAATCTCGATTCTCCTGTCTGCTACTGGAATTGTACCAAGCTTACTTGAAATCACTCCCAATATAAAATAATTGTAAATTATAAAATTATAAATTATTAAAAAACAGTCATTTTATCTGCATTTGAAATAGACCATAGAACATTAAATGGTCTCATCTTTTTTTTTTTAAATCCCTACTGTCTACATAGTAGGCAATTAATCAGTGATGAAGAGCAGGATGGAAACTTGTCCTAGAACCTTTTCTATCTAAACTCCATTTTATAAGACATTAAAAATGATGTTGATAAAGACGAAAGTAGATTAGACTTGTGATTTCAGTGTAATAGGGAACTCCCAGGTGGGGTAATCCTCTCAACTAGTGCAGGTCATCAGCTTTTCAGAAACTTAAGAACTGCCTAGAACAGGGGTTCTCAAACTTTTTAAAATAGGGGGCCAGTTCACTGTCCCTCAGACTGTTGGAGGGCCATACTATAGTAAAAACAAATACTTTGTTTTGTGGGCCTTTAAATAAAGAAACTTCATAGCCCTGGGTGAGGGGGATAAATGTCCTCAGCTGCCACATCTGGCCCGCAGGCCATAGTTTGAGGGCCCCTGGCCTAGAACATGGAGAGATTAAGTAACTTGTACCAGATCACAGAGATATTATCACTAAGAGGCGGAATTTGAAAATGAATCCTCATTTCAAGGATAGCTCTATATCCCTTATATCATACTGTTCATCATAATGATATGATTATATAAAATGAGAAGAATCATTGATTTAGACATCCTCATTCCAGTTGGAATCCAACTCCCCAATTTTTCAAATGAGGAAACTGAGGCACAGAGAAGCAAGGGTTAACATAAATAGTAATTGTCTGAGGTGGGATTTGAACCGGGTTTTTAACTTCAAAGGTAGAGTGCCCTATCCGTGGCCCCTCTGAAATGCCACATTGATGAGATTAATCATAATAATAAAATTATTCATAATAATGATAAAATTAATAATAACAATCTCAATGAAATTGAATTTAAGAGGCAGCAAGGCACTGGGGAGAGGGCTCTTTGGAATTGTATATACTCTTTAAAGACTTCAGAGTACTTTTTCATTCAGAATTTAATTCAATTGTCACAATATCCCCAGGGAGCTGGATAGATGAGAAAGTCAGGTCTCGGTAATGTTAAAAGTCTCGGTTATGGTCAGAGAGGAGAAGGGGTACAGCTTGGCTCAGAAAAGCCTGTACTCCCATCATCCCACGCTGATTTCTCATTAAGGGTGTGAAAAACCCTGGGGACTTCAATGTACTTTCCACAGCTTTTAGGGAGTGGGTAGATTGTGTATTTTTAGCCAATTTTAGAGGCTGAGCTGTTTTCAATTCTAGCTAGAAACCGAATAAATAAACAAACAATTAACTGGCTCTCCCTTCTTTCCAGCCGGACACGGCCAGGGCCTGTTTTCTCCATCTCACTCCACCTGGGACGAGCCATTTGCTAAAAAGTTCTGCCAGAATGTTGGTGGTGTCTAGGGATGGGAGGTGAGGAGGGGGCGGAGATGCTGGACAGTTCCGGAAATGTTTTCCTCTCCTACCACCCACATTGAGAAGGAACGGCGCACAGATGCTAACACGAGGCTGCGGGGGGAGCAGCCCGGGGACGGCGAGAATAAGCCCTTCTTTTTCAGTCTTGAACATATCCAGCAGTCTCGTAGCCCACTGGGATCTCTTACCCGAAGAAATGATGGGAAACCTTGTCCGTAGTAACCAACGGCAAAGTACTCTGGCTGGGGTCTCATGGCTTTCATGATATTCTCATAAAACGAGGCTCTTTTTTTCTGAAAGGAAAGAGAATAAAAACATTGGGAGTGGGAGTCACGGAGCTTACAATCACACGGATAACTCTCATGAACAAAGGAAAGCGGAGCTAAGAAAACCATAAATATAAAGATCACATACATGGAAAGGTCCATGAAGCAATCTGAGATCAGTATAATACAAGGACAAAGAACATAGTTGGCCCAAAAGAAGGCATAGGATAAGACATCCACTCTCTTCCTTTGAAGAAGCGGGGAAGGGGGTCCATGGGACTGATCCCTTGAATAAAGTGTCAGATTTTGCCAGGATTTTTTTTTTTAAATTTTCCTCTTTTTCCCCTTTCTCGTGTTAAAAACATTATTATAATGAATGACACTTTGGGAGAAGATAGGAGAATGGATACAGGGATACAAAACCTAAATTTATTTTAAAAAAGAGTGAATAGTCACAGAGCTTGGAGATTACACAGAAATATTAATTATCATTACAAAACACTTCAAGGTTTTTAAGGAACTTTTTGTAGCAGCAAAGAAATAGGGGGAAATGTAGATGCCCAAGTAGGGAATGTCTAAACAGGATGTCAAATATGAATGTTTTGGAAAATCACTGAGATAAATAAAATAATTAATGCAAAGATGCATGGGAAAATTCTATGGAGCACAGAGTGAAGGATGAAAAACCAAGAACACAATGTAAGCAATGATAAGAATAATGAAAATAGATAGAACAGCAACAAAACTGAATGTGGTGAAAAGATAATGGCCCCAAAGAAAAGACATGAGAGGATAATTCCCCTATGCCCCCTCTCCCTTCCACTTTTATAGAGGTAAGGGATCATGGGCATGGAAAGCTGTTTATTATACCAAACTTTCTTGATATGCTGGTTAGTTTTCTTGTACATTTTCCTTGCCTTTCTCTTTTTTTACTCTTTATTATTCACTCTCTGATAAGAAGGAGGGAAGGACTGAATGGGAAATGTGAATATCAATAAAGATTTGTTTTTAAAAGAAAAAAAGACAAGAATTTCCCCTTCTTTTTCTTTTTTTAATCTTTAAAATTATTTTTTTTTTGGTTAAATGGAGTGACTTTCTGGGAGGAGAAAAAACTGGGGAAAATTTTGATGATATAAAACCCCTCACAGATAGCAATAAAAATTTATTTTAAAATATGTAAGGAAAATGAAAAAATATCAATACATTTTATTTTTAAAAACTCAATGTAAATGTAAATAAATAAAAACTAGGAAGAAAAACCGTGTGTGTTTGTGATAACTAAAACCCTGAGGAATAGCTGACAAAGTGACCCTTCTCTTCTTTGTAGACTAATATGGGCACTGTACCAACTACAGGGCTTGATTTGCCACTTTTTAAAATTTAAACTTAATTAATTTAATTTAAATTAATTTTTTAATTTCTTGATATAATGACAAAGAAGTTAGGGAGGAATATATTGGGAAGTGAAGGTGGTGAACAAAGTACTCTCATTTGGGCTTCCTCTCATCTCATTTGAGCCTAGTTCTTCCTTACTCCAAATCCAACACCCTGATTCTGCTTTTTACTAAGAATATATACTGAGAAACCAAACTACACCAAACCAAATCAAAACCTTCCATTCATGGCGGGAATAATTTCATTCTGCTTCTTGCCTAATTCAGTTTCATGAGGCAGTAGCCAGGGGGCCCAGTGGAGACAACATTGGACTTGGGAGTGAGAAACACCAAAGTTTACATCTTGCCTTAGACACTGGCTGGTGACTTTGGACAAATCAAATCACAATTTCCAGGGGCAGCTGGTGGTGCAGGGGACAGAGCACCAGCCCTGAGGTTAGAAGGACCTGAGTTCAAATCTGGCCTCAGACACTTAACACTTCCTAGCTGTGTGATCTTATCTCAGCAAAAGAAAAAAAAAATCACAATTTCTTCTAAACTCAGTTTCATCATTTTGAGCGTTAAAGTGAGATAATATATTTGATGCACTTTGCCGACCTTAAAGCAATATATAAATGCTGATTAGTATCCTCTTCCTTCAGGGGTTCAGATTTAGAAACTTTTGGAGCAAAGGCGATCCTCCTCAAAAAGAGTTTGAGGTTGGCTATTGCTCTCACTTTGTATCTCCTGTAATTTTTTCTCCACCAGCAGAGAACAAGACATTGTCTTTACCAAAATATTTCTGATTTTGAAAACATTTCAATGAAAACAAACCTTAGCTCATCACCCCCTAAAGCCCTCCTGAATAATGGGGGGCCCCATGAATGTGACTTCGGTGACCCTCCAGAGCCTCGCCCAGAGACTGCCCAGAGTGACCCCCGGGGACTCACCAGGAGGTTGCCAAGCCCCTCATAGTCGAACACTTTGCTCTCGTAGGTCTCGGCCAGCTCCTTGCTGAGTTTGATGGCTTTCTCCCACATCTTCCGGAAGACGAAGGTCAGGACGGCGATGGAAAACAAGAGAACGATTGTATCAGCTGCAAAAACCATTCATGAGCATCCAGGAGAAGCAGCAGGCCAGCAGCTGGGTTGGGTTACTGCCGACATTCCCGGCTGCCGGGCTCTCTCGGATCGGCTTGACCCCTCACTGACATTACGGGAGTTTCTATGTCTCTTGGCCACTTGGCCAGCGAGGTGTCTTCCTCCGAATTCTGTCTGCCAGACGGAGGAACACTGTGTCTCCCGTAATCATGTCAGAAAGAGTTTAGAGGAAAAGGTACCAGAGACATTAGCACCTGGGACAGTGGCCAAGTCCACTTGATGAGAAAGCCAGGACTGGCTTGGGGAAGAGTGGGAAAAGGAGCGTGGCGGGACAAGAACCCCGAGTTCTAATTCTGAACCCACTGTCTGCTCAAAGATTACCTTACATCTTCTCGGTATGGAATTTCTGTGTCCTTGCCTTTATATTTGTAGGTTTATCCAATAGAATGTAAACTCTGGGAGGGCAGATTGTTTTTTTCATCTTTTTTTGTATCAGTTAATGGATTTAAATGGATTGAATCAGTTAATGGATTTAAATTGCTTTGGAAAAAAAATCACTAGATCAACTAATGGATTTGAATTGCTAAATTAACTAATCAGTTAATGGATTTAAATTACTTTGAAAAATCACTAGAAAAATATAGCTATTTTCTATCTAGCTGAGAGATTGAAAATGAGAGATGACACTGGAACAGGGATTTCACTGGAGTCTTCAGAGAGGGTTCTACAATAGGGGGTCACTAAATTAAGGAACCCTGAGCCCAAATCATCTTGATTTCAAGGCTGGATCTTAATTTATTATGTTGTGGCTACTTCTCATTATCTGGAATTACAAGCCCAAGAATCCAAATTCAGGGTGACTATTTCTCATCTTGTTTCCAGGAAACCGGGGTTCAAATCCTGTTTCTCGCTATCTGTCTGACCAGAGACAAGTCTGTAAGGCTCTATAAGCCTCAGTTTCCCCATCTGAAAGATGGAGATGACACAAATACCATTTCCCTTCATCAACTCTTCTTGGGATCATAACTTTTGCTTTGCAAATCCTGTTTAAATTGAAAGGATTTACTTAAGCAGAAATGTGAATTTTGAGGAGAATTTTGATAATGATGTTGAAAGGAAGGTCAAGGGCACATTATGTAGCCAAGCCAAATAGCTCCCCACCACACACACACTTCTAGATGAAGGCCAAACTGTACGATGAAAAGAGACCGAGCCAACACTAACAAGAGAAAGAACTACAGCGATTAAGGCTGGAGTCCCCAGAGAGTTGTCCTATCTCTATTACTCGGCCAGAGGTTGCTAAGAGCAGAGGAGATGGACCAAATAGGTTCCTGCTCCCACCTTTCCAATACCTCCAACAAACTCTATATCTCCAGTCTCACAGAGAGCCTTGCAAATCTTAAGTGCCTAATACATGTTTATCTTATTGAGTTGAATTATGAGTCATCCGGTCCAAACCCATCAAGGGATCCTGGGCAGAGAAGTAGCCTTGCCAGATCTTGAACCCTCACTCCTTCTCAACAAGACACTCACTTTGCCCTTATCGAAGTACGAGATGATCTCTTGGTACAGCTTCTCTTTGAGCTCTTGCTGGGAATAAACATGGTAGCTGTCCCTCTGGAGCAAGTGGGGCACACAGGGCTTGTCTGACCACTAGAAATTAGAAAAAAATAAATATAGGATCAATGACCAAATAAGTTTATAAATTCAAAATGTTTGCACCTTATAATGGCTTCAAATCCATTTTTTTCCTTCCAATGATGCAGTAGCTGAAATCCTCTATGATGTTATTGGGTTAGTCTCCTTCCCTCATAGATGAATCCCTAGTAGAACCTTCCTTTTGGAGTGAGCCCTAGGCTGACCAGCCTTTATATCTCTTGTTACTATGCTTCTGACCTTCTGGTCTTCAATATTTTGCCCATACATGGCACCTCCTTTCAGTTCCTTTCTCTTCTTTGTTCTTCCCCCATCAGTATATAACTTTCTTGAGGACAGGGACTGTTTTATTTCTCCCTGTGATAGCGTCTCTAGCACTTTGCCCCATGCTGGGTATATAGTAAGTGTCTGACAGATAATTGCTGGTCATCTTGCCTTGTCCAGATCTGTGATTTCATGAGTGCAGGGAAATCTTGGGGAGAAAATTCTCTTTCTCCACCCAGATTAGAACTTGCTCTTTAATTTAGAGTCTTACAGCACTGCCTGGAGCAGTGATGTATTTTGGGCCATATAATCATCCCCAGATAAGACTTGAACTCAGCTCTTCCTTTGAGACCATTCCCTGCTTTTCAAGATATCATGGCATGGCCTATATATTCCTGGAACACACAATATGAAAAGATTGTTTATGATCAAAAGCAGTTCCACCCAAAAAAAATGGAAGCTCCTTTTTGTCTTTGCATTATCTATGCCTGGAACGCAGAAGGTGTTTAATATATGTTATCTAAATGATTATCTTGAATTACTTCTATAACAGGTAAGTGGTATAGTAGAAGACTAAGATGAGAGAGGTATGACCCTGGGCAAGTTACTTCACCCTGTCTACCTCAGTTTCCTTATTTGTAAAATGAGCTGGAGAGGGAAATGGTAAAGTACTCTAGTATCTTTGGCAAGGAAACCCCAAATGGGTTCAGGAAGAACTAGATACGACTAAAAAAAAAATTCATTCATTCTCATCCTGTTCTTGCCCATAATACTCCTTGGACCATTGAGGTGTCTTTCTGGGGCTTTGTACATTGTGTGGCCATGTACCCATCATCTCTGATCACATGACTCACCCACTTCTTTTTCTGATCTCACAGTTCCTAGATAATATCTATTAGATTTAAGCCACTCACGCTCATCCTCCGCCCACAACCTGGGTGGTCAGAGAGTTACTCTTCCCTAACAGAAAGTCACATAGCCTCACTAGGCAACAGGGAGTCTAAAAAGATGGGTTCTCCAGACAGGTCATGGCTTGGAGTTACTGAGAGTACCATGGAACCAGCCAAAGGCAGATGAAACAATAAACAAACAAGCCCAGCCCTCATTTGTAACATCTGCTGATTTCCACGGTGTAAATGGTCTCATGAGCGGAAACAAGCATGCCATAGCCCCAGGACCTGGCACAAAGTAAGTACTTAAAATTCTAGCATTTAAAAAAAATATTCATTTATTTTGTATATAATAACAACAAAAATAATGGCAGCAATAGCAGAAGCTAGCATTTATAGAAGGTTCACAAAATGCCATACAAATGCTATCTTTACAACAATTCCTGGAATAAGATGCTACTATTATTCCCCTTTTATAGATCAGAAAACTGAGGCAAAGTGACATATCCAGGGGTCACATAACTTAAAAAATGTCTACTCAGGTTTTCCTGACACCACTGTGTCTCTCTTACACATACATAGAGTTGTGAGGAAACTGAGATAAACAGGGTTAAATTACTTGCCCGGGGTCATGCAGTAGCTGAGGCTGCATTTGAATTTAGCTCTTCTTGAGTGGAAGCTCAGAACTCTATCCACTGAGCCACCTAGCTGCCCCCCTTCATCAAGTATACCTTTGATGTATGTGTCAATTAACTTCAAAAAGAATGCATGGAGGCCTTCCTGAGATCCCCTTTCTGTATACCTATACAGGGTCCATTCTTCTAAATCACTTTGGGCAAATTAGTGAGAATGAGTTTTTTCTCAAAGCCCCCCACCGGCTCTGCACGGCTCCTCGGTGGCTGGAGGTTTTCAACAGCTGCTCAGGATCACAAGCATCAATCTATATGTCCGAGGTGGGATTGAGACCCAGCTTGTCCAGTTTGGAGGCTGGCTCTGGAGCCATGTCTCCAAGTGACTTCTCATATAACGTGAGATAATCAGAGGATCAGAGATTTGAGTGGGACCGAAACATGGAAGCTGGATCCAAGTTGGGTGCAGCTTCAGGACTGCAGCAGCAAGGGCCATGGTCATCATTATCACTAACATAGAGAGAACACGGTAAAATCTGTAAAGGTCTTTCCTACCTGGAGGAGCTCCGCGTGCAGCAGGAGGGTGTTTGCAGCCTCAGTGTAGTTCTCACAGTCCCGGTGCAAGTCTCGAAGTTTGTACAGATACCTGGGGGAAGCAGGACAAGAGGGCACTGAAGACCTCATCACTCTAGAATAGGCTGTCTCCCCAACCAGACTCCTTTGGGCCTGCTTTTTACCTTTCTTTACCTCCCTCGCATTTAGTAGAATATCTGGATAAAGAAGGCACTTAATAAAGGCTTATTGACTTATTGATATACTCTAATTAATCATCTGTTATCTGACCATTTTATACCTCATCAATATTCATCTCTATTCTTTGTTGGTAACATGTAAAAAATGTTGATAATTTATGTGGATTTATTTTGTTTCCTGCAACTTTGCTAAAGTTGTGGATTATTTTTAATAATTTTTTAGTTGATTTTCTAGGGTTATGTAAGTATACCATCATATCGTCTGCAAAAAAGTGATGATTTGGTTTTCTCATTACCTACCCTAATTCTTTTCATCTCTTTTTCTTCTCTTATTGCTGAAGCTAGCATTTCTAATACAATATTGAATTGTAATGGTGATAAACCTTGTTACACCCCTGATCATATTGGGAATGGTTCTAGTTTATCTCCATTACATATGTTCATCTCTGTTCTTGATAGAGTAATGGATCTGAAATTGCTGTCTCTTTCAATTCATCCTCTGCCTCCAAACTGATCGCTCAAAATGTCATCAATTGTTTAAAGCCTTGTTCAATTGCAGAGGAAATATTTCCAATAAAAAACAACTGGAAATATTCAAAAGAAACATTAAATAAATTGTATCACAGATCTTGAATTGGAAGAGACCTGAGAAGCTAATAACTGTTGTTATTAACTTGTTTTAGCCTCGTCTGACTCTTTGTGATCCCATTTGGGGTTTTCTTGGCAGACACACTGGAGTAGACTGCTATTTCCTTCTCCAGATCATATTACTGATGGGGAAACTCAAGACAAACAAATTTAAATAACTTGTCCAGAGTCACACAGCTAGGAAGTGTCTGAGTCCAGATTTGAACTCAGGAAGATGAATCCTTATTCTCAGCTCAGTACTGTGTGCACTATGGTGTCCCTTAGCTGTCCATGAGAGAGTTAAGGCAAATATTATGTTCAATAGTAAGATTTAATCTTTAAGATTTTTAGAGAGGGACTCAAGCTTATGTATCTTAATGTTCACCCCCTCTCCATGCCCTGGTTTTCCCCACCTCCCACCGCAGAGTTGATGGTCAATACACATTAGTTGAGGAACTGATGAATCAAAGAGCAGAGCTAAGATAAATGGACATAAATACCAGTTTTGGCTTACCTTATGTAAATGTCCTCTCTCTTCTTTTCCTTATAAAAATTCTGCCAAAATAAAATTAGAAAACTGTATTATGTGATGATCAACTCTCATGGACATGGTTTTTTTTCAGCAATGAGGTGATTCAGGTCAGTTCCAATGATCTTGTGATGGAGAGAGCCATCTGCACCCAGAGAGAGAATCATGGGGACTGAGTGTGGAGCACAACACAGCACTTTCACTTTTTTTGTTGTTTGTTTGCATTTTGTTTTCTTTCTCATTTTCCTTTTTGGATCTGATTTTTCTTGTGCAGCCTGATAATTGTAGAAATATGTATAAAGGAATTGCACATGTTTAATAAATATTAGTATTACTGTCTAGGAGAGGGGATCGAGGGAAGGGAGGGAGAAAAAAATTTGGAACACAAGGTTTTGCAAGGGTGAATGGTGAAAATTATCTATGAACATGTTTTGAAAATAAAAGGCTTTATAGAGAAAAAAAAGATAGATATTCACTTATTGATGGATCCTTCATCAGACTATGGGAACGATCATCCTCTCAGTTCTCATTAAACACCCTAAACCAGGACTGACCCTCCCACCACCCTTCCTTTCCACAAAAATGCTGACCCGCCTGCTCAGGGGCTGAGGTGGACAACTCGGCCAGACCCGGCACAAAAGCACAAAACCACAGCAGAGTGGCCTTTGTAAAAGAGTTGGGTCAGGAGCTTATGTTGCAGGTTTCCGTCCCTGTTTCTTAATTTATCTTAAAGTTAAAAATATGCAGGTGTCCTTGGCCATCAGCAGGTGCTGGAATCAGCTGCTTCAGCAGCCGGGGGAATGGTCATCCCAGGGTCAACAGCAGCTTTGGCTCGCTGGGGACTAGCCAGGCAGGCTCCAGGACCTCAGGAATGGTTTCTTATATATATTTCACATATACATATACACACATGTTCGGGTAATACATGCATTTGTTTATGTGCACATGTATGTATATATATTTACATATGCATATATCTATATATGTACAGGGATAATTAGATTCTAGGTTTTCCCCCAACAGAATGCAAGCTCTTTGAAACCAATGATCATTCTGCTTCTGTGTGTGTGTGTGTGTGTGTGTGTGTGCGTGTGTGTGTATGTGTGTGTGAGTATATCAGTGTGCATATATGTGTGTACAATGTGTACGTATGTGAGTGTGAGTGTAAGTGTGTGTGTGTGTGCGAATGTTCCCAGACAGAAGCGTGGGCTGCTGAGTGCCAGGGTTGGGGGCTTCACGTACCAGCACGTTGACCGTGCAGCTCATGCGATTCTCTTTGCTTTCGTCGTGCATGATGGTCCTGTAATCCAGCAGGTTCTCCAAAAGGCTGCTGACCAGGAGGGCAAAGACTTCCCCGGAGCTGGCGAGGTACTTGTGCTTCCGGCAGTGTTCCAGGAGCCTGGTGGGGAGGAAGGAAGGGAGCTCAAGGCCCCCCTGCTGTCGCCGGCCCCCTCTTGTCTCCCCCATCGACACTATCCTCATTTAAAAGCATCAGCCAATGACCGGTGCAGCCGCCTTTTGCTCACTCCCCATGACCCCATTTGGGGTTTTCTTGGCAGAGACACTGGGGCTTGGCTATTTCCTTTTCCAGCTCATTTCACAGATGAGGAAACCGAGGCAGACAGGGTTAAGGGACTTGCCCAGGGTCCCACAGCTAGGAAGTGTTAAGTGTCTGAGGCCAGTTTTGAACTCCGGTCCTCCTCCTGATTTCAGGGCCATCTATCCACTGGGTCATCTAGTTGCCCCTAAATACAAACTAAGAGTCCCACTACCATGTGTGACAGGTAAGAAAAGGTTGCAAATGGTAACACTGGAGGGAATGTCCACATTAGTGACATCACAGTGCTATTGGGTAATAGATATAAAGCATATAATAGGTGCTTAATAAATGCTCAAGGACTGATTGGCTCATGGGTAAGGTTTTACCATTTGAAATTTTTAAAAAACATACGGTATGTTCTTTGAGCCTGATAACCACCCTGGGAGGTTTGGTCAGAGGGAAGCCCGGAGGCATCTGGGAGGCTAACAGAAGAAGGGAGGTGAGAGCTTCAGGGCTCACTGGGGGGTCTCTGAGGGAGCTCAGAGGCACCCATAGCAGAGCTAAGGTGGAGGCAGAAGCAGCGGGGCCTTCCAGAGACAGAATCTTTCCCGTCTCCAAGGGGCCTCAAAGGCCTCTGGGAGCCTTGGTTTGTCTTGACCAAGCTGTCCCTCGGAAGCCAGGACCCCCAAGGGAGAAGAGAGCAGCTGGTAGGCTTCAGCTTGGAAATCATCAACTGTTTTGGGGTTTTAAATACCGGCCGAGGCGGGTATGTTTGTCTGGCGAACTTCTGGGCTGGGTCCGCAGCCGCTGGGAAGGGTGGGACAAAGGAAAAGCAGAGCAAGGAGATCCTGGGAAAAGCTTTACAGGCTGGGGGCAATGCTCTCACTTTAGAAGAAATCCCAAGGATAGAACAGCATCAGACAAATGGAGGACCACAGAGCAGCAGTGGGGAGGAGCCTGCTCCCATCTTGTTTTACAGATGGGGAAACAGAGGCACAGGAGTGACTTATCAGCTACCCCATATGGTTGTGAGCTAAATAATTGGGCATTGCGATCCCATTTTATATATCCCCAGGGTAGCCTCTGGACCCAGGTCCAATGCTCTTACCTTTATTTACTTATTTTTTAGTGCAAACCTGTGATTTGATCAGTGTAGGGCACTCCCAGTGAGAAAAGTCCCTCTATCAACAGCTTGGTGCATTGTCTTAGGGAACTTCCTGGGGGCTCTATGAGGTTAAATGAGCCTGCCATCTTTATTCTCACTCTCTCTCCTCTCTCTTTGTCCCTCCCAATACTCTTTCTATGTTTCTGTCTCTTCCTTCTCTGTATCTCTATTTCTCTCCCTTTTGTGTCTCTTTCTCTTTATCTGTCTGTCTGTCTCTGTCTCTCCACTTCTTTATGTCTCTTTCTACATTTCTCCCCTTGTTTATTTCTCTCTCTGTTTCTGTCTCTCTTTATCTCTGTCTCTGTCTCTTCCCTTATTTGTTTCTCTCTCTGTATCTGTCTCTCTCCCTCTCTATCCTCTTTTCTGTTTCTGTCTCTAATTCTGTCTCTGTCTCTCCCCCTTTCTCTGTTTCTGTCTTTCTCACTCTTTCCCCCCCTCTCCTGCCTCCCTCCTTTCTCTTTCACCCCCTTCACTGTTGCTGCTTGACAATGGTGATAAAGGGCACAGGGCACATCCTCAAAGAGCAATTATAAAGTTGGGCAGAGAGATTTCTCTCTCATATAAGAGCACTATCTCTCGGGGTTAATGTGAAAAGCAGTCCCCTGTGCCTTTGCCCAGGCTGTGCCCCCTGCTGGGGATGCCCTCCAGGCTCCTTCCAAGCCCAGCTCCAGCATGGCTTCTGCCCGGGGCATGACTGACCCTGGCCCTCTCTTCCATCTGCTCAGGTCTCTCAGGCCGGGCTGGCGAGGGACAAATATGGAAAGTCTGAGTCATCCTCATCACCTGGGGCTGGCAGCTGATGGTGTGAGCTCCCAGAACTCTAGTCAAGGACCATCCAGACTCCCAACCCCGTGATTCTGAGTCTGGCCCCAAGTTCCTTACTAAGGCAGCCCGGAGCCCGCCCCCGGCACTCACAGCTTCTCAAGCAGGACTTTGTACTGTTCATCACCCCGGCCTCCTTCCACCTCCTGGTCCAACTTGGTGATCAGTTCATTCTCAAACTGCAATGAGAAGTGGGGCACATGGGGCCAGGTGAAATCTCTGAGGGGGTGAGAGTCCGTTCCCCTGTCCCCGGGGCCAAGCGCATCCCAGCCCTCCGCCAGGAACCCAACGATGTCCGAGACCAAAGAGGATTATGGGAGCCCCAACTCACCTTACCCACCCCACATGGCCCCTAACCCCACTCCCAGAGTCAGCCGAAACTTAGCCATCTCAGAGATTCAGACCCGGGAGGGCCCTCAGGGCAGGAGCTTGTGAGGGGAGATCCACGGAAGGTTTTTAATAGGATGATATTTTGTAATCAATCAACTGATTAATTTTATGGCAATTCTTTTAATAGACTTAATAGATTTGTAATCGCATATATTTTAATTAGTGCCATGGAAAGCTTTGTTCTGAGAAGAGATTCATACATTCTCCAGACTGCAAAAGGGTCCATAACATACACACACACATAATATATATAAATATATATATATATATATGTATATACATATATACACATATATAATACTTAGATACATATATATACACACCCTTAAATATATGTGTACACATATAGACATACACACAAACACAAATATACACATATATAAATATATAGGAAACACACATACATATAAACATATACACATGTGTGCATATATGTATACATATATGTGTATATATACATATATATATATGAAAGACTAAGAACCCTGCCCTTGTTGGCAGTGGATATATGAATAAAGGAAGAGAATAAGCATTTATAGAGTGCCTGCTGTGTCCCAAGCACTGTGCTAGGAGCTTTTCAGAATATCTCATTTGGTTCTCACGACAGCCCTTTGAGATAGCTGCTGTTTTTAGCAACCCCTTTTTATGGTTGAGGAAACAGACCTGAAGTCACTTGTCCAGGGTCACACAGCTAAGAAGTATGAGCTCAGATTTGAACTTGGAACTCCCTGACTCCTGGCTCAGCCCTCAGCACGTTGCCCCGCCGGCAGTTCCTATGCCATCCGGTCCACCATGAGGTTAAGCGAATTATCCAATAGGTAGGTGAGGCAGGTGGTACAGCGGATGGAGGGCAAGACCAAGCTTCAGGATGACCTGAGTTCAAATCCCACCACAGACATTTCCTAGCTCCTGGACAAATTACTTAAATCTCAGAACCGGAGTTTCCTTAGCCATAAAATGGAGATGAGAAAGAAACCTTCTTCTAAATTTGTTTGAGGATAAAATGAAATATATTTATAACGGTCTCTGTAAACTTTAGAAGCGTTACGTACATCTCAATGATGATGATGGTGATTTTTACTACTACTGTTACATTACACATAGAAGTGGAATCTGAATCAAATCTTATTGACTCTAAGCCTAATACTCCACCATGATTATATACACATGTGGGCATATGTACATGTGATTATAATACATATGCAGACAGTTACCCCCTTTCACATCATGGGGTCAAGGGCACGGAGCCCCCTGTGCTCTGGAAAGTCTGCGACCTCCCTTCATAGCAGAGAAGAAGTCTGAATCATTATGGTACGAAAAGATAAAAGATATTATTATTATATTTATATATAATAAAATATATTGATACTATATATACTATACATATAATAAAATATACTAGATTTTAATAATACAATATATGTAAATATAAAAATAAAAATACTCTAATACATAGTATTATAGAATACTGTATTTTATGCATTTCTGAATTTCTAAACTTGTTCTTTGTCATGAAGCTTCCACAAAACTGTGCTTCGAATTCCCATTTCATTTTTTATGGCTCCCGCAATATATTGAAACTGTGATGGGGAAAGTCTCCATGTGGAAGGGATAATTGCATATGGAAACACACGCATATGGACTATGTTTATACATACACACATAAAATTTAAATAAAACATGATATTCATGCTCATTTATATACATCCACATATGCATGTGCAATACACACACACACACACACACACACACACACACACACGTGTCTGTAGCCCTGATGCTCCACTCCTTCCTTTACGAGACATTCCCTGCCCAGCACTTCTGCTGACCTTCACACTATAATGCTCTGGGATCATTTGAACCATGTGCTCTTTGTCACCCCGGGTATCCCACGGCCTGAGCAGACTAGTCTCGGAGCCTAATGGACAAGGGGGTCGGCCTGAAGGGGGGCCGGCCTATGGTGAGGCCAGCCTGAGGGGGACCGCCGGGTGATTTGCCAGGCTGCTGGTCCCAGCATTCCTTACCATCTGGAAGTTGTGATTTCCACTGAAATTGAACTCACACTGCATCATGTCGAAGAAGATGGGGATTGTGGCCTTCCGGAGCTCGGTCTCCGGGGTCAAGGTCACCTCCAAGATGGGACCCACCATGGAGGGAATGAACTTGATCTTGTGGGGGCCTGAAAGAAGGAGCAGACAAAGATACACCGGTGAGATCGGCGTGGAGGACTGAAGCCAAAGACAGGAAGCTGGTTTGGGGCTAAACCAACAGATTTTGGAAAAGGAGCAATCACAGGATGTGTTTGATGGCCCAAGGCCGCGGGTCTGCTTGTGGGCCAGGGGGTAAAAGACATCACCTCCGCCTGGGCAGCACAGCCTGAGAAGGGCTGATTTCAGATCTGGCTGAGGGAAATGTGCGGGGATTCAGCTCCCCATCTCTCAGGAGACCCCCGGGGGGCAGGGGAATGTGGAATTGTTGCAATACATTAACAGCCCTTGGCTCTCTTGGACACCTTGATGAGTGGGGAGAGGGGAAGAGAGGGAAGAGGGACATCCAGAAATGATCAAATATGGATCAATAAGCAGACGCTTAGGAGGTTTGCACTCACCCAAGTTATACCACATATCCCGGATTCTAAAGCCGATTTCCTTTCTCATATCCCCATATCTGGAAGGAAGATCAGTATAAATATTTTTTAGGGAAAACAAAAATGGAAAATACACTGAGATAGCTTCTTTTTTTTTTAAAAAAAAATGCAGAGAACTTTGGCCATCAAGAAGCAGAGGTGAGCAGCCGAGCCGGCAACGTTCCAGGCTGAGTACGACATAGTCTTGAAAACAGAAGCCACTTGGACACAGACATCTGTGGTTTTATCCTCATCCTTCAGCATTTATGTGATGTTTTAAAGTTTGAAAGGTGTTTACAAATACTGTTTCTTTTTATTTTCACATTAACTCTGGGAGATGGGAGCTATTATCATGTCCGTTTTACAGATAAGGCAACTGAGGCAGACGGAGGCTCAGTGTCTGCCCAACTCCAGATGCAGTATCTATCCACTGTACCTCCCAGTTGTTGACTATATTCAGTGAGATGTAGTGGTGAACAGTTACGTCATGACCCTAGCCCAGTCATGCTCTCTCATCTGGTGGGATTCTTACCCATCTTCTCCCATAGTTCTCTATGGTGAATCTGCCCCATTGTCCCTGTATCAGTTTTGTTGAAACTCTTCTAAGAAGAGTCTCATGACCGCCATGTTTTTATTTTTCATTAGACTGAAGTATAGAGTGTGTGGAAGGAAGTTATGAATAATAAGGCTTGGAAGTCAGCTTATGAAGGGCTCTAAAAGTCGACCAAGGTCAGGGTTACATTTGCTCCTTGGGACACTGATGTTCCCTCCAACCCAGACCTTTCTGACTCCAGGACCAGGTGTTCCATCTCCAGGCCTTCCAGGAAGGGTCATGATTTCCATTCAAGGAAAGGAGGGGGCCTCTCCTGTGCCCCACGGCGGGACCACATCATGGCCACTGAGAGGGAACGGCTGTTGGATCAAAGAAGGATGCATCCCAGCCTCAGGCAAGAACCCCTGATCTCCGCCCACCATGATGGGGACTCCATGGGCACTTACTTCTTGATCATTTTGGAGCGCTTGGCTTGAGAGAAGGTTTCCAGCTGAAGGGATTCGTGGGTGAGGAAGGCAACAGCCAAGTGGAAATAATTGTTCCAAAGCTACAGAGGATTCAGCAGGGAGATGGGGGTGGGAAAAGCAGAAAGCAAGGAATTAAGGGTCAGACTCAAACATGGTGGAAAGACACAAATGGAAAATCCATGAATAAATCACTAAAGCCGCCTGCTCCTCATAGGACCATCATCAATCTCCATTCTCTGTTGAAAGGGTTGAGATCCAGGGACCGAGACATATAGTACCAGTTTGGTACAGGAGGATGTTGTCTACATTTGGACATTTCTGAGTGAAAATTTTGGCACTCCTGGTTACCTGGGTGACAGCATCTCCCTGGGGCTCAGTTTCCCTTCTGAAAAATGGAGGTAATGGGTTTGGAATGGATATTGTGAGGTCCTGCCCAGTTCTACATCTATGATCCATGATCTCATTAACTAGATTGTGTGATGAACAATTCAGGGAAGGGAGGTACGTGGGAGCTCCCTACCCCAACCTATCCATCGATAGAGAAAAGCTGCTTATTGTTCAGAGAGGCTACTATAACTTGCAACCAACCAAGCAAGCAGCAGGTATTTATCAAGCACCTACTATGTGCCAATCACTGTACTAGGGGCTATTTATCAAGCACCTACTCTGTGCCAACCACTGTACTAGGGGCTATTTATCAAGCACCTACTATGTGCCAATCACTGTACTAGAGGCTATTTATCAAGCACCTACTATGTGCTAATCACTATACTAGTGACTAGAGACACAAGTAAAAATGAGCAAACAATTCCTCTTTTCAAGGAATTTACCTTCGAATGAAAGAGACAGCAAGAATATATAATAATGTAATGATATAATATGCCATTAAATAAGGTACCGGATATAATTCAATATGACCTACTTTATGTCAAAATAATTTTAATAGTCATTAATACAAGATAGCACAGGCTAAAATAAAATATTAATCATTTAGCTTTAGAATTTGACAGACATAAAGTCCCTCAGTTCTTCTACAAGTCTAGGCCACAGGCCACCAAACCCAGTGGTCATTTCCTGCCCTGAAGGGGCGAGGTAAGTGGGTTTTCTAAGCTCAGAGAATGAACAAACAGAAAAATAGGCCCTCTGGATGCATGAAGACCATGGAAAGATTGGCTTTCTTGGCCACAGTGCCAGATTAGGAATAATTTAGGGGAACAGTCTCTTACCTGGAGTTCAAAGCTTGCCTGATCCATGAAGAACTTTGTGAGAACTTCAGCAAAGAGGTTTATAGACCGGAGAAAAACCCTGGGGAAGAAGCAGTCTTGTGAAGAAAGTGCCCTCACAGTCACTAGATTCCTCCCCACATTCAGACACGAAGTCTTGGCTAGAATCATAGAACCTTTACGGTGGCAGGGACCTTAGACATTATGTAGTTTATGTTGTTTTATTTTTCAATAAGTCAACAAGCATCTATTAAGTACCTACTGTTTGCCAGGTACTAAGGATACAAAAATAGGAGTTTACAATCAAAGGATTTATAGTCTTATTTTCAAATGAGGAAACTGGAGCCCTGAGAGATTAAATAATCAGCTAATAAATGGCAGGGGCAGTCATTGTGACCCTTAGTCTTGGGTTTTTACAACTTTGGCTCCAAACTCAGCTTTCTAATTAATTCATTGAAGTGGACGCCGCTGGTCATTGGATCATGGAAACTCTATGTGGGAATGGAGCCCAGAGATCAGCCACAATCATCATAACACTCCTCTGAGGTTCAAAAGCCAGCTTGGTCATTCTAGTGTGGATGCCTGAAAGTTGTGGATTTGAATCCTGTGCTCTACACTTACCAACTGTGTGGCCATAAACCAGTCACTTAACATTTCTCAGGCTCCTTTTTCTCATTTGCAAAATGAAGATGATGATAACAATGGCCCCTGAACCTACTTAGCCCACTAGAAAAGCATAAAGGGCTCCACAAAGGGCACCTAGTAAAATGCTGTTCTGTCAGTTCATTCACGTCCAACTCTTTGTGTTCCCATTTGGCATTTTCTTGACAAAGATACTGGAGCAGTTGGCCATTTCCTTCTCCACTCATTTGTTAGATGGGGAAACTGAGTCTCAGATTGGAGTGATTTGCCCAGAGTTATACAACTAGCAAGTGTCTGAGCCTGAATTTGAACTCAGGAATTTGACCTCTATTCTCTCTAGTGAGCCACCTAAAATAGAGCATTTACTAATCATCCAGTTCCGTAATCATTTCTTAAATGCAAACGGCAATTTCTAATTGCCAAAGATGCAAAGGAAAAATGAAACCAGTTCCCATTGTTGGGTTTTTTATTTTTAAGGGAAGGGAGTCAGAGTCACAGAAACATGATTTCTTTGGTGCAGTGATCTCTATCCTCTATACAAGACTGATAACTGTTACCTATAATTTAAAGTCTTGGAGAGTCATTTGGGGACATTGAAAGTTTAAGTGGCTCATCCAGGGTCCTACAATCAGTACGTATCGGAGACTGGATTTGAACAGGTTTCATTACACCCGAGTACCTTTTGTTGGGGGACCCATCAGCCAACCTCGACTCATTCAATAGGTGGTGGGATGAAGCGTCATCCCTGATGTCTATCTCAGGTTTGGCTCCTTTGGACCGCCATGACAAGAGCCCTGAGCGCCTCTTCCTGGAGAAGCTCCCACCTTTACCTGTTCTGCATCATATTCATGACCATCCAGTCCGGGGGATACACATTCTTCCCAATGAGATCTTTGAACATGATGAAGGTTTCCATCAAGAAATCCTGCATAAAACACAGGCCAAGGAGAGTCAGGTGTTGTGGGTAATCTTAATGACAAAATTTGGCTTCAGAGAAGAAGTAAGGAAAGTCACCTTCCTTCCTCTTCATTATGTAGTAAAGGACTATGGGTAAAGAGTGAAACATACATATTCTCTTGTAGTGAGATGTTTTATCTCATTGAATCAATCAAAAAGTGTTAAGTGCCTTCAGAGAGTGAACAGATATGTATTAATCGGTACCAGATCAGGTGCTGGAGAAAATAAAGGCCAAAAAAACAGTCCCTGCCCTAAAGAGCTTATCATCATATTTATTATTTTATATTATTATTTTTTTTGGTTGTTATTATTGTTGTGACCAATGGGTAGGAATACGCTTTTTTTTACTGAGTCAGATGTTCACAGACTAAAAACACTAAAGCCTAGCTACAAAATGCACAGAAATCTTCTCATTTAATTCTTAAATAGATGTATATAAATTGCAGGTAGACTATTTTCCAGCTAACAAAGTTGAGAGCTTATATTCTAACGGAGGGGACAACAAGAACAGAAATAACAAAATAGAGAAAAGATGCTATGGCTAGGAAAGCTGGCCAGGACCTTAGCTAATGTTTTAAGCTGAATTGTGAAAGAAGCTGGGGATTTCCCATGAATCCATGCTCCACAGCAGAGCATCTGGTCATGGAGGGACAGTCGGTGAAACAGCATGGAGCTGGGAGTCAGAGCATTGTGTATGATGAACAGCAAGAGACCGGTGTGAGTGTGCTGTTGGCTTGGGTGAGAGGAAAGTGTCAGAAAATAGGAAAGTGGGAAGGGACTGGAGGAAAAAAGGGGATTTCATACTTAATCCTACAGGAAGGAGGGAGCCAATGGAGTTTATTGAGTAGTATAGTGACATAATTAGAGTTCTGCTTAGGATGATCTTTGCTCCAGGTGCAGTTCACAGAGGGAGAATGGGTATATTTGAATCATACTCATTTGAATATAATGGTTAAATCTGAAAATAAGATGGGATTTTTTAAAGGCATCGATTAAAAATTTTAAAAGGTCGTATTTTAATTGATTTTTAATGTTGCTTTCTTCTGACCTACAGGTTTCTTCAGTACAAATTTCTCACAAATGTCATACGTTGCTATTAGACTGCATTATGACAGTCTTGCACCTTGGAAATTCCCTAGAAAAAGGAGCACTACCCTCCGAAGAGCTTACATGTCTGTCTACAGTGTTTTGAAGGGGTTTTACCTAGAACTGGAGCTTGAGAGTCAAGAGACCATCCACCAGTGGGGACATCAGAGGTCATTTGCTCTAAATAGGAGGAAAGAGGCTCAGGGAGAGTTTCGGTGACTTGTTCAGGATTATATGAAGAATAAGTGGTCTAGGACTCAAACCCCAAGTGAGCACCACTGTGCCTCCTGCAGGAGCTCATTGGAGAGAAGCTGACAGAGTCCAGGTGAAGGTAACCATGTCAAGTCTCAAAATCAACTCATAATCTCATGGATTGGACCTCAAGAGGCCATCTTCATTTGACAGATGAGGAAACTGAGGGCCGTAGAGGCCCCTGAGCCAACAGCTAGTGCCAGAATTTGAATCTAGGTCTAGTAATCTCCCGATGATGCTATGTGGAGGGTGGGTCAGCTCGATAAGCAAAGGCCTGGGAGGCAGAGCGTAATTTTGTTTATTTTTTCAGTCATGTCTGAGTCTCCGTGGCCCCACTGGGGGTTTTCTTGGCAGAGATACTACCACGGTTTGCCATTTCCTTCTCCGGCTCATTTTCCTGATGAGGAAACTGGGGAAAGTGACCTACATGGGGTCATGTGGCTAGGAAGTATCTGAGGCCGGATTTGAAGATGGGAAGTTGAGTCTTCCTGACTCCAGGTCTGCTGCTCTATCCTCTGAGCTATCTGACAGGTGTCTTCCAATATCTGAAGGGCTGTTGGAAGAACCTGACTCTAGAGGGAAGGGGAAAGGATGGGGGCTGCACAAGGACTGATTTCTGTTTAATGTCAGGAGAACTTACCTAATAATGAGGAAGAATGACAGCAGTCAGGTGGTCAGATTTAATGGCAGATAGGAGAGGGCATGCATAGAACACTGGTTTTTACCTGAATTCAAACCCCACTCTTTACTAATTTTATGACACTGGGAAAGTCCTTTAGATTCCCTCATCTTCAGTGTCCACATCTGGAAAATGGGAATAATAATAACACCCATTTCCCAGAGTTGTTGTGAAGGTAAAATGAGGCCACATATATAATTATTAATCTTAAAATACTAATTTATTATTTATTACAAACCAAAAATACTAAAATACACCATCTCCTTGTGAGAGGGACACTAAGAAGGAATGGAACAGGCCAAGGGCAAGCAGCGGGACAGGGAATCATGGCGGCAGGGAGTCTGAATAATCCCCAAGGTAGCAGGACAACTGAGAAAGTTACCTGTTCAACAAGAGGCTTCATCAGTTTTACAATCCTCCACCTGAATACTCAACCATCAAGCGTTAATTAAATACCTACTATGTGTCAGACATAATGCTAGGCACTGGAGTTCCAAAGATAAAGCGGGAAACAGTCCCCTGAGACAGATTGATATAATATGGCATGGTTTGTAAAGTGCTTGGAGACTCATAACTCAGGTATCCAATACTGGTAGCATTGTTCCCATTCTACAGACAAGGAAACTGACTCAGAGGTATTACAAGCTAGTGATGCAGCAGAAGTGAGATTCGAACTCGAGTGTTCCGTACTTTCTGTCCCTTGTTTTTGACATGAAAAAAAAGGTCAGAGATCAGATCAAATAAATCCTTTGTATTTTAACAGAAGTGGAAGGCTATCACCAAAGTGTCCTGTAGGGGGCTACATTGCTCAACAAAAACGAACTGAAATCACCCTTTCTAGTGGCTCCCCTTAGTCACCTTCTGGGGAGGGAGATGGCAGCCGGATTGTGGGATCATAGTCCGCACAGGAAGTGAGCCCAGAGTCCAACCTGCTCACTTGACAGATGAGGAAACTGAGTCCCATGGAATTTAGGTCACTCACCCAAAGTCATTAAGCCTCAGAGGTGGGATCTGAACTCGGGACCCTGAGTAGCCTCTCCCCTCCAGCCTTGTCCTTGGTGGAAGAAGCAAACACCCCTGACACTATCCCCAAGCAAGGAATCAGGTTTCCTTGACCCGACTAGATAATTTATCTCAGTGATGGTTGTTTATTTGGTCATTCGTCAGTCATGTTTGACTCTTTGGGACCCTGTGGACCATCATCTCTATAGAATTTTCTTGACAATGAATGGCTTGCCATTTTTTCCTTTGATGAATTAAGGCAAACAGGTTATGTGACTTGCCTAGGGTCACACAGCTAGTAAGTTCATGAGGCTGGATTTGAATTCAGGTGTTCCTGACTCCATGTCAAGCACTCTACCCACTGAGCCATCTGGCTGCTCCTCTAGTTAAACACAATAATCCTTTGGAATTTATTGCATGTTTTTTTTTTTAAAGCATCACGCAGTCAAGAATGTCATCCCCCTTTTATAGTCCTGCCCCAAACCAGACAGGCAAGATGCTGGAGGCTTTGGGAAGAGAAGCTGCACTCCCCAGGCTCTCCGACCTCAACTGCTACAATTGCTCCAAGGCCTTTGTCATCCTTATTCCCATAAGCACCTCAGACCTGAACTGGACATTTCACTGCCTGCCTTCTTGGGGGCTTTTACAAAGGATTCCCGACCTCCTTCCTCCCTCTTCCCCATCATCTACGACTTCTTCACCAGCACCCTTCCTGGCTCGCCTCAGGTGAGCCTCCCACGGCCCATCTCCCAGCTTTCCTTCTCACACCATTAGATGTTTGCTTCTCTGTTACAGGCTGTGGCTTCCCAGTAAAATAGAAACGTCTCCAACAGGAGGAACGGCTGCATCTTTCATTTTATCCCTCTAGCACCCAGCGCAGTGCCCGGCATAGTGGAGTACTTAAGGAGTGCTCCTCAGACTGAGTCAAAGATAGAAAGGAAGCCCCCACTTGGACTAAAATATTCCTCACAGCACATTCTGTGGCAGGAAAGAACTGGAAATAAAGCAGATGCCTACTTCTTGGGGAATCACCAAAGCAGATGTTATAGGAACACATATATACCCAATACTAGGAAAAATACATGATGAACACAGAAAAGCT
Source organism: Sarcophilus harrisii (assembly GCF_902635505.1). Taxonomy (NCBI): domain Eukaryota; kingdom Metazoa; phylum Chordata; class Mammalia; order Dasyuromorphia; family Dasyuridae; genus Sarcophilus; species Sarcophilus harrisii. Next base: position 16,092,519 of record NC_045427.1, read on the forward strand.
CAGGAGGACTTAGAGCAGTGGTTCTCAAACTTTTGTTTTCAGTATCTTTATCCTATTAAAAATGATTGAGGATCTCTCCAAAGCGTTTTTGTTTATCTGGGTTATATTTATAGACATTTACCATATTGGGAATAAAAACTATTTTTGAATTTGTAGCTCCTCTAAAAGGGTTTCAGAGATTCCCAGGATTTTGAGGCTAGACCATACTTTGAGAACCACTGACTTATAGGAACTGATGCAGAGTGAATCAAACGGAATCAGGAAAACAATATGCGCCATGATAACAACAACGAAACTGAAAAGAATCACAAAACAAAACAAAAGGCAACGCTGTGTTTTCATACTGACCGTGTTGGGTCCTAAAGGAGAGATAGTAGAAAGTGTTTCTCTCTGTCATTTGTGGATATAGCAGAATATAGGTGCACAATACACACATATGCATACATACACGTATACATATACATTTGTATATATGTAAATATATATATGTGTGTATATATATATATATACTGGTATTCTCTGTGCATAGATACGTGCACATGTATATAATATATGCATATATATATGTATATAGATTTTGCACCTATTTTTCTGTGGTATATTAAAATGTGCATGTATGTATATACGTATATATGTTTTGCAGCTATATTCTGGTATATATGTAGTTGTATTATGTATTATATGTGTATGTATATATTCTGCACTTATATTTTATATATATATATATGTCCATGGGGGAATTGTACCAATATGCACGTATTCTGCATGTTAATACATGTGCATCTGTATGTGTATTTACTCTGCTATGTCTGCAGACACAAGTGTGTTTGGGTATGTGCTTGTATTATTTATTGAATACATTTTCACACTCAGTGGATATGCAGGTTACTTATGCTGAACAGCTTTTATCATCCTTTGCTAAGGAAGGAGTGAATATGGGAGATATAAATGAAGATGACATGAGGAAAAAAAGATCTAAATAATTTTTTTTTTTTTTTGCTGAGGCAATTGGAGAGAAGTGACTTGCCCAGGGCCACACAGCCAGGAAGTGTTAAGTGTCTGAGGCCAGATTTGAACTCAGATCCTCCTGACTTCAGGATTGGTGCTCTAACCATTGCACCAACTACCTGTCTCTAAATAAAAATTTTAAGACAAAAAGATCTGAATACCAATTTTAAGAATGGGTGTTCAGTGTGATGAAATGGGCCTGGATAAATAGATCTAAATGCAAGTTTTAAGAATGGGTGAAATGGCCTGGAAGCAAGGAGCTTCTGATTCCGGGATAGTGTTTCCTGTCTGGCAGGATTTGCTGATGACAACTTACAATGATATCCTGCCTGGTCTTGAAAGTGCTGATATAGTAGTTATAATGGAAATCATCCATCTGCCGGAGGATGGCAGTCATGCAAGCCACAAAGCTGCCCTGGAAAAGAGAAAGGACCATTAAGTGAGGTTTCGCACATGAGGAGTCCCTCCCAGGATGCTTTGGGAAAACTTCACTGCCATCAGACTGAGGACAATGGGATTCTACTCTAGAGGAAATATGTTGGATGACAGGGCTCCAAGACAATGTGGCTCGGTTTGTGCTCAGGTCTTGAGAGGGTTGGCTCCTTTATACCCCTCCCAGCAATAGGCTATCCCCTCTGTGTGACTGATGGTGTAACAGCTGACACGATGGGTACACTACATTGGGTACACTACACTAGGTACACTACACTGGGTAGATCAACAGTAAAGGCCATGAGCAGATGTCTGAAGCCATTGCTCTGAGCCAGCTCTTTGCAAAGGTGATGGCCCATGGATCTTCCTTAGATATAGTTGCAATTCTAAATTTGTCTTTTTCTCAAAGAATCCATCACTCTGTTGATTTCTTTCTTTTTTTATGGCTCTCTATTTTCCTCTATCAATCTCTATTTTATTATTATTTTAAAAAATTTTAATAGCTTTTGATTTACAAGTTATATGCATGGGTAATTTTACAGCATTGACAATTGCCAAACCTTTTGTTCCATTTTTTCCCCTCCTTCCCCCCACTCCCTCCCCTAGATGGCAGGATGACCAATACATGTCCTCTATCTCTCTCTAATTCTTTCTTCTGTTCCCCTCATCTAGCTTGACTAGAGATGTGACACATGTACTATTGAAGACTCTGTCCAGAGACATATGGAAACCCTTGGGAGCAGCAGTGGGCAGGATGCAGATCGGATAACCCAAGCCTTGGGGTTCTGAGATCCCTGGCAGTATGATCTGAGACACTTGGCAGGGCATCCCTGGAGATGTAGCACTCTAAACCTCAAGGTTTCAGTGGGTTCTAATCCCAGGAAGGAAAGGCCAGAATAAGAACCTCAGGGCAAGATCAAACAGAGGTTATCACTCCATGCAAAAGTGTTACAAGGGGCAAAAGCTAGCCTGGGTGCAAAACCCTAATTCAGGAACAAAGTTAGATAAATGAGCAGAAAATACTGTTCAAAATGAATTTTTTTCCAAATTTGAAATTTTAAAAAATGCAAAAAAAAAAACCCCAAACAAATCAAGTTTTCTCTGAAGAGGTGACAAAAATCACCTCTCCCGAGACTCCCTGCTTTGCAGTAGAGAGGACTATGGGTATGCATGTCAGGATCTGTGGCTGCTTTCAGTTGTTTTCCCTGATTATTTTGTTATGGGGGACAGCTGACATGGTAGGGAGAGAAGCTCTATATTCAGAAATGAAAGTCATATAGAAAAATAAATCAACATAAATTGAAGAAATGTTTAAAAACGGTTCTCACTATGTGGGGAGATTGCCGGCTCATCCCAATCACCGTCCGATTGATCCTCCTCAACAGGCGCTCCATGATCAGCTGGATGTGCATCGAGGTAGGGCCCTGGGAGAGAAACACAAGCGAAGGCTGAGCATTTCACAACTGAAATAGTGCCATGTCCCAGAGTGCTCTGCGTTCAACAGCCTCTTCCTAGTATCTAACTGACTTCTTCCCTTTAGAAAAAGAGACTGATAAAAAAAATCAGAGCAAGTATTCAACTGAGTGGATAATGACGAATATGAGATCTGGAAAAATAGTCCTTTGTGAATATGTTGTAAAGCAGATGACTTATTATTTATTCCAAAAATATTTCTCAGTTAACTACTACATGACCGTAACTAGTCAGTTATAGAGTTAGGACTAGAAATCAAGTCCTCAGTTTAAATAGTGTTAGACAACAGCTCAGTGGATAGAGTACTGCAAATTTAAATCCAGCTCAGACACTCAATATCTACTACCTGTGTGACCCTACAAGTCACTTAATTCCAATTGAATCTGCAAAAAAAATAATATTGGTTGTAGTTTTTTATATGCTGGGTATATTTTATAGTCTATTGTTGTTCAGTTGTCCCTGATTTGTGATTGCGTTGGGGGTTTTCTTGGCAGGCACTGGAATGGTTGGCCATTTCCTTCTCCAGTTCATTTTACAGATGAGGAAACTGAGGCAAGCAGGATGAAGTGACTTGCATAAGGTCACTGAGTGTCTGAGGCTGCATTTGAATTCAGATCTTCCTTTCTGCAGTCCCCATGCAACATGCATTACAGGGTCCCTAGTTGCTCCTTAACAAACTTATAGTAATCATACCAGAATATTAATGCTCATTCTATAGGGTTTGGAGTATAACTTTGCATTTTGCATGAACTGGTTACAGTCAAGCTACTGGCAAGCAGCCTTCTTTCTTTGTGTCTCAGTTTCTTTACTTACAACCTGAGGGGAGTGGATTAGAGCAGAAGGATCCCACTCTAATAAAAATACATCTCTGTGGGCAGCATATTGAGTTAGAAAACCCCAAATTAACATTATCTGTGTTGCACTGGATTTTTATTTAGTTTGCTAAACATTTCTAAGCAATTAGTGCAGTCAATTGTTAGGACTGGAATCAAGAAACTATTCTGTCAAAATCTGGCTTAGTTAGGAAGCCCCTGGAGTTCTCTTTCCCAGAAGTATTTTTGTTATTTGTAGAGGCAATCGCCCAGGATCACACAGCAATTAAGTGTCTAAGGCTGGATTTGAACTTTGATCCTTCTGATTGCAGCACCATTGTTCCATCCCCTGTGCCAACTACCGGCCCCACTAGAAGCAAACATTCTGGTTTCCCTTTCTTTTCCACTTTCTAAACTTTATTCTTGTCACATATCTAGTCTATTCACGCCATTCCCCAGCTCCCCACATTAAAGTGTAAGCTCCTCCAGGGCAGGTCCTCCACTGGTTTTCTGTCTGGCACGTGAACCTTGGGGGAGGCGATCTGAACTGCAAGGTTGCCCAAGAAGCTGCACCAGAGGGCTCAAAGATACCCTGGGCCCTTGGGTGGGGTTGAGCTGGTCTCTGCAGAGCTGCTGGGAGCTCCCTGTGCACACCACCAGGAGCTCTCCATGCACACCTCAGGAGCTCTCCATGCACACCACCGGGAGCTCTCCATGCATAACACCTGGAGCTCCCCATGCACAGCACCAGGAGTTCACCGTGCACACCACCGGGAGCTCCCACGCACCAGGGCTTCCATGCCACCTAGGAGTTCACGGCACACCTCAGGAGTTTCCAACCCACCTCAGGAGTTTCCATAAACCTCAGGGGCTCCATCCCACCCAGGAGTTCCATCACACCACCGGGGAGCTTTCCCCATGGGCCCCCAAAGCACCAGGGTTCACCATGCACACCACCGGGGTTCCATGACAGCACCAGGGCCTATCACACCACCAGGAGTTTCCATGCACACCTGGGTTCACGGGCAAACCCAGGGCTTCCAACCCACCTCAGGAGTTCTCCATGCACACCACCAGGGTTTCCATGCACCCGGGCCCATGCACAACCGGAGCCTCCATGCATAACACCTGGAGCTCCCCATGCACAGCACCAGGAGTTCACCGTGCACACCACCGGGAGCTCTCCATGCACAGCACCAGGAGCTCTCCATGCACACCACCAGGAGCTCTCCATGCACACCTCAGGAGTTCACCGGGCACACCTCAGGAGCTCTCCATACCCACCTCAGGAGTTCTCCATGCACACCTCAGGAGCTCTCCATGCACACCTCAGGAGCTCTCCATGCACATCACCGGGAGCTCTCCATGCATAACACCTGGAGCTCCCCATGCACAGCACCAGGAGCTCTCCATGCACCTCAGGACCTCACTGGGCACACTTCCAGGAGCTCTCCATGCACATCACCGGGAGCTCTCCATGCATAACACCTGGAGCTCCCCATGCACAGCACCAGGAGCTCTCCATGCACCTCAGGACCTCACTGGGCACACTTCCAGGAGCTCTCCATGCACACCTCAGGAGCTCTCCATACCCACCTCAGGAGCTCTCCATGCACACCACCAGGAGCTCCCCATGCATATCACCAGGAGCTCTCCATGCACACCTCAGGAGCTCTCCATGCACACCACCAGGAGCTCATCGTGCACATCTCCAGGAGCTGCTGGTGCACAGAGGACCAGAGTGTGGCTGGGTCCGGGCTAACTCACCACATCCTTCCTGTCCAGCACCTCCAGGATGTTTCGAAGCAGCTGGGAGCTGGCCTCCAGATCAGGCTTGTTGCAGTTGTCATCGAGCTGGCCGCTGAGCTGGTCAATAAGCAGGGGCAGCAGGGCATCTCTGCACTCTGAGGAAGGAAATGGGGACACCACGCGACCGCTGACTTGGATCCGTGCAGGCTCTCTGTTCTCAGTCAAAACCAGAGTCCCTGCATGGGGCCAGGCCCTCACCAAGCTAGCTGGGCCATCTTGGACAACCTCAGCATGGATTAGCTACGGTCCTTCTCTTCCTTCCTTCCTTTTCCCAAAACCTTCCTCAATCTCTTTCCCCTTCTTTGTCATTTTTCCTCTTTCATCTCTTCTATATTTTCTCTCTCCCTTCCTCAATCTCTTTTCCCCCTTCTCTCTCATTTTCCTTTTTTTCCTCTCTTCTATGTCTTTTCTCTCCCTTCCTCAATTTCTTTCCCCTTCTCTCTCATTTTTCCTTTCTTTCCTCTCTTCTATGTCTTCTCTCTCCCTTCCTCAATCTCTTTCCCCTTCTCTCTCATTTTTCCTTTCTTTCCTCTCTTCTATGTCTTCTCTCTCTCTTCTTTCTCACCCTCATTTCATTCCCTTTTTCTCTCTCACTCCTTCCCCCCCCCACCCACAACTTGTGCTTAAAATAAAAACCACAACATCCAATTTCTGCAGAGAATCAGTGAACCAAATCGTAGGCTTGGAGTGAGGAGACAAATTCAAATTTTGCCTCAATTGATCACTAGTTAATCTAAGTGATCAATTTCTATTAACTAACTAATCAAATCTAAAGGCCAATCATTAACCATGTTCGAGCTTAGTCTTATCATCTACAAAATGGGGATAATTCTTCACATAAATTAATGTGTAAACACAGAAACATAATCAGAGGGCAAGGTGAATCTGGACTTTGTGACCCATGAAGACATGATCACTAGATGTTCAATATCCAAATTGAGTCCCGGATAGGGAAGTAACTTAAAATCACAAAGCTCTTTCAAGTTTAATATAATTAATATAGAATAATATAAACTAATATGTTAATGTATAATGTTATATGTGACATATATAATGCAGAATGATATGGGAAAGTAATTTAAGTCACATAGCTCTTTTAATATTATTAATATAATTAATATAAACTAATATGTTCATATATAATGTTATGTGACATATTAATGCAGAATGATAAGGGAAAGGAACTTAAGTCACAAAGCTTTTTAAAGTTTAATGTAATTAACAAAAAATAATATAAACTAATATGTTAATATATGTTATATATGACATATATAATGCAGAATGATAAGGGAAAGCAATTAAGTGACATACTTCTTTTAAGTTTAATATAATTAATATAAACTAATATTTATTAGTATAAATATATAATGTTATATGTGACATATATGATGCAGAATGATATATTAAAACTAAAGGTATTAATGTGATTAATAGAAACTCAGGTTTTGCAATGTTGGAGTTGGAATTTCCAGTCTAACCATCATTTGCAAACTGATTCCAGGTCCCAGTGGAAGAATTCACTTTTAACTCTATATAGATTTATGAGAATAAAGGGGATCGTTATCTCCCTCTGGGAGCGTGGTGATCATTTGGGGATTCTACTCCCCAGTTGCAGTGTAACCTTCACCTATTTTGGCTCCATGCTGAGCTCAGGGGCCACATTTGTGGGCAGAAGGGAGGTCACCCAGCAGGTAGCAAGGGTAATCACGCCTCCCAGGTGGTCTCGGCTGGACACAGAAGAGCCAGGCTATTGCACCTCCCACCATCCTGCCTTCACACGTGCTCAGAGCCTGTCTGTCTCAGGGACTTAGTCCAGTTCATCCAAAGCAGACCAATTCCAAGGCTGTCACCTTCACTGCCTCAGTGGAGAACATCCTCAGATCTTGCACAAGACTTGGGATATTAGAGCTTATAACAATCGGTGCCAGTGTCTCCTTGTAGACTGTAACCAACTTAAGGGCTGGAACTGCCCTTCATAAAACACTATCCCCACAGTGGTGAATTCAGAACTCATGCAAATAAATACCCAAGGGGCGTAATAAATGTTTGCAGAATTTGTGGTTATTTATAATTCAACAAAATTAAACCAAATAGAGCGAGTGTAAGCCAGGCACTGGCACAAAATGAAGCAGCTTTGCCTTCTGTGAGCTTATACCAGCAGGAAAGGGCCTAGAGGCTCCCCACAGTCTGCCCTAGCCTTTCCATCATGCTGTGAGCAGGGGGAGGCTCTGGGAATACAGGAGACTGTATTCCCAGTTGTTCCCAGAAGGATGATGCAAGCCCTGAGTATTTGGGAAGTTACAGAGACTCAGGATCTGATCTCGGCTTCCCCTGAAGAGCAGATTCTTGAGGCTTCAATAAGCATCTAGCCAGCACCCTGCTGATTCTTCTGGGAGAAGGGTCAGGGGCTCCAGAAGGCTGGGCGGACATTGCACCCCTCACCGCCTGACTCTACAGGAATGACATCTTGGACACATCCTTGACTTCCTTAACTCTGAGACACTATCCCTCCTGATTCCCTATTTTTAATCTCTGACCCCTCGCTGAGCTCTAGACAAGTAAGGCCTCCTAGGGACATTAGAATTTTCCCTAAACCATCAATCCCCCACCTGCAGAAGCATTCCCCCAGAAGGAATGGTAAAATTCAGCTCTTTCAGTAGAAACTTTGTCATTGTTGGCTCTTTGGATTTAAGGCAATTTCAATAGACTTGTGATGGAAAGAGCCATCGACATCCAGAGAGAGAACTATGGAGACTGAATCTGGATCAAAGCAGAATTTTTCACCTATTTGTTGTTGTTGTTTTTTTTTTTTTTTCTTTCTCACATTTTTTCCCTTTTTGATCTGATTTTTCTTGTGCAGCTCAACAAATATGGAAATATGTTTAGAAGAATTGCACATGTTTAACCTATATAGGACTGCTTGCTGTCTTGGGGAAGGGGGAAGGAGAAGAGAGAGGGAAGAAGTTGGAACACAAGTTTTGCAAAGGTTTTACATGTATTTGGAAAAATAAAATAAAATAAAAAAGAAATTTGGACATTTCTGTCTATTTTCAGTTTTTAGCAAAGTGTCTAGTTCACAAATGATCCAGATTTAGTCTCAACATCCCAATTTTAAGGATGAGGAAACAGATCTAGAAAGGTGACTTGGAGGTTACACAGCTGGTCGGTGCATAGTGATGGTTCTATATTTCAGAATCTCAGAAATGGCGACATGTCCTTCATCAGGAGCTTTTAGATCTGGAGCTAAGAAGTGACCTTAGGGACCATTATTCTCTATGTGAAGAAACTGAACCACAAATTTAGGGCTAGAAAAAGACTTGAAGGTCATAGAGTCCAGCCCCTGCATTTTAAAGAGGAGGGAAGGAGTCGGAGGCTCCTACTTGGGCTATTGCCTAGGGTCACCAATGGCAGAGCTAGCCTTTGAACCAAATCCAGGGCTTTTTCCCAGGCTGAATTGGGGCAACACTCACCTGTCTGGTGAAAAAGGTGACTCTCCACTATCTTGGTCATGCAGTTCAGCTTCTGTCGGACGAGCTGGTTATCAGGGATGCTTTGGATGAATTTGCTGAAGAGGACGCTGCAAGGAGAACCAGATCCATCAGGGGCTTCTCTGGTCCGTCACCCCCCCCCCCCCACACACACACACCTTCCCTGCCAGGGGCCAGCATGGCCTTTCCCAGCCTTGCTAGGATTTAGGTTGATGGGGAGTCCACAGAGCACAGAGAGGCAGTCCCGGAGGCTCAGAGAAATCTTTCTCCGGCTCACCCCTTCTCAAAACATCCCCTTTCATCAGGAGCTTGCAATAGCCTGGTCCACCTCAATGGCCATGCTCCTGCCTCTAATGCCAATAAGATCCTGGATTGTGTCTCCCCTCAGCCCTTGGGCACACGGCTCCTATGGCTTTTCCTCAGGTAGGTTATTCGTGGCCGGGGTGCATTTTTGGTCTGTTTGGGGGTACACGTATGCATGTGTGCTCAGGGAGACACTGGTCTGATCAGTAATGAGACCCTCCTCCTTCGCCAGCCCCAGGGCCATATTTTATCTTGGCTACATCTGAATGACCAACTCCCTCCTTTACCTGAGTTCAACAGGATCAAACACCATCTTGACATCATTAATTATATTAGGAAGGTACTTCAGAGCCGCACCCTGCAAGAAAAGGAAGACATGGAAAGCTGGAACCGAACCAATCCCCTCATCCTACAGATGAGGGAAGTGAGGGCCAGAGGCAACAAAGAAGTGACTTGTCCACAGATAGTGAGGGGCTCCATCAAACTTCAAACCCGTGTTCCCCGATGACAAGTCTTGTTGCCAGAGAGATTCCCAAGAGAAAATCATGAGATCCTGGAAGTGTGGAATAGGTTCCAGGGACAGGTGGATAAAGGGTTTTTATTTTGAAAACAATATCAACAATATTATTATTATTCTTTCTATGTCAATAGAAAGAATAATAGGAATAAAAAAACAAAATCTGAATTCTGTGAAATTAAAATGATTAATCTTAATCCCAAAGAAAACATGTGAAAAGTCATCTCCCTCTCATTTTTTCAGAAGTGGGTACAGAATATTGCATATAATGTCCCTCTTTTTCTTTTTCTTATAAGGAATTATCATCTGGAAAAGAAAAGGAGGAATATATTGGGAAATGGAAAGAATAACAGGAATAAAAGAACAAAATCTGAATTTGGTGAAATTAGAACGATCATTCTTAATCCCAAAGAAGACATGTGAAAAGTTATCTCCCTCTCATCTTTTCAGAGGTGGGTATAGAGTATTGCATGTAATGTCCCTCTTTTTAAAAAAATTCTTATAAGGAATTATCACCTAGAAAGGGAAAAGGGAAACAAATTGGGAAACATAGATGGTGTGAAAATAAAATATCAATAAATATATATTTAAAAACTCCCAGACCAAAAAGCAAATCAACAAAAAGAAAAGCTGTTTAAAATTTAGGCTTAAATAAGATGCTAGCATTCACTTTCCTAAGTTCTTCAATAAATTACAAAATAAGGGAGTGCCCTTTGAGATGCTTTCCAACCTAAAATCTGTATGTGATTTTGAGGGACCCCACTGGGCCCTGGATCTCAAATAACCAACAAAGAATTAGAGTTTGATTTCTCCAAGCCATCAGCAACATTCCCCAGTGTTGGTCTTAGAATCAGCAGAAAAAATTTTCTTTTTGGAAAAAGAAATTTCCTATTTATCCAAGAAAGATGCTAATTCTGGGACCTTTCAAAGAATGGCATCAAGAAAGAACTGGCACCAATGAGCTTCAAGTATAAAGTCCCAGGGTTCTCACAATCCTATTAAAAAAACTCTCAGAGAATTTTCTCCTTCTCTTTTGAATACTTCCCATTTTCCTTGATTTCTTGATTTCTACATCTATTACTCATCTCTTTTACTAGATTATGAGCATCTCACAAGCAGAGAAAGTGTCTTATTCATCTTGAAATTTCCCAAGTTATCAGCACATTGCTTTGCACATAGTAGGGAGATAATCAATGCTTGCTTGTTGAATGAATGATAGAGAAATGAATGAATGAATGAATGAACAATGAATGAAAGCTGAATGATAGCAACGACAGTTACAAATACTTGACTCTCTTGAAGGGGAGACTCTCCAGGGATAAGACGACTGTGTAATGGCACCCTTAACAATTGTCTTAATTTACATGTATCAACAAAGAAAGCAAAGACATGTGTGCAAGTATATTTTATGTAAAACAGGTGCATGAAGCACAAGGAGCTCTCCTAGTGTACTAGAAATTTGATTCTTTTTGGCAAAAATAAAATAAAATAAAAATCGATCACTAGACAACACACTCAGTCTCTAAGACAAGTTATATCTGTGAATATCATACCAACCTTGATCTTAACAGCTTCTTCCAGGGGTCTGTCCATTAGATTATTAAAGGAAAGAAATAGATGGCGAATTGCATTGTTAAATTCATCCCCATCTTCACTTTGACCATAAAATCTGAAGGAAAAAAGAGGAGAGAGTAAGGGAATAATTAAACTCAAATATAACCATATCCACAAATCTGGGGCGTGTCCATTACCTTATTGAAAGCAAAAGGCAGATCTGGAATTAGGAAGAGCTGAGTTCAAATCCAGCCTCAGCTAATATTAGCTGTGTTATTGTAAACAAGTTATTTAATCTCGGCCTGCCTCAGTTTCTTTATCTGTTGAAAGGAGGTAATAATAGCAACTACCTTTCAGAGAAGTTGTGAAGTCAAATGAAATCATATTTGTAAGGCATTTTGCCAATCTTAGAGTGCTATATAAATATATATTTTATATATATAAAAGCAAATATATAATATAAAAGATATATTATCTTTTAATATGATTCTTTCAGATTTTCTAAGTTATTTAACCTCTATTTGCCTCAATTTTCACATTGGTAGAAAAGAGGTAATAATAGAATCTACCTTTCAGGGAAGTTGTGAAGATCAAATGAAATCATATATGTAAGACATTTTACGAATCTTAGAGTACTATATAAGTTTTATCTCTTAATATGATTCTTTTAGATTTTACAGGATCTCTCTGAATAACCCAAAACACTTAAAATCTGGAGGAAATCAGGGAAATAATTTCATAACTGCTATTCTGTACACAGTCTCTGGCTGGGCAATCATGGAATGGCAAACTAGTTATTAAGTTCTGGGGACCCAGAGATGGTCCTTGCTCTAAAGGGACTTCCCACTAATCTGGACACATAATACATAAAAAGGGATTTAATTCAAGGCAGATGGCAGACCAGGGTATACTTAGTTTCACTAGGTTCTGGAAAGGGAAATAGGGCATATGCTCAAGGCCCTCAGTATCGTAGGAAGCAATGGCAGGAGAGATAGTGGCCCTACTAAGGATGCCATGGTCAGAATGCATAATTCTAGCAAGTATGGAGGGGAGACAAAGGAATTAGCTGCGAGGAGTTGTCCACCACCTGGAGGGGAGTGTGCAATATGTTAATAGGGGCTAGGCTGGGAAAAGGGAGAGTCTGGAGTTTTTCATGATGACATCCGGTAGTGCTGTTTTTATGGCCGGGCTTCTCCTTGGTGATTGAGATGTTGAAGGGAAGGTTCCCAGATCCTAATTATAGCATCCCTGAATCTCAGCATTGGAAAACACTTCAGGAGTAACCTGTACCTGCCCCACTATCCACATCCCTACATCCCTACATCAACCACAATGAGATAGAGACACAGGCAGATGGAGAGATATACATTCAGACACAGAGATGGATGGATGGATAGTTAGGAAGGTAGATAAATAGATAGATGACAGATAGATAGACACATAGATTGATAGACATATAGCTGGATGGATGGATATTTAAGTAGATAGATAAATAGATGATAGACATATAGATGGATAGACATATAATTGGATGGATGGATAGAGAGAGAGATAAATAGATGATAGACACAGATGGATAGACATATAGTTGAATGGATGTATAGATAGGTAGAGGGATAAATAGATGATAGATAGACAGACACATAGATGGATAGACATAGAGTTGGATAGATAGATAAGTTGTTAGATAGATGGATGGATAGGTAGATGGAAGCATGGATGTACGGCTCTGCAGATAGACAAATTGGTGATAGAAAATACAGATAGACAGATATCAGGTGAGATGTTTGTAAATTGCTTAGCCCACTGCCTGGCACAAAGTAGACAGGGTGATCTGAGACCAAGAAGCAAGTGATCAGAATTATTAGATGTGTTTCCTAGATCTGAGACTAGTATATCTCAAAAAGGCCAGAGGAATAATAATTAGTACATCAGAATTAGAAATTCTAAAGGAAAAAGGACCTAGAGGATCTCAAAATCAAAATTCTGATAATAAAATCATAAGTGATCCTGATAAGCAAGGAAATGATGAGACAAATTGATGTGGTGGCCCAGGGGACAATATGACATCTTAGAAAAAACACATGGAAAAGATGAAAATGATTTCCCACAGCCAGCTTTGTATCCTTTGTGCCCAGCAGGCAATGCTGGCAGGAGAATGGAATCTTTAGGGCAGAGACTTTCTATCCCCATAACTTGGCACAATGCTTGGCACACAACAGGTGCTCAATAAATGCTCCTTGTATTGAATTGAATGGGTGAACAGAAACTGGATGTATTTTCTCAGTAAGGTGAAAAGATCAAACGATCTTGACAAAAACACTTAAGGGAGTAAGTGGGTAGTGGCGGTTTTTCAAAAGCTTAGTTAAAAGGAAGGAAAAGACCTTCAGCTTGAAAAAGATGGTGCAAGATCTGGCAGAGAGAACACAGAACGGGTCAGTTTCTAAGGAGGATGCTTCACAACCAAGAAACATTAAGCCAAAGATAGTCAAGAGGGCATGGAGAGACAGGAGAGGTGAGGAGATAACGGAAGGCTGAGCTGTGGTAAATGCCTTCCAGACTCTGGGCTGAGATGCTAAAAATTATAATTAGGTGATTTGGAGGGGAGGGAGGAGGACAAAGACTGGAGGGGCTCGCATTTCCTTTTCCAGCTCATTGTACAGATGAGGAAATGGAGGCAAACAAGGTGTAGTGACATGTCCAGGATTGCCTGAGACCACATTTGAACTCAGGAAGATGAGTCTTTCTGACCCCAGATCCACTGCAGCACCACCTATTTCCTTGAGTTAGGAAGTTCAAGCACCTACCTCTGCCAGGAAAGATCAAATGGACAATATTTCTGAAGGGTTTCACAAACCTCAAAGTTCCCCATAAGTGCTAGATATTCTTATTACTTGAAGAAAGAAAGAAAGAAAGAAAGAAAGAAAGAAAGAAAGAAAGAAAGAAAGAAAGAAAGAAAGAAAGAAAAGAAGGAAGGAAGAAAGGAAGAAAGAAAGAAAGAAAGAAAGAAAGAAAGAAAGAAAGAAAGAAAGAAAGAAAGAAAGAAAGAAAGAAAGAAAGGACTTGTGACAGATTTGATTACATTGTTATAAGGGACACAGCCTTAGATTTATGTGACACTCCCGATGTGATAAGTCATTATTATGTTGGATCCACAAGAACCCACAAAGCCCCGCAGTCATCGAGACAAACATGATTAGATTCTCATTTTACAGAAGAGAAATGAAAGCCCTGAGAGGCTAAAAGAGTGGCTCCGAGGATCCGGAGAAGTGAGCTCAGGGCCAGACTTCCTCCTCTGAGTTCTCCGTGACCTCATTTTTGCCACTCACTCTGAAGGAATTTGCAGGTGTGGTTGTGGAATGAGAATATTCGATATGAGGAATTATTGAAAACAGCAGCGAGGACGTGGGAAAACGAAAGGAGAAAAAGGTGGATCTGGCAAGTAGAGACTGGTGAGTGTGGGGTTCACTCCTAGTGAAATTCTAGACCAGGAGGCGGAACAGACAAGTTACAAGAACTCAGAAGGATTGCTAATTACCAGGTGCCGGCAGGGATTCATTATGAACACGTTACACGGAATGAGTCTGGAAAGCTTAAACGCTAAGGTCACTTCTGGCCATCTTCCTGGGAGGCACCATCATCCAATCCATCCCACCATGGTTTGTAGAAAGAGTTCACTGTTCCCCTTATGGCTCCACTCGCCATTCACCAAACTCTCTTGGGCCAGCACTCTCTTTCTGGGTCACTGTTCTTCTGTTTGAGTCATTTGCTTTATTGGAATATAAGCTCCCTGGAGGAAGGGACTAGTTCTCTTATGTATTTGTAATCCCAGTTATGATGAATCAACAAGCATTGAAAAAGCATTAGTTATGTGCTGACTACTGAGAGAAGCAAAAAAAAAAAAAAAAAAAAAGGCTTCTTCTCTGAAAGCAGGATTCTTGCCCTCTAGGATCATATATTTTAATAGAAGGAAAGATAGGAGATAACTGCCTGGTAGATAAAAAATTTTCCACTCATTCATTCATAGTGAATCAGGGGAAGGAAGGAAGGAAGGAAGAGAAATGAAAAAAAGAAGAGAAAGGAAGGAAGGAAAATAGAAAGAGAAAATAAAAGAAAAAGGAAAGAAAGAAAAAAAATAAAAGAAAGGAGGAAGGAAAGTAATAAAGAAAGAGAGAGAAAGAAAAAAGGAAAGAAAGAAAGAAAAAGATAAAAGAAAAGAGAAAGGAAGAATGAAGAAATGGAGGGAGAGTGGGGAATAGGAAGGAAAGGAAGGAAGAAAGGAAGAAATTTAATAAATAATCAAGAAATCAAAGTCAATCATATTATAAAAAAATTATGATGATAGCAAATGACATTGATATAATCTTTTCAAACTAACTGAAGGACAGGGAGTGACCTTGGCAGCCTAATGGGAGAGCTGGGAGTATCATGCGATTTCCCTTGAATATAAACATCTGCTTTTGTTGAATCCTTTGGCTCTCCAGGGTTGTAGTTAAGGTTCACAGGTCAGTTTTGTTGTCTAAATTTACCATACTAGGTGCGCTGGGCAGGACAAAATTAATATTAAGCAAAATCAAATGTATTCTTTTATGGGCAACAGAGCATCTATACGTGGGCCAGGAGGCTGGATTCCCGCTCTAAGGTTCAAGCTCCCAGGCCCACATCGACAGGTGCAAATGGCTGTAATTGGCAGGTATGATTCCTTACCTCAGGTACAGCACGCGAGACTGGACGATAAATCTGAAGAGGTACTTCAAGGCTTTCAGAGCTGCAAAAAGCAAATCTGTCTTGCTGGAGTCTTCAGCGTTACCCACATAATGGTTCAGCACTTTCGTGAGTTTCCTTGGAGAGACAAGAAAAGAAAGAAAGAAAATCCATGTCATGAAGTGAAATACTGAATAAACATTTCCCCCCTAAGGAAACATGAACCACCGGATATTGGAAATCAGGACTCTCAAAATCTCCCACGGACCTTGGTATGAGTAAGCAAAAGCGAATTCAAGTTTTGTGACTCAGTTTACCAACCTGTGAAATTGGGCAGAGCTTTATAAATATTACTTCATTTAATCTTTATAACAACAACAGGAAAGTAGGTGCTATTATTATCCCCGTTTTATGGTTGAAAACACGGAGGCAGCCAAAGATTGGGTGACTTGTCCAGGGTCTTACAGTTATTAAGGCTCTGAAGCCAGATTTCTATTCCTGACTTCCTGACTTCAGATTTAGTGCTCTAGATCTTAGTACAACTTAGGTGCCTTTGATAAATCAAACACCTTTTGGAGCGACTTGAGTCAGGAGGACCTGAGTTCAAATCTGATCTCAGACACTTAATACTTCCTAGCTGTGTGATCTTGGGCAAGTCATTATCCCCAATTTCATGGTCAGAAATAAATAAATAAATAATAAAATAAAATAAAGAACTTCCATAATTCCTTACTGCCAACAGGATGAAAGCCAAGCATTCACACCCCATCACCACCCAGCTCCAAACCCCATTGGCAGTCCTATTCCAATATCATCCCTTTTTATGTGGTCTACAATTCAGCCAAACTATATTATTAGATATTCCAGCAAAGCTTTCTTTTTCCTGTAAACCTTCACAAAGGGCATCCCCCACTGCAGGCCCAGAAGGTCTTTAATTATAGGTCATGGCTCCCTAGCACTTCACAAAAATACATTCTCTCACAATAATCTTAGGAGATAAATGCTTTCATTATCCCCATTTCACAGAAAAGGAAACTGAGGCTAAGTATCTTACCTAGTAAGTGCTTTCATTATCCCCATTTCACAGAAAAGGAAAGCCAAGGACTTACCAAGGACAGCAGAAATAGTAAATATCAAGGTAGGATAGAGCCCCGGGTCTTTCTGACTCCCAATTTAAGACTCACACCCTTCTCATCTTTGTTTTTTCTTCCAAAAAGTCTCCTTTCATTCTCCCAGCTGGACCTTACCACTTCCTCCTCCAATTTCCCACCAGAGCTCTCTATCTGGACTTTCCCTTTTCCCCATTATTATTCCACTTTATTTAATTATTTTTGCAAAAGACTTAATTTCATCATCTCTGAAAAAAGGCATTAATTCCCGCTCAAAGGCACACTTTAATGTGCTAATTATTATTTTTCCTGCTGTTCTTGGAGTGATTACGGTCTCCCAGCTCCCGGGAGATTGCAAGGTCCAGGCAGGAGAGGACCATGTCAGCTTGGGAATTAAATGAGGCTGCACACAAAGCACCTCAAAGGACTGTGGAAATGACAGTTGTGACTAATAGTCGTAGTAGTAATAGCACAGGTGGCACAGTAGGTGGGGCCCTAAACCTCGAATCAAGAAGAAGACCTGAGTTCAAATTTGACCTGTGTGACCCTGGCCAACTCACTTAATCCTATTGGCCTCAGTTTACTCATCTGTAAAATGAGCTGAAGAAGAAATTAGCAAACAACTCCAGTACATCTGCCAGGAAAACCCCAAATGGGGTCACAAAGAGTCAGACCCAACTGAAACAACAACAAAAAATCAAATGGTAATTGAAATTTTAAAACCATTCTGGTGCTGACCACTGAAAGGTAGGGGGCACATGGGAAATACTGCATATGCATAGGATTCATTTTTGCAGGTTTTTTTCCTCCTTTCCCCCCTCTTCTTCCTCCTATTAAATTTTTTTGTTTTGTTATAAGGGATAGTTCTCTAGACTCTTAGACTGTAAGCTCCTTAAGGACTGGGACTGTCTTCTATCTCTTTTTCTATCCCTAACATTTAGTACAGCACCCGGTACACGGTAGGTACTTAATAAATGTTTAAAAATTGGTTATCGATTGCACCATAAGCTTCATTGTAGCCATTCTAACTAGAGAACTAGAGTTAATACAAAGCACGTTGAGGGCAATCTCCTGTTGAGGAGTCATAGAAAGATATAAGCAAAGGGGGCCTAAGATGAGTAGCTATGGAGACATAGAAGTCCATTCATGAAAGAATGGAGCCAAAACAGCTTTTACTTATTTATTTACTTACTTGTTTGTTTGTTCATTTGTTCATTTATTTATTTATTTTTTGCCTTTATTTTTTTATTTATTTATTTATTTTTTTGCTGAGACAATTGGGGTTAAGTGACTTGCCCAGGGCCACACAGCTAGGAAGTGTCTGAGACCAGATTTGAGCTCAGGTCCTCCTGACTCTAGTCACAGCATCTTTCTGTGTCTGGCTCAGGAGAATGGAAGCTCCTAAAGTCAGGCCAGCAGGCAGGCAGGTTTTACTCCTCCAAAAGCAAAAATGATGCTTGGAACACAGTTGGTGCTTAATTAATTCCTTAAAGCAACCACTAGAGAAAGGGTAACGTTTGACCAATAGTTGGTTCATCACTATGGCAACTGCTGGGCAAAGCAGCTCCCTGGGCAGGGCAGATCAGCCTCCCCCCTCTGGCCAGTGAGCTTAGAGGCCACGGAGATCAGGGACTCCTGGCTTCAAAGCCACTTGCACTTGTGCACCTTCTATGCGGCTTTGGGCCACAGAGGCTGCCCCGAGCTCAGAGGGAGCAGGGACGAGCTTGCTCAGGGTCCTCTGCGCTGTTGCCTCCAAGGCTGACCTCTACCCTCCTCTGCCAAGCTGCCCCTTACGTGAGCAGGCAGAAAAATGAAGAATGATCCAAATTAGGAGAGAGCACGAAGGACCAGGCATGGAAAGGAAAGATGGAGCAAAGACTCCCCTCAGAGGCAGCTGGGGTGAGCTCATGACTGGTGGTGAAGGAAGTAAAAGCATGGGGACAGGACGTGGAATATTACAGGAACAGGACGGACATTAGGCCAGGCTGGCTGAAAAGCAGTTTGGGAGGAGAGCCCTCATAGGGAGCAAGACTTTTTGCTGACAACAGTAAATTAAATTAAGCAGGAGTCTGCGTCTGTGCTCACTTGCTCTCTCTCTCTCTCTCTCTCACACACACACACACACACACACACACACACACACACACACACTGAGCTCACACCCATCTCTATATCCAAGAAGAGCCCCCAGAATCCCATGCAATGGTACTTACACATATGCCAAGGTAGCACTGAAGTGTTTGTAAATGTAGGTTTCAAGTACAGGATTAAAATGCTGGAACTTTATGTCTCCTATCAGCGAGATAATAAATACCTGCCGGAGGAGACAATGATAAGGATGGGGCCCTGGGTAATCCGCAGACATCCCGGCCCCCAGCTGGAGCCGCCCAGCCCAGGTCTCTCCATCCCGGCTTGCTTGATCTCCTCCCTCCTGTTCCCCCTTTTCCCTTCTAGGACAAAGGGGAAGGAAAACCTGGGGCCGACCTAAAGACCTCAGGGAGCCACGGCCAGGTAGGGACTTGTTAAAACGTTCCAGGTGATTTCCTCCTGACAGCAGCTGGTCCCCAGAGCTGGGCACCCAGCAAGTCTCAGGGCTTTCCCATAAACTGCCCTCAACAGAACAAGTTTTCTTTCCTGTCCGTCCTGTCCTAGGCGGGGATAGCAAAGTCCGAGGGCTCTTATGTCCATCAATGAAGGAACTTTTGACCAGATCCTTCCCCCCCAACCCTCATTAGGCCCCATGAGCATGGGCATAGAGCTGGAAGGATCCAGTGCACTGAACCCAGCCCCCTCAGAGTAAAGCTTCTTAGCTTGTGAACCGACCAATGACCTACAGTTATTGAACATAAAGTGGGATTCCATTAGAGGCTCACAGATTCTCAGCTGGAGGAACTCAAGCAGCCCTCTAATCCACTGACTCATTTTACAGATGAGGAAACTGAGGCAAAGGGAGATGAAAAACATGAAACATCGGAGCCAAGGTCTTATCAGTCCAGAGTCAGTGCTCGTTCTACCATGGCGGCCTAATCGAGTCTCTTTCTTCTGCGGAGGATGACTTGAGAAGGAGGCAGGCTAAGTGACTTGGCCAACACCTCCCAGGGGAAAACAACCGAGGCGGGATTAGGACCGAGGTTCCTTTGCCTCCACAAAGTGGGCTTCTTGTTTTCCACGTGTGGGTGACATGTTGCTCAGAGGCCGTGACCGCGAAAAGGGAGGAAGCTACCTTTAGACCCCGAATCTGCAGTGAGCTGCACACAGTCGACAATTAGATATATGCAGTTGTACTAGTATTTACAAAGCTGTAAATGAGGGACAGAAGAAGCTTTATTTTCTTAGGAAATGAAACTCCAAGTCTCACTCTTGGGATCCACAAAGCAACTTTCCAAATACACACTCCGGGAGACACGGCTAAACTTTAGTTTATCTGAAAAAGACCCAGGGGTTTTAGTGAATGGCTAAAACGAAATTGAAATAGGACCAGACACTTAAAGTGGTGGCCAGAAAAGCTAATGTAATCTTCAGGCCACATTAATATTAGAGTGAGAGACTCCGGGAAAAAGCAGGATTGGAAAATAGTCTTCTTGGGGACTCGGCGGAATATTTCAATAAACTCAAGTGGATGGTGGATGACGTAACAGAGCCCAGACTGTAAATCTTGGAGTCGAGGACATAATGAGTCCACCAGCCGAGCTGTGGAATTGAGGGAGTCAAGGGGAACAATCTAAAGTCATATGTACTAAGTCCCGGTCACTCGGCTATCACAAAAATTAAGATCTGGGTCAGCCTGAAAAGATCACTCAATCCAATCTGTATTAGACCAGAAATTCACAACAATAATGACAAAGGGTGATGGTGATAGTAATGACAACATCTGGCATTAATTTGGCATTTTAAGTTTTTCAAATCATCTCATTTGATCTTCATAATTCAATGCAATTATTATCCCACTTTATAGATGATAAAACTGAGGCTCAGATCAAGTATGTTTCAAGTACTTCTACTTAAAGGTTTCCAGTGAGGGGAAATCTATCGTTTTTCAAGAAAGTCCAGTTTACTTTGGGATGACATCAATTGTTAAGGTTTTTTTTCTTTATTTCAGCCTAAATCTGTAACTCTATAATACCCAACCATTGAACTGTAACTTAGGGCCAGTGTGACTGTGAGCAAGGGGACTGTGTCTGATCACCACTTAATTTATCTGTAAAATGAAAAGTTAGATTATATAATCTCTGAGGTCCTTTCCAACTCATTAAAAAATTGGTTTTAAACCTGAAACTAAAAAATCCTGTTAAAATAGGAGCAATTATTTTACCAAGTTTTTTAAAATTAGAAAATGATCAAGTTAAGTTTTAAGTTACTGAGGGTTTTTAAATTTAAAAAAACCAAACAATTAAAGCCATAGTTGTAGATTAATGTATTACACCCTCCCTGTCTTGTGGTGAACAGGGTGGAGTGGGAAGAAATCATGATTTCAGGTAGTAAAAGTAAGTGAAGAATTAGTTTCTTTGTTCTCCCTATTCTTTTGTTTCAGTATCTTTTTTTTTGAGAGTCTATTCTGCCATTCAAGTAAATCTACAAATTGTACATTATGTCCTGAGGCCTTTAAAATCTGAAAACAAAAGAAAATAATGATCCATCTGTAGAACACAATATAGCACCTGACTTCTGTGGCTTAATAGGCTCTTCTGCAAACAGAGCTTTTGTGAGCTTTTTAACTTACCATTACTTTGTTATGACATAAAAAATGAGCAAAAAGCAAAACAAAATAAAAACAAAAAAATTCCCCAAGTTTTTAGTTATAATTTTGCTTTTATACTGGGTGATGTTGGGCAACTCACATCACCCCTGTGTGCCTCAGTTTCCTCCTTTGTAAGATGAGAGACTTCTGAGATTCCTTCCAACTCTGAAGCTATGATCTAACTATATTGGTCGGACCACAGCTACTTTATGTTGAGAGGTATTGGGTTTCTCTTCATGGGTTTTGTTTTTGTTCAGGTACAATTTAGAATGACCTTTGAGGTCAATTCTGATTCTGGGACTTGATGCTTTCCTCTGGCAGAGGGAGAGGAAAGAGCTAAAAACGACCTCTCGTAGGAGCCAATGGTGGCCAAGGTTCCACCCGGGGCCATCTTTGAGATTCACATACACATGACTTTAGATGCTTATTACTTACCAGTGCATCAAATACAAGGAAATCATAGGTTTCATTGTCGGACATTTCCATCATTATGTTAAAAAGTGCATCAAGAGTATCTTGTAGGAACTGGAGAAAGAAAAAAAAAAAAGAGTTTATTTTGACTCACTACTGCAAGACTTGGTATGGGAGTTGGGTTTAAAAGTCAGTTTCTTCTGACTCTGAAAACTTGCCTGTGATACTATCTGAGGGACCCTTAGGAACTTAATCTGAACCTCACTTTCATCATCTGTAAAGTTGATAATAATCGCACTGAATTATGAAGAACAAATGAGATGATTTGAAAAACTTAAATTCTAAGTAAATTCCAGTTGCTGTCATTAATATCACTATTGTTCTGCACCAGATGCCCTGAGAAGTGGAGTTATGTGTGTGTGTGTATGTGTGAGTGTGTGTGTGTGTGTGTGTATGTGTGTATGTGTGTGTGTGTGTGTGTGTGTACAGCGTGTTTCACATAAAGCACAACAGGAAAAGTGCCCTCAAATGAACTCTTAAATGATAATAATTATCAAGATAAAGATAATGATGATGATGTAACTAGCATTTATATATTGCTGTAAGGTTTGCAAATATCTCATTTTGTCCTCGGAACAACCCTGGGAGCTAAATGCTATGATTATTACATTTTACAACTAAGGAAACTAAAGTTTGAAAGCAATTTGCTTGGGGTTATACAGCTATTCAGTATCTGAGACCGAATATAAACTCAGCTTCATTTCTTAAAAAAAAAAAAAAAAAAAATACAGATTTAAGTTGTTTTAGTTGGTGGTTGGGGCTGACTCCCGTGACTGAGAATCCCTGGGAAAAATTAGCCAGCCCTACTACCAGGGATAGTTTATGTTGGATGTGGCAACTACAGGGAGAAGAATTTGCATGTAATTTAAGTAATTATTCTTCTTAATTAGGTTCTAAGCTGAGTTATATCCATGCTGCTGAAGTACTATTAATAATCTTTAAAATAAGACATTCTCTTTCCCGCCTTATACTGTCAGTCCCTTGGGGCAGAGACTGCCTTTGCCTGTGTTTGTATATCCCCAGTATGTCCATATCTAACACAAAGTAAGTGCTTAATAAATGCTTATTAACCCACTGACTGACATTATAGTTCCCCACTCCACCCCTATGGCAAAAACAAACAAACAAACAAAAAATAAGAATCTTGAATTCAACCAAGGAATAACAAAATCATAAAATTCCAATTAATTAAGTAACTTGACATCTATGCATTCCAAGTCATGAAAAAGAGATTTCTAACCTTGCAAGTGTGTGCTTGCACACACCCACACCCATACCTACCTTTACAATCTCTCCCCCGTCCACCTCCATTAGCTTCTTTAAGTTGTGTTTTATGTTCTGTGAGTTGGAACGCCAATTTAACAACCCCAAGAGGTCAACTGGGAAGGAAAACCACAGATGTGAAAATGTTAGAAAGCACTCCAGAAGCAAATTCATCTGTTTCAATTATACAAATGGATAGCCGGGCACGATGGAATAGTGGTCAGCCTTGGGAGATGATTGTCTGGGTTTTGGTGTTTAATGTGCCTTATCACGGGAGAGCCAGGTGTGCAGTGAGAAACACCTGAGTTCAAATCCAGCCTTAGATACGAACTAGTTGTGTGACCTTGGACAAGGCTTAATCCACTGGTTGTCTTAGTCCATGGAGAAGGAAATGGCAAAGCACTCCCAACGTCCTTGTCAAGAAAAACTACAAGGCTCTATCCATTGTGACCCAGCTGTCCTCTCAGTTTTAATAATTTATCACCATCCTCTTCCTCCCCCTCACCATCATCAGTGCCATGGTCGGGTCTAGGTTTTAGGAACTTCCATTACTAAAGCCTTTCAGATTGCCCAGATTGCTGAGATCCTTCTCCCCACAGCCTTACCTTAAAAAACCCAACTTATTTTATATTTAGCTGCACATGTATGTGTTGTTTCCTTGGACAGAATATAAGATCTTTGAAATGAGAAACTTTCTTTCTTTTTTTTTAATTTGTCACCTCAGTACCCAGCATGTACATGGCATCCGATGGGAGCTCAATAAATGCTTGTTGTTTAGTTTTAGGATTTTAAAGCTGTAAGGGACCACCTGGAGTCATAGAGCCACTTTTAATTCAATTCAAATGGCATTTATAAAGTTTATGTACATAGTTGTCCATATGTCCTGTCCCCTAATGGAAGATAAGTTCTCTGAAGAAAGGGAAGATGCTGGTCTTTTGCATCCCATAGGCATTTATTTAATTCTTGTTGACCTGACTTTACTCAACATTTGCCATTTGTCAACCACTGGATCAGATATTGGCAATTCAAAGAAAAAGGGGAGAATCCGCAGCACTTGTACAATGTCTGGCACTAAATTAGCACTTAATTAAAATTAATGATGGATTGATACCATAACATTAACTGACTTTTCATTGTGCTCTCCGAACCACAAAGGGTTGAATCCATTTTCTCTTTAGATCATCACATTAACACAGGACTTAAGAGCTATGGCTACTGCTGCCTCCATAGGAAACAAACATAGAGGCGACAGCCTCCTCTTCATCCATCCCATCCACCACGTGTGCTGCTCTTTGAGCAATGGAGTCCTCCATCCCTCTGTACGAGGTTTCCTGTGACTTCCAGAGCATTGTTGGCAATATGAACCAAAGACATTCTTTTCTCTCTGGGACCTAGGGAGCTTGTTTTGATTATCTTGCCTGTGGGCCGGCTCTGTTGTGTCTGGCCACTTCTCTTAGTTGAAATGCTAACTCCAACCTCCAGCCAACAATGATTCATGAAAATAGAACCGATTCTGGCTGCTCTTGCAGATCACAATGCCATTTGATCCTTGGGTGGATTTTATATCTGAAATGTTTGGATAGCCTTAGACTTCCTCTGGTCAGCATCCTGACAAAGAACCTAACCCAACTTCCAAGATGGCGGAGGGAACAAGCACCCACACAGTCTTTTGGGAGAAGAATTTAAAGGCAAGGTTTAAAGGTAATCCAATGGATTCCTTAGAGGAGGAATGGAACACAGGAGGCGACATGGAGTATGGTTAAGGGCTCTCTCTGGTCTTAGTATAAAAAGACGTGGATTCAAAACCTGACTTGGATCCTTCCTAGCTACATGACTAGCTATGCAAACCCCCTAATTTGTTGGAGTGTCCATTTCCTGTTCTATAAAATGGAGATAACAATAACGCTGTAGTTACTCTGTAGTACATCTCATGGACTTGTAATGAGGGAAGCAAGCTATATCCCTAAAGTGTTACAAAAACATGAATTGTTTTTTATGAGTGGAAAAACAAAAACATTAGAGTGAAAAATTTAGGAAGCCAAAGTTAGGGATCTGGCTCTTCTTTCCTTAGCAGTTCTTTGAACTTCCTTTGCCCTTCTGTAAAGGAAAAGGTTGGCTGAGAGGATTTGTAGGAACTGAGGCAGAGACAAATAAACTGGAGAAACAATATACACTTTAGTAAAATACTGGAGAGATAAAACTTTGAAAGACTTAAGAGCTCTAATCACTGCAAAAATCCACCAGCGAGGTGGGTGATGGAATCAAAGTGTGGACTGGGAAATGTAGTATTTGGACATGACAATGAAACAATTTGTTTTGTTTGATTATTCATATTTATTATGAACTCACTCTCTCTCTTTCTGTGTGTGTTTCTCTCTCACTGCTCATTCTCTGTTCATCCATCTGTCTGTCTCACATGATGTAGAGCAGAAGTAGGAAGGAGAGAAAATAGATCAAGTGGAAAAATAAAATTAAATCTGCCAAATAAGGAGTTGAATAGATGATTTCTAAGGTCTCTTCTGGATCTGAAGTGATCCTTTGTGTATCAAGGAGGATGCAATTATTCTAATTTACTGTATGGCTTAGGTATATGGGAGTTGAAAATAAGAGTCCATCTACTAGAGAGATGAGGGTTAAGAGTCAGAGGATCTGAATTCATATCCTGTGTGATCATAAGCAAGTCTCTTCCTTTCTGGAGCCTCAGTTTCCTCATTTGTAAAATGCGGTGAGATTAGCTCTAAGGTGAAGTCTTGAGTTCTTGGGCATTCGTGATGTAAAATTTTGCTCAGATTTGGAGCTGAGGCTCCTGAACTTTGGTATTTGACCTTCTGTGCTTGATGTCAGAAAGGGACAAATTGGGTGGATTTGATGACCTCTCTCAAATATAAATCCTATGATCTCGAGGACTAATTGATAGACAGGCTTTCTCAAACACCAAAATCTTCCTATGTGACTCCTGCTCATTAATTTTAGAGGTGCCCTATGTGACTGTCTTGGCAGGTAATGCTATATTTTGGGATAGAAGGAGGGTTGCCCTGGAAGTGTGATGGAGTCCTGAGTCCCAGGGATTCTTGGTATGGCTAGAGCTAAGGTTCTAGTAACTGGACTCTTGACCCAGGATGCCTGACAAGAGATAGAGAAAGTTGTTTATGTGTCCTGATCCCTCATCTAGGGACATCTCAGTCGTGAATGCAGTCCTGATCTGAATGAATCAAACTTGTCCCTGAGCCTGAAATATAGCCTCAAGTAGGCTTTCTATTATAGCATTCTCATTAAGTCAATTCAAGTATTTATTAAGCACTTACTGTATGCCATGTCATTGCTAAGCAGAGGGAAAGTCCAGAATGGTCCCTACTCTCAAGGAGTTTATAACTGAGTATCTTCCAGTCTTAGTACCAGGATTATTTTTTCCACTTCATAAAACCAAGCCTTTATTCAACTCTTGAGGGTTTGTGTCTCCCAACTTGCTTCCTCACCTGAAGTCCCTGTGGTGATTCTGACTAAATATGCTCATCAAGCAATTATATTCTATTAGCAATATGGGAATTAGATTCTATTAGCAATATGGGAATTAGATTCTATTAGGAATATGGGAATTATATTATTAGGAATATAGAAATTATATTCTATTAGAAATATGGAATTATATTCTGTTAAGATTATATTAGATATGGCACATTCATAGACTATCTTACTTGTTCTTACTTAGACTTGTTTTTACTCTGTCTTCCAACCATGTACCTTTGCATAAGCCATTTCCCATTTCTCCAACATTCTCTCTTTTCTTCTACCTGCAACCCTTACTTCCCTTGTATGCTCAAGTGACATCTCCTTCAACAGATTTTACATTGCCCTGGCCATTACCGTGGAAATATTGTAGCTCCCTAACAGAATGGAAGCTCCATGAAGGCAAGCCTGTTCATTTTTGCCCTTGAGTCCTCATTTTTAGCACATTGTGTCCGTTGAGAACCCCAGCATTCTTACCATGGACCTCAGTGGTTACATTTCGAAAACCAACTCTGACTCACCATTCTGGGTCAGTTTTGTGGAGCAAATCAGGGTGGCGATTTGGAAGCTGTCTTTGGTGCTATCCTTGGTTGCGGTGAAGGTGGACAAGTGCGTATTTTTGCCTGGGGAGAAATCCTTGTCCTCCATTTCTATCTTTGTGCTGGGCAGTGTCAGGTAGGATTTAGCATCTTCCATTTTTTTATTATCTCCCTGAAAAGAAAACACAAACCCACTGGTCTGGGAATGCTGAATGTGAGGAGGAGTAATTTATTAGTCAATAAGGTTCCGCCTACTCTCTGCATTCATGGTGCATGACTTGAGAGCCTTCGAGTCAGAGCATTCAGGATTCTAATCCATGACCCATCTTTGACTCTGTCACGCTCTGATAACAATCTGGACCAAAACCTTCTCTAGCATTGCCTCTGTTACTTCTCTGGGCCTTAGTTCTCTCATCTGTAAGATAGAGATATAGTAGACGGCCTCCAAGGTTCCTGCCACCTCTAGACCCATGAACCTATGATAGAAGAGAATATGTTCTTATGACAAATTTTTATCTGTAAAATTTAGGCATTGGACTAGAAGATGTTTATGGCCCCTTTCCATTTTAAACCTAGAAATTCTACCTTATCTCAAGAAGAAAAAATAAAAACAAAATATTGGTCATATCCAATGATGAATGTTCAGTTCTGGAAATAGAATGTTTTTGGAAAGATATGGACAGAAAATTTATGGGGTGAAAAGACAGGAAGGTTTCAAATCAAAAAGGTCAAGAATCAAGGCAGAACAGCCAGGAATCTGAAGGGTCCTTGATGGACAAGGAAAGAAGTTTGCACTCTCATTGGAGAGTTTTGTTGCTCTTACCTTATATACTACCAGATTATGCCTTCCGTCCTGCAATGTGGTTCCATCTGGGTTCATCAGCTTCACAAAGGCCACCCCAAAAGCTCTTTCAGATTTATCTCTGGCTGTAAAGCAAGGAAAACTTCATTTCTGAGTAATGCAAAGAGGCCAGTGACGGTGACCTAATTCTTAATTCTCTTGGGATGATAGGGAGTGCCTAGGAGAAGGGTATAGACCAATCTATTCTTTCACTAAGAATACTTGCAAGACAGATTGCTGAAGGAGATACAAAGGTAAATAATTTGGAGAGAGCATTGGTCCTGGAGTCAGGAGAACCTGACTTCAAATCCAGCCTCAGACACTTTCTAACTGTGTGACCTCTGGCAAGTCACTTAATCCTAATTGTCCACTCCCCCACCAAAAAAAAGAGAAACAAAATGAAACAAAAATAAGCAAGGCACAGTTTTTCCTCAGAAAATTAACAATCCAGGAAAAGAGAAAAACCATTCATGAAAAAAATAGGGCTTATTCCTATGATTTCCTACGAATAGGGAAACTCCTGGAAAAAGGAAATTTCTTCCACCAATTCAAGTTGAAATCTTCTCAGCAATTTCTATCTTTAGAGAGTTACTTAGACTACTGAAAGGTAAAATGACATGTCCTTTGTCACAGTACTAGAACCCAGGACATGGGAGCTTTGAGGTCAACTCAATTGATGTTTTCCAGTCTTGTTTCCATCTTCTGGTTTCCCTGGATCTTGGCAAAATTCATCTAATTCCTCTCCCTTCTATAGATCTCTCTTAAAGGTGCAAGTGCCTTTCCTGAGATGTCCTCCAAATGTATAAACTGGTCCCATCCTGTCTGTTCCATTCGATTGGAAAGTCTTTGAGGCAGGGACTGTTTTTGCCTTTCGTTGTACCACAATAGGGGCTTAATACATGACTGATAGTGCTTCTAATCAAAATTCTACATGTTAATTATCCATGTCGTCACTTCTTTGAGCCTGGCTCTCTGTCTCTCATTCCCCAGTGACTTTGTGATAACAATAATTATATTAACAAGAACACGAGAAGTACACCAGAGGAAGGAAGTCCTTGGAGGGCAGGACCGTGCTTGTTTCTGGCTTTCAGTCCTCTCAATTAACACGTCTCACCCATAGTGGATGGTTAATAAATGCTCGCTGAACTCAACTGAGCAGGGGAGAAGTGAGCATGGTGCTGTGGAGAATTCAGATGATGAATAGAAACATTCCATCGAGATAGAGTATTAACATGGTCATTTCCAACTAATGTAAACATTAATAGTGCCCTATGGAAACAACAAACTTTTGAGAATTTGGAAATCTGCCCGAAACCATCGGTTTCTCATCGACAAGGATGAAATTTTCTTTAGCTTGGCTATGTGGAGAGACACATAAATATTCCCTACTCCTTCCTTAGTACCAGGGAAAGCTCAGCTTTGAAGGTGGAAGCTGCCAAGGGCTGGACTTGGCCATGTCTGCTTTCCAAACACAGTCAGTCTCTAGGGCCCCTAAAAAGTACAGTGAAGCAAGAGTCAATATTGTTCTTGGAAGATGTCTGTGGTACAGACATCTTGATACTTACATTCCTGTGATGACCTGTGCCGGAAAGTAAATCTGAGATGACAACGGGTGACCTCTTCAATGGCAATAGATACCTGCATATTAATAAGGAAAGACTGAATATTTAATATAACTTTTTACCTCTGTGGCTAACTCTATAGGACCAGACGTTTCAGAAAGACTCACTATAGCCCCGCATCCCACAGAAAGCAATTTGGTAGAAGGCAGCTCTATTTCCAACCAAAGAAGCTTTTATTTAGAACTCAGAGAAGCTCAATGAAAAGTTGGTTTCTCTAGAAATAACTATTTGTGCCTTTTGAGCCACTGATCCCATTATGAGGCAGGGATTGCCATCTGGAAGAGGTCCAAAATGGAAAAAAGCAGGCAGGTTATTTATCTATCTATCTATCCATCTTTCTTTCTTTCTTTCTTTCAAAGGCATGGACCTGTTCTTTCTTCTTTCTTTCTTTTCTCTCTTTCTTTCTTTCTTTCTTTCAAAGGCATGGACCTGCTCTATCTTTCTTTCTTTTCTTTTCTTTTTTTCCTTCCTTCCTTCCTTCCTTCCTTCCTTCCTTCCTTCCTTCCTTCCTTCCTTCCTTCCTTCCTTCCTTCCTTCCTTCCTTCCTTCCTTCTTTCCTTCCTTCCTTTCTCTCTATTTATCTATCTACTTATATGTTATATTATATTAAATATTTATAGCAGCCTCTTTTGTGATAACAAAGAAATTGTAGAACAAAATAATCCATTGACTGGTAAATGGCTAAACAACATGTGATATTTAAATATGATGGAAATTTATTGAGTTGAAAAACACTGAATAGAAGGAACTCGGAGAACTCTGGGCAAATTTTCATAAGCTGATGCAGAGTAAAGTAATAGAAGAAGGAGGGAGATATACACAGTTCCTAAATTTTGTATGGGCCATTAAACTGGGACTGGCCACAATTCATCCCATGGGATTTGGGTTGTAGCTTGTATGACACTAGTAATAATAATTATAAGGATAGAGAGGTAAGAACCTAATCTCTATCCTTTAGAATCAACCTTCTTCACTCTGGGGAATAGAAATAAATTGATATTGCTTACTGAAAAATAATGTATGTGCATATACATATCTTTAGATAATGACATATTGTCTCTCCCATTAGAATGAGAAGTTATAGAAGGTGGGAACATTGATATTCTGGTCATCTAACATGGTACATGGCACAAAGTAATGTCTT
Organism: Sarcophilus harrisii; assembly: GCF_902635505.1. Lineage (NCBI taxonomy): Eukaryota > Metazoa > Chordata > Mammalia > Dasyuromorphia > Dasyuridae > Sarcophilus > Sarcophilus harrisii. The sequence goes on from NC_045427.1 coordinate 16,123,853, forward strand.
CCTAAATGCTTGTCGGATGGTTAATTTTTCTCCCCCTGTTAAGGTTTGTGGGCATTCTAAATTCATTCTTACATTTCTCTTATTATCAGCCCTGTGTTAGTGTTCCCATTGTAGAATTTCAAGAGAGTTGGAGGACAAAAAAAAGCACCTTCATAAGAGCAGTGCTTTCATTGGAACGTAGATCTAATAGGTTCCACAGAATTTATAGATCAGTAATCAGAAAAGATCCCGGAAGTCATTACGTCCAACTGATTCACTTCAAAGAGAAGGAAGCTGAGCTTCCCAAAGGCACATAATGAGGTAGATGGGTCAGGAATTCCAACCAGGTGTTCCAGGTCCAAGGCCAACAAACCGCTCACCCCACCGGGAGGCTTCTCTACAAGAAGACGGGAAGACTGGGGAATGAACCCAAATCATCCCCTTCTCCCTAGTCGGGCTCTTCTTTGCAACATATAATTCTTCCCCATGTCAATCTACTAGTACTCTGAGCTAGAGTTAGCTGGTGAGAAGTAGGGAAGGCACCTGGGAACCATAAAGAGCTGAATTCATACAGCTGGTGGGAGCCTGACTGCATCACTTATTCCAGGTAGTTGGGGAGGACCTAAGGGGAAAGGCGTGGACCTGCCCTGACAAAGAGCTTCCTCACCTGGGAATTCCCTAAACCAGTGAGGTCATTGGCTGTTTCCAACCCTGTAAGTGATTATTGTTTCTTCCTTTGAAAATTATTTAAGAACTCTAATCAATAACACCAAACCACTGAGGAGGAAGCCTGGTACTCACTACCTACCTACCAAATACAAAGGATTCAGAGAAGATGGAGATATGGTCACTGTGGCAGGTGGTTTGGTTTTCTGTGTATATTAGTTACAAGAGCTTTACTCACTCACTTCTTCCTTCCTTCTTTCACTTTTTCCCTCCTTCCCTCTCTCCTTATTCCTTTCTTCCTTTTTTCCTACCTTCCTTTCTTCTTTCTTTCTTTCCTTCCTTCTTTCCTTCACTTCTTCCCTCTCTCCTTCCTCCCTCCCTCCTTCTTTCCTTCCTTTCTTTCCCTTCTTTCTCTTCCTTCCTTCCTTCCTTTCCTTCCTCCCTCTCTCCTCTCTCCCTCCCTCTCTCCTTTTTTTCCATTCCCTCTCTCCCTCCCTTCCTCCTTCCTTTCTCCCTTCCTTCCTCCCTCCCTCCCTTCCTCTTTCTCTCCCTCTTTTCCTTGCTTCCTTCCTTCCCCCACCGCCTTTCTCTTTTTTTCTTCAATGGTGAAGGGTAGGGAGAAAAGGAAATCAATTTTTGTAAATTGAAAAAAAATTGGTTCAGTTCTAATTTGTATTAGATTGTCAGGTGTTTTTGGACCAGATTCTGGCTCAATGCACAATTAAATAAAATATATATCACTATTATATTATTATATTAATATTTAAAAATTATTTCTTTTATTTTTATTTCTAAGGACACATTCTCTCCCCTTTCAATAATAACTTCATGCATAAGTGTCCCTCTGGGCCCCAGAATCCACATATCTAGAAGACCCTCTTGACAGGTAACTTGAATAAATAAAAAATATTCTGATCTGACATTCTTATTTCTCTCAACCAATAGTTGTGCTCACAGACTTCAAAGTGAAAGTCTGGGAATGAAATGACAGGTACCACCTTGCTTCCAACCAATCATTCCAGAACACACCTGTCCCCCTCAACGAGGGAAAACATCGCAAACGTCCATTAAAGTTTGGAGTGTTTCCACACCAAAAGGAAAGTCTGGGATGTTCTCTTTGGAGTTGCTACATCAACACTCTGATTTCAGGAACTGTCTTAGCATTACCATAACCCAGATGAATATTTGGCAGCCCATGATACCCCATTCTTTGCTCTGATCAGCCATCAAGTTTAGCTTTAATAAATCTCTAGTCAGGCAATTGAATCTGCATCGAGTATCAAAACCCGAGTCCTTCTTCATGGTGATAATATTTCACATTGTTAGTTTTTCCTGGGGGTGGGGATTGGGATGGAATGGACATAATGTTCCCAAGAGTCAAACCCACCAGAGCTGGAAAATGTCATTTGCCAGTAAATTGAATTAGGTAGGAAATACTGGTTAAGTTTCCTCCCCATTTAAAAACTTTTCAAATTCAGAGAGCTTTCAATATACTCAATGCAGTGAGAGAGTGTATCTAATAGGAACAGGAGGTGGAACAGTGATAAAAAAGTCAAATCCCCAATTCACCAAAGGAGACAGTCCAGGCTCCTAAACCCAAGAGCCTTGGGAACAGCACTACTTCCTTGTCCACTGATCGTTCTCTCTGCCTGGGTCCCACAGCCAGGAGAGAGAATAGATTTTCATCAGATCATGAGCTCCCTGAGAGCAGGGAATGATATTTTGCCTTCCCTTTATCCCTAGCATTTAGCACAGTTTCTGGTATATAGTAGGCTCTTAATAAGTATTAGTTGACTGGAGAAAGGACCCCCTACCTCACTGGCATCAAGATCAGCCTTGTTTGCTCCTAACGATGGAGCTTTTCTCTTTAGACTGTTAGTAGTTTGAGAGCTTTCCTTTTTATCATGCCTGATAGACAGAAGGTGCTTAAAAAATGCCTGTTGATGGTCTGATAATGACCTATTTAATACCTGCAGAAACTGAGGCCCAGAAAAATGAAAATGACTTGTCCAGGATCATATAGCTACAGCGTCTGAATTGGGATTGTAGCTATAGAGCTTGAAAGCTTTTTCTTTTTCTTTGTTAAAGCTTTTTTAATTTTCAAAACATACGCATGGACAATTTGTCGATATTAACCCTTGCAAAACCTTGTGTTTCAATTCCCCCCCTTTCTCCCACCCCACCCCTAGATGGCAAGTCATCCAATATATGATAAACATGGTTGAAATATATATTAAATCCAATATATGTATAAATATTTATACAACTATCTCATTACACAAGAAAAATCAAATCAAAGTGAAAAAATGAGAAAATATAATGTAAGCAAACAACAACGAAAAGAGTGAAAATGCTATGTTGTAATCAACATATAATAGTTCTTAGAACCATAGTTCTTATTCAAATCCAACCCCTCTACTTAACAGAGGAGGAAACTGAGTCAGAGAGATGATGTGATTTGTTCAAGATCACACATCCAATATGTAATTAGGAAGAATCATGGGATTATAGATTTATAGCTAGAAGAATCATAAGTCATTTTAGTCTAACACTCTGATACTACAGATGGAGAAACTGAAAACCAAAGAGGCAAAGATCACAGAAATAATAAGAAAAAAAGTCAAGATTCAAATTCAGATCTTCATGATTTCCAGTTTGCTCTGTGTAATTCCATCCATCTCTCTAACTGTGACTGTGAGAAAGTCTCCTAGTCTATGACAGCCTCAGTTTCCTCATCCTCGAATGTCTGTCCACCCTAACAAACAAGCCTGTTCTAAGAATCCCTACTGATGATAAAGTGCTAGTCAATAAAAAGGATCCTTACTGATATTTTAAAAATTCTAATGCACTGAACAATCAAGGTTAGGGGACACAAGGTTAGGGAAATAAAATGGGATGTTGAAAGTGACGTGAGGTTCTGGGAATTTCATTAGAAACCAAGGGCTGAAAATATCAGGAAATGGCTGTCAGGGCTTGAAATGGTATTTTCCCCAAGCTCCTTTCACTTCAGTTTGGACTGCAGCTTTTCAACCATCATCTGAGCCAAGAGCTGTCCTCTGTGAGAGCGTGAGCAATGTGAGGCGAGAGATGACTGCCCACTATGGTACTTTGCTTCCTTTCCATTAAGTATTGCCCTAATTTCACTATGTCCCAAATTGAAAACCACAGGAATACCTTTCTAAACTTTCATGGTGATTAAATGCGGGGCGCAGAGCAAGGAGGCTAACAGCCACAACAACGGTATGATTGCTGTAGTGACACGTGGAAGGACAGAACTGTCCCAGGAAGAATTCTCCCGGCTTAATTATTAGTTTCTTTGCCTCCTGAGATTGTCTTTCTTTTGTATATATTTCGTATATTTGTATATACTTGTATATATTTTGTACTGACTTATCTATAAACATGTTTTCCCCTAATAGACTGCAGTCCTATTGAGGGCAAGGATCATCATTTCATTCATATCTTTGCATTTCTAGCCCAGTACTTGGAATACAAAAGGTGCTTAATAAATGCTTGTTGAACTGAATGATGGAAATATTAGTTTTAACCAAGGTACATACTTACCTTCACTGTTTCATACCAGCAGGGCTGCTTGACTTGGTAGTAGACAACAGACTTGTATTCTGAAATGCCTTCATAGCCAGCACCTGGATGAATAGCTTTCTTTGGATATAGAAAAAAAAAGAGGAATAAAAGATCCACAAAGGAAACATCCATCTACCATAGTCATTTTTCCTTCCTCCCCCATGTGGCCACCATGCTTCCCTCAATACCACTTTGCACGAAAATCTGATAGGCACAAAGGCACCAATCTAACACTTTTTCTGAGGAGCTGTTTGCCTCAGTTTTCTCATCTGTAAAATGAGCTGGAGAAGGAAATGGCAAATCATTGCAATATCTTTGCCAAGAAAACCCCAAAAGGGATCACAAAAAAGATGGACACAAGTGGTGAGCAACAACCAAAAAAAAACCCAAATATGGCAGCATAAAAAAAATTACACATTTGTCTAATCTTTCTAGTTTTTTTTTTTTCCTTCTTTCCCCTTCTCTTTACTCTTAGTGCTGAGAAAAGCAGTGGTGGCTGAATATCCTTCCTGGGACTTGATTCTCTGAATTAGTGCCTACTCCTCCCAAAAGGCTATTTTAGGAATAACCCAGACATGCTTCACTTCACTTTCTCCCTGGCCACCTCCACAACTTCCTTAGGAACAGCCTAGTTACTTTTTACTATTCACTCCTTGTGCCTCCTCTCTCACCCCCTCCAACTCCTACAGTTTGGAATCATGAACCAAGATTGGGTCAGTTTTGCCATTGTTCTTGGATGGGGTGTGTCAATTTACTTCTCTATGATCCAGATTATCATCCCTTTAACTTTTTCGACTAAAAGTTCCCTCACTGGCTTCCATTGCCTTATATGTACTGTTTTTTTCCATTAAAAAGTAAGTTCCCAGAGGGCACCCTGGGTGTGTGTGAGGAATTTTTATCCCCAGTGCTTGTCACATAAGTTCTAAATAAACGTGTTATTTAATTTATTATTTTTAATAAATAAAAATAAATTATTTAAGTTATTCATTTTATCAGATGTAGAGATATAGTTCTATAAAAGATCATGGAAAAGAAGATATGATTCTTGTCCAGACTATCCTGAGTCTTTTTCTCCCTTGGGATTAAGCAAAGCCCCTATGATTCAGTTTCTTCATCCATAAAATAGGAATACAGTATTTACAGTAGAATGTTTTTGGTTATATTTTTGTATCTCCAGAGTCTGGCATAATGCCTGGTACAAAATAGGAACTTAATAAATGGTTTGGTTAGGCTTGGTTGGGACTAGTGACAAAGATCACACTACTAGTAATGGTTACTTATAATTACAAATACTACTAGTACTATAACCACCACCACTATCATTACCACTATTACCATCATTACTACCACTACTACTATAGAACATTTATATACTGTTCAATGGTTTGCAATGGGCTTTTTGTACATTATTTCATTTGTTCCTCATTACAATCTGGGAAGATAGGACTTATTATTATACCAATTATACCAATTTTGCAGATGAGGAAATCGAGGCTAAAATAGTTTAAAGGACTTGACCAGGGTTATGTAGGCAGAATTCAAACTCAGATCTTCTCAACAATTAATCCAACACTCTATCCACTACTGCACTTCCTACTTGTGTACCAACTCTACTGGCTTTCTCTCCAATTGATTCTCCAAAAAGATCTTAAATATACCAGATCCAAAATGGATCTCATCATTTATCTTCTGTAAAACACTGAGGGCATCAGTTAACCACATTCTTATCCTTGATTCCTCACTCTCTCTCAACTTCTATATTTAATTAGTTGTTGCCAAATCTTGCCATTTCTGCCTCCAGGGCCTCTCTCAGTTGTATCCTATATCTACTCATCACAGCCGCCACACTAGACTGGGACTTGTCATCCTTCACCTGACTTATTGAAAGATCCTGCTCTCATTAATCTTTTTAGTCTAGTTTCTTACCACTCCAATCCATTCTACCTCAGCTTCCAAACAGATATTCCTAAAATTGCACATATGTAGGACCCCGTCAAGTCTTTGCTCAGGAAACTACAGTGGCAACTTTTGCTAAAATGTAAAATGTCACTTTTGGTTTGACATTTAAAGCCCTTCCCGGCCTGGCTTCAAGAAACCTTTCTCTTGCTGATTATTGGATATGACTGACTTTCTATCCCTTAGTCAAATATGACATTGCAACTCCCATCCTCAAGTCCTGGTGTAAGCTGACCCCTATGATTGAATTGGGCTCACTTCTCTTTGCCTCATAGAATCCCTAACTTCCTTCAAACCTCAGCACAAATGTCACCTCCTCTAGCCAGCCTTGTTTGATCACTTTAGCTGCTAGTGCTTCCTTCTATTCTAGAAAATCAAATGATACAAAATTATATGTGTTTTATTTATTTTCATATATTTTATTTATATATTATATATATTTATATTTCATTCATCATTTATATTCATCTTTTTAAAAAAATCTACATGTTGTCTCTCCCTTCTGGTAGTACAGCGCATAGTACCTAGCACATAGTAGGAACTTAATGCTTATTACACAGAACTTACTTTACAGATTTCCAAGGCTTAAATGAAGTAATGTAAATAAAATGCTACATATGTCAGTTATTATTACCATTGCTACTATTTTTGAATCATGAAAGACATTGCATTACATTGTATGAGACACATGGTATTGGTAGAGTTGTCTTGGATTAAGAGTAAGGACACTGATTTACCATGACCTTGTTGTGTGAAATTGGCAAAGTAAGTCACTTAACTTCTGAATATTAGGGTCTTCATTTATAAAATGGGACATTTGGATGAGAGGATATGTTTCCTTTCAGCTCTCAAATTTGACGAGGGGAAAATACCTTAGGTTCTGTTTGTCCAAGGGAATCCAAGTGTAGAAAATGTTATTTACAATAAAAAAAAAACAACCAAATAATGTTCCCAGTGATCTGCCCTCAAGGACTTGAGGAATTTGACATGTTTGAAAATGATCCATTAGCTTGAAAAATAGAATTCAAGTTGAAACATGAAACTATGGTGCTTGGCCCATGTCTCTGACAGGAAATGATACTTCTTTCAGTGTTACTGCAGACAACACCACGAAGCCAGGAACTTTAGCATTGGAGGGGACAGTTGTAAAGAGCCAACACACTCATAAAACAACAATGACAAATAATGATGATTTCATGCTATAGAAATCATCATTGTTTGTCATTGTTGTCTTATGATTTCTATAGCATGCTAGGCATTGTGCTAAGTTTTTTTTTTTTAAACAACTATTCTCTCCTTTGATGCTCGCAATAGCCCCGGGAGGTGGTTCTTATTATTACCCCCATTTTACAGATGAGGAAACAGAAGCAAATAGAGATTAAGTGATTTGCCCAAGCAGAAGCAAGCCTAAAGACCCATCATGGAATCTATCTTACTGGCTTCTTAAGTGGTCTTCAACCTGTTTTCTTTAATATTTTCTCTATTCCAAAAACATAAGTCTCAACATATCACTCCCCTATTTAAAAAAAAAAACTTTAATAGCTTCCCATTGCCCCCAAGATAAAGTTTAAAATTTCTCAACTTGCCTCCTACCCATCTTTCCAGAAATATTATAGGTTATGCCCTTTCATTCATTTTAAGCTGGATCCAGATTGGGATAATATCACAAAATCATAGCATTTTTACAATTGGAAGAGAACTCAATGACCATTTAGACCAAGCCATAGCTGAAAAAAGAATTGGCCCCACAACAGCAGACAAGAGCCCTTCTGTTATTTATCTGAGGGGGAGCTTACTTCCTCCCTGGCAATGTGACATGGTGGAAAGAACCTTGAATCTGGAGTCAGAGGAACCAGTTGGAGACCTGGCTTTCTGCCACCTGTTACTTGGGTGAGTTATTGAACCCTCAGTTTCTTCCTCTATAAAATGAGGGGGTGGTTCTAATTATGCTTTGAGATCTCTAGTTTGAGATCTGTGAGATTCCCAATGTCCACTTGAAAATGATGCCATTTAAACTTGCAGATCTTGATGACCCCTTCCAGTTCCAGACTGATGCTATAATATTATGATTCTTTGGACACCTCTAATGAGTAGATAGCTGGGTGGTGCAATGGATAGAGAACTGGGTTGGGAGCCAAGCTTAGAGTAAGAAAGTCTCATGTCCTTGAGTTCAAATATGGCCTCTAGACACTTACTAGCTGGGTGACTCTGGACAAAGAATTCAATTTGCCTCAATTTCCTCATCAGTAAAACAAGATGGAGAAGGAAATATTTAACCATTCCAGTATCTGTACAAAGAAAACCCCAAATGGGTTCATGGAGAGTTGGACATGATTGAAATAACCTGAACATTTAATCGTTAGGAAAATGTTTTTGTTTTTGCTATTGTTTGATGTAGAGTTAGCACTAATTGGGGATCCAGAAGAACAAAAGGTCAAGAATATCAAGGGAATTAATGACAAAAAATACAAAAGAAGGTGATTTAACAGTACCAAGTTGAAAACTCTCTTATAAAGAGTCAATCATCAAAACCATTTGCTACTGGCTAAGAAACAGAGTAGTCGATCAGTGGAATAGATTAGATATACACTACAAAATAATCAAGGTCTACAGTAATCTAATCACAAATCAGGGGAAAAGCTGTGCAATCTCACAGTGGGTAGGTGCATCTCTGGGCAGAACAACCTACCTCAAGCAACGTGCCATCCTCATCATACACGGAAACAGTCACCTCGACATTCTTTGGTGTCTTCTTTTTCCCTTTGTCAAATTCACCGTGGATCAGAGTGACATAGATGTCATTCCGAACATCCCCTACAACATGGAAATGAGGAATGAGTCTCCCAGGACCGAGAGGGGGAATTCAGAAAGTGAGAGCAGGGGACCTTTTGTCCTTTTCTTCCATGTGTTTAGAAAATACATAGCACATAATAAACATTTAGTAATTGTTTGCTGATTGACCCACAAATCAAAATCATTTGTCTCCTTGGACTTTATTAGTAATCTTTGGCTGATTTAAGACATGCAGCACATTTGGTTACAATTATAAGAAACGGTCTTTTTTTCTACTGCTGCGAACCACGGGTGGTATGGCATCTCATTTTTGCATGATGCTAGAGTTACTTTATTCTCCCCAATAAGCCTTGCTGCTGAAAGGCCCAGAGTATTTTATTTCATCCTAAAGCAGCTTGATTCAATTTTCTGCCATCTCCAGAGAAATTCTCTCTTGTGTGTTTTGGAAATAAGACCAAGATTTTGGGAGGCAGGATTCCTTCTGTGGTTGGCACGCTGATATTCACCACCACCCAGATCGGAGTGAGATGTTGAAGTCTGGAGGCAGTTGGGAACGGGTATATTTGAATTTAAACCGAAATAGCTAGAGTGGTGGTCTGGGAAAAAAGCGTTTTAACACAATTGGGCAAACATCTTTCGAGCATCGTTCAGTTTTTCAAAGGCCACCCAGCCTGGAGATGGGGATGAATCAGAAGACATTTGAGGATTCCTCCCTACCCATACCTTTATAGATTTATAGCAGTATTAACTCTGCCCAAAATTTCAATCAGATCCATATCAGATCTCTATTTTCCTGGAGAAAAAAGAACTATCTTCCATCATAAAAATAATCAGTTCACAGAACAATCATTGGAAGGATCTCAATTGTTATCTAATGCAACTCATATCCCATAAATAAGTCCTATTTGCTGGATATTCAATAAATTATTCAATCTTGGCTTAAAGAACTCAAATAAGAGGGAATCTTCGAAACACAGGACACTGTACTGCTGGACACCCATAATTCTCAGAAAGTCATCTCCACAACATCAAGGCTTCCTATGTCTTTTTCCAACCAATAACTCTAATCTTAGACTTGCCCTCTGAGCTCAAGCAGATTGAAACAAAACAAATCTCTATTTAATTTGTCTTTTCTAGGCAATTTATGACAAAGTTTATGCATATTAGGTTTTTAATTCTTCCTTGTCAAGTCTAACTCAATGATCTACTTTTCTATTTCTTTTTAAATCAGTGCCAAAGAAACTTGATGATTATGACTTTACATTAGAGTTATTTTTTTTTTGCTTTCACTTTTTATTTTATTGTTGTTTCCTTTGACATCCTGGATTTTTTATTTCTCCAAATTGTTACTATTTTGTCAACTTATTTCTGGGATTGATTGACATAACTCTAAATTTACAGAGTTTTTTGGTCATCTTACTTATGTTGGCATGGCCCAGCAATGAGCATTGAATATATCTCATCAGTTATTTAAGTTGTTTTATTTCCTTAAAGAGTATTTTGTAATTTGTAATTATAGGTATCTTGTGTACTTTGACAGAATGAGTCCTATATATATTTAAACATTTTACCATTATTTTGAATGGGACTTCCTTTTGATTATTTTTTTTAATTATTACTGCTATCTGGAAATACTGTGGAGTTTATAGGATCAATTAGAAGTCTACAACTTTACTGAAGCTACTGACTCAATGATTTTTTGTTTTTGCTAATTCCCTAGAACTTTCTAAGTAAGTTATCATGACATCAGTAAGTAGGACTTCAATGCTATGGCTAACATTTCTAGAACCACAGACAGCCATTCAAATATTTGGAAATACTCATAAAAATCTCCTTTTAACCTTACATTGCAGCAACACAAACACTTCTTCTATATACCCGGGAATACGTTTGTACAGAAAAAAACAAGGGAGGAGTCATTGGGGAGAGAAATTCTGGAATTTTTGATCTCTAAAAATTTGTTTTCAAATTAAAAAAAAAAAAAAACAGATTTTTTTTAGAGCCTGAAAGTCCTGGTTTCTCAGTAATCTGAATGTTTGGAAGTTATTTAAGTTCTAATGCCCTTATAGGGAGCAGTTATAGATAGGGATGAATTTCAATTCTTCTAGCTAGCATTCTTGCGACTTCATCAAATTAATTCAGCCAATAATGGGAATGGAGTCATTGTTGAGCCCGAGCTTACCTGGAAGGATGATTTCAGGGAAACCCATTTTTCGAGCTATGGCTGTGCTCCTGTCAACCAAGTGTGAGAAATCTTTCTGCACTTGTGTGAGGTCACCAGGGAGCAGCTTCAGAGAAACCCAAAGACCTAGAAGAAAATGAATGAACAAATTGTAAGCACCAAAAAGGATTAAATTTGAAACAATTGTGTCTGGAGAGGTAGAATGGCACAATGTGAAGAGTACTGGATATAGAGTAACAAGACCCAAGTTTGATTTCCTCCTCTGCTGTTTACTACTTGTGTGACACTGAACAAATCACTGAACAGTCATATTAATGAACCTCAATTTCTAATATGTCAAAGGAGTGGGTCAGACTAAATGATCTAGGAGGTTCTTTCCAGATCTAAATGATATACATACTCAGTCTAAAGATAATAAACTTGTCTAAGTCAATCAGACCTCTATCTTTCTGGAGGAAACTAATTGCTCCAATATTTTTGTCAAGAAACCCCAAATGGGATCACAAAGAGTTGGAAAGGACTGAAAAATGACTGAACAACAATAACAACAATATAGTTAGAAATCTAGGATTGCTAGTTTGCCTTTCTTAACTTTTTTTTTTATTGATTCCCTTGATTCTTGACCCTTTGTTCTTCGAGATGAATTTCTTTTTTTTAGCTCTATAAAAAACAATTCTCTGGTAGTTTGGTATGGAACTGAATAAATATATCAAGTAGGATTATCATTTTTATTATATGTCTTGACCTACTCATAAGCAATATTTTTCCACTTCTTTAAATCTGTCTTTATTTGTGTGAAAAGTGTTTCATAATTGTGTTCATGTAATCCCTGGGTTTGTCTTAGCAGGTAGACTCCCAGTTATTTTACATTGCTTGCAATTATTTCAAATATAATTTCTCTATCGCTTCCTGCTGGACTTTATTGTTTTATTAGTATAGGTAGTACATAGAAATAGTGGTAATTTATATGGGCTTATTTTATATTCTGCAACTTTGAATAAGTGTTAATTGTTTTAATTAGTTTTTTAGTTGATTCTTGAGGGTTCTCTAAGTATGTCATCATATGATTTGCAGTTTTGTTTCATCATTGTTTATTTTTATTTCTTCAATGGCTTTTTCTTATCTTACTGCTATAGGAAACATTTCTAGTACAGTACTGAATATTATTGATGATAACGAACATCCTTGTTTCACTTCTGATTTTAGTGGGAAGGATTCAAGTTTATCCCAATTACAGATGATGCTTGCTCATAGTGATGATAATGATGTGCATATGTATCTATTATACTATCTAGTGTTTTTACCAGGAATGGGTATTGTATTTCCTCATAGGCTTTTTCTGTATCTGTTGATATAATTATTAGATTTTTACTGTTATGGTTGTTCATATGGTTAATTAGGCTGATAGTTTTTGCTATATTGCTATAATCTTCTTGCTGGCATTTCACTGAAAAATTTAGCATCAATATTTACTAAGGGAATTAATCTATAGCTTTCTTTTTGTTTTTGTTATCAAAACCAAATTTATGTCATAGAAGGAATTTGGCAGGACTCTTTTTTTTTTTAAATCTATTTTTTCCCCAAGCGGTTGAAATACTATTGGGATTTATTATTCCTTAAATGTTTGATAGAATTTATTTGTAAAGCCATTTTGTCTTGGGGATTTTTTCTTAGGGAGTTCATTGATTTTCTTTTCTAAGGTAGGGTTATTTAAATATTCTATTATCCTCTTCTGTTAATCTGAGCTATTTGCTTTTTAAATACATTAAGTCAATTTATAAATTTTAAAATGTTTAATAATTTTAAAAATAAATATTTATCCATTTTATTTAAGGGATTTGTTTTTTATCAGCATAAAACAAAATAACTCCTACTTGCTTTAATTTCATCAGATGGGTGGTACATCACCTTTTTCAGTTTTGATACTAGTAATTTGGTTTCCTTTTTAAAATCAAATTCATCAATAATTTAAGTATTTTATTGGTGTTTTCTTTTTTAATAAAACCAGCTCCTTGTTTTAGTTATTAGTTCAGTTTTTATTTAAACTTTCAATTTTATTCATCTCTTCTTTGGTTTTAAGAAATTACATCTCAGTTATTTGAGGATTTTTATTTTTTTTTCTAGGGGATTTTTTTAGTTGTATACTTAATTTATTGATTTCTTATCCCCTCTCTTTTATTGATTTAAAGATATACATTCCCTCCTAAATACTGTTTTGACTACATCTCACAAATTTTGGAATGTTGTCTCATTGTTGTCTTTCTCTTAAATAAAATTATCATTTCCTATGAATTGTTCTTTGATGCACTCATTAGTTTCTAATTACCCTTTAATTTAGGCTTCTATGGCCCTTTTATTAAATGTAATTTTATTGTATTATGGTTTGAAAAAAGGTGCGTTTAATATTTCTGCTTCTCTGCCCTAATACAAAGTTTTAATTTTTGTGAAGGTGCCCATTTACAGTTGAGAAAAAGCATAATCTTTCCTATTCCCATTATTTTCTTCAGCTGAAGCATAATAAATTCTGCTCCAGCCTCTCGTCTTAATTCTGTGAGCGTCTCTATTTCTTGTAAGCAACATATTTGCTTCTTGTTTCTAATCCAATCTACATCTACTTCCATTTTATGGATGAGTTGATCTCATTCACATTTATAGTTATAATTACTAATGGTGCATTTCCCTCAACTCTATTTTATTTTATTTATCCTCTCTGCCTCCTCTAAAGTCTACTTTGCTTTTTTTATCCACCCTTTTCCTTGTGTTAACATCTCACTCTTTCACTTATCCATTCCCCCTTCCTGTTGGGAAAGAGATTTCCATTATTAATTGACTATGTACATATATTTTCCCTCTTTAGGGATTCCAATTTAGATGTTGGTGACATTCAAGCATTGACCACCTTCACCCTCATTTTTCCCTACTACAAGAGTTTTTCCTTGTGTACTTCTTCTATATCAGATAATTTCTTGCAATCTTTTTTTTTTTTTTTTTTTGACTGAGGCAATTGGGGTTAAGTGACTTGCCCAAGGTCACACAGCTAGAAAGTGTTAAGTGTCTGGGATCAAATTTGAACTCAGATCCTCCTGACTTCAGGGCTGGTGCTCTAGTCACTGAGCCACCTAGCTGCTTCTCTCCCAATCTTCTTCTTCTTTTAGTCTTTTCCCAGGGTACCTGTATTTCTAATCTCATTTTAGAAATATCATTCCAATATAATGACTTACTTCAATATTTTCTATGTAAAATCTTTCTAACTTCCCTAATAATGACAAAAATCATAGGAAAAATGAATATCATCTTCCCATGTAGAAAGGTAAACAATTTAATCTCATTGAGTCCTTTGTAGTTTTTCTTGTATGTTTTACTTTTTATGCTTCTTGAGTCTTGAGTCTTGCAAAATCAAATTTTGCATTCATCTCTAGTCTTTTTATTAGAAATGCTTAAAAGTTTTCTATGTTATTAAGTATAAATCTTTTCCTTTGAAGGATTATATTCAGTTTTTCTGGGTAGCTTATTTTTGGTTTTAATCCCAGATCCTTTGCCTTCTGGAATATCATATCTCAAGCCATCTATTACTTTAATGTGGTAGTTGCTAAATCTTGTGTTATCCTCACTGGAGCTCCAGCATATTTGAATCGTTTCTTTCTGGCTCTTGAAGCATTTTCTCTTTGACCTGGGAATGCTGGAATTTGGCTACAATATTCCTTGGAGTTTTCATTTCGGGATCTCTTTCAGGTGGTGATTGGTAGATTCTTTCAATTTCTATTTTACCCTCTAATTCTAAGATATCAAGGCAGTTTTTCTTGACAAGTTCTGCAAACATATATCTAGACTTTTTCTTTAATCGTGTCTCCTTGATCTAGTTTTCTGGTCAGTTGTTTCTCCTATATGATATTTTATATTTTCTTTTTCTCCTCATTCCTTTGATCTTATTCTTTTATTCTTTGATGTCTCATAAAGTCATTAGCTTCTACAAGTTCAATTCTAATTCTTAAAGAATTATTTTCATTGGTGAGCTTTTTTTTATACCCTTTTCCCCATTTGACCAATTCAGCTTTTTAAAAGATTTATTTTCATCAGTTTTATCTTTTTTCATTTAGATAGTTCTTTTAAAATAATTTTTGCGTGTGCTTCTTTTATCAAGCTATCAATTTTATTTTCATAATTTTCTTCCTTTGCTTTCATTTCTTTAATCAACATTTCCTCTACCAATATTCTTTGATTTTTTAAATAATTTTTTAGCTCTTCTATGGATTCTTGTTGGGCTTGTGTCCAATTCACTTTTTTCCCTGTAAGGCTTGCTTGTAGTTATTTTGATTTCTGAGTTTTTTGTTTATTTTTATCTTTCTTGTCACCATAGAAGTTTTTAATGGTCAGGTTCTTTATTATTACTGTTGTTTATTCATCTCTCCACCTTATTTCTTGATTTTGAGTTTTAAGTTTATGTTGTATTTCATTCCTAAGAGGTTTGTGTATGTGGGGGTGTCAGTTGGGGAATAAGAGAAGGAAAGGCATTGTCTGAAACTTTAGACTTTTCCACATTGCTGTTTTCAGAGCTAGTTCTGGGGGAATGAAAGTTTTTACAGTGCTTCATAGGCTGCTCTCTTTCTTGATTAGTGTCTTGGTCCTTAGTCAGAAAGGGTGTCTGACACCTTGGAATTACAATTGATTCTACTCTTTAGGGTCCCTCCTTTCTTTTAAGATTTTTTTTTTACTTAAAATAAATAATACATTTATTCATTTATTTTTAATTAAAACTTTTTATTTTCAAAATATATGCATGAATAATTTTCAACATTCACCCTTACAAAACTTGTGTTCTAAGTTTTCCCTACCTTCCCCTATCCCTTCCCCTAGATGGCAAATATCCAATATATGTTAAACATGTACAATTCTTCTATACATATTTCTATAAATATCATGCTGAACAAGAAAAATCAGATCAAAAAGGAAAAAAAATAGAAAAAACCAAAATGCAAGCAAACAACAACAAAAAGAGTAAACAATACTATGTTGTGATCCACTCTCTGATCCCACAGTCCTTTCTGGGTACAGCTGGTTCTCTTCATCACAAGACCATTGCAACTGGTCTGAATCACCGTATTGTTGAAGAGGGCCACATCCATCAGAATTGATCATCATATAATTTTGCTGTTGCACTGTATAATGATCTCCTGGTTCTGCTCATTTCACTCAGCATCAGTTCACGTAAATCTCTCCAGGCCTCTCTGAAATCATCCTGCTGGTCATTTCTTACAGAACAATAATATTCCATAACATTCATATACCAGAACGTATTCAGCCATTCTCCAACTGATGGGCATCCACTCAGTTTCCAGTTTATTGCCACTACAAAAAGGGCTGCCACCACTGTTTTTGCACATGTGGGTCTCTTTCTCTCCTTTATCTCTTTGGGCATAGTTTGATAGCTCTTTGGGCATAGTTCCAAATTGCTATCCCAGTTTTCCCACTTCCTCTCTGACATTCATCATTACCTTTTCCTGTCATCTTAGCCAATTTGAGAGGTGTGTAGTGGTATCTCAGAATTGTCTTAATTTGCATTTCTCTGATCAACAGTGATTTAGAGCACCTTTTCATATGATTAGAAATGGTTTAAATTTCTTCATCTGAAAATTGTCTGTTTATATCCTTTGAACATTTATTAGTTGGAGAATAGCTTGAATTCTTATAAATTTGAGTCAATTTTGTGTGTGTGTATATATATATATATATATATGTAATATATATATATAGAAATGAAGTCTTTATCAGAACCCTTGAATGTTAAAATTTCCCCCCAGTTTGTTGCTTCTCTTCTAATCTTGTCTGCATTGATTTTGTTTGTACAAAATCCTTTTAACTTAAGAATCAAAATTGTACATTTTATATTCAATAATGTATTCCACTTCTTCTTTGGCCACATATTCCTTCTTTCTCCACAGATCTAAGAGATAAAGTATCCTTTGTTCTTCTAATTTGCTTATAATATCACTCTTTATGTCTAAATCATGTACCCATTTAAACCTTATCTTGGTTTGTAGAGTGTTGGATATTGGTTTAGTGCCTAGGTTCTTCCATACTATTTTCCAATTTTCCTAGCAGTTTTTGTCAGACATGAGTTCTTACCCCCAAAGCTGGGGTCTCTGGGTTTGTCAAACACTAGATTTCTATAGTCATTGACTATTTTTCCAATTGATTATATCTAACTATTTGTGTGAAAAAATGTTTTGTAATTGTGTTCATTAGTTCCTGACTTTGCCTTGGCAGGCAGACTCCCAAATGTTTTATAGTATCTACAGTTATTTTAAATGGAATTTGCCTTTTTATCTCTTCCATTTGAATTTGGTTGGTAATATATAAAAATGCTGATGATTTATGTGGATTTATTTTGTATTCTGCAACTTTGCTAAGTTGTGAATTGTTTCTAGTAGTTTTAAGTGAATTCTCTAAGCATACCATCATATCATCTGCAAAGAGTGATAATTTGGTTTCCTCAATACCCAATCTAATTCCTTTAATCTCTTTTTCTTCTCTTATTGCCAAAGCTAACATTTCTAAAACAATAGGGCAACCTTCTTTTATCCCTGATCTCTTTGAGAATGATTTTAGTTTATCCTCATTACATATAATGCTTCCCTATAAAAACATCTCTTATTTTTGTATATTAATTCAATAGTTTTATTACTTTCAACTTTATTAATCTCCCCTTTTATTTTCAGAATTTCAAATTTGGTATTTAATTGGGGAATTTTAATTTGTTCTTTTTCTAGCTCTTTTAGTTGAATGCTTAATTCACTGATGTTCTCTTTCTCTATTTTATGCAAGTAAGCATCTAAAGATATAAAACTTCACCTAAGAACTGCTTTGGCTGCATCCCATAAATTTTGGTATGTGATCTCATTATTATCATTTTCTTGGATGAAATTATCAAGTGTGTCTATGAGTTGGTGTTTCATTCACTCATTCTTTAGGATTAGATTATTTAGCTTTCAATTAATTCTTGGTTTATTATCTCTTGGCCTTTTATTACATGTGGTTTTTATTGCATCATGATCTGAAAAAAATGCATTTACTAGTTCTGCCTTTATGCATTTGGTTTTGAGGGGTTTATGCACTAATCCATCTCAGTTTTTGTATAGATTCCATGTACTGCTGAGAAAAAAAAAAGTATATTCCTTTCTGTCTTCATTCAGTTTTCTCCAAAGGTCTAACATATCTAACTTCTTCTCTAGAATTCCATTTACATCCTTAACTTCTTTCTTATTTATTTTGTAGTTCACAGTTGTGATCCCTCACTAGTATAGTTTTGCTGTCTAACTCTTCTTGCAGCTCTCTTAACTTCTCTTCTAGGAATTTGGATGGTATACCACTTGGTGCATATGTTTAATATTGATATTACTTCTTTATCTATAGTACCCTTTAGCAAGACATAGTTTCCTTTCTTCTTTAATTAGATCTATTTGCTTTTGCTTATCTGAAATTAGGATCATTACCCCTGCTTTTTTTTTTTAATTTCAGCTGAAGCATAATAGATTCTGCTCCAGCCTTTTACCTTTACTCTGAATGTATCAATCTGCTTTAAATTTGTTTCTTGTAAACAACATAATTTAGGATTCTGGTTTTTAATTCAGTCTACTATCCTGTTCTGTTTTATGGGAGAGTTCACCCCATTCATATTCACAGTTAAAATGACTAATTCTGTATTTTCTGCCATCTTGTTTTCCTCATGTTATACTTTTCTTTTTTTTCTCCTTTCCCTCCTCCCCAGTATTTTGCTTCTGATCACCATCTCCCTCAATCTTTCCTCCTCTAGGCCTCTCCCCTTTTCTTATCCCTTTTCCTTTCTACTTCTTTTCTCTCTTCTATTAGTCTCCCCCTTTCCTTTCCCCTTTTCCCTTTCCCCTCCTACTTCCCTAAAGGGTGAGATGAGTTTTTCTGTGAAGCTGTTTGTCTGATATTCTCTCTTTGAGCCAAATCTTAGGAGAGTAAGATTCACACAATGTTTCTCTCAATTGCAATAGGTCTTTTTTGCCTCTTCATATGATGTAATTTACCCCATTTTAACTCCATTTTCCTCTTCTTCCAATAGAATCACCATTCTTCCGCTAATTTCTTTTTTATATTATCACAATAAAATCAAATTATACCTTCACCCATTAAGTATACCCATAACAGAGATACAGATCTCAAGAGTTAAACATATCATCTTTCCATCATAGGGATATAAGCTTTTTAACTTTTTTTTTGTTATTTTTTCTTTCCTTTTTACTTTTTTATGCTTCTCTTGAGTTCTGTATTGAAGATCAAGTTTTCTGTTCAGCTCTAGTCTTTTCTTCAGAAATGAATGAAATTCAGCTGTTTCATTGAATGTCCATCTTTTCCCCTGAAAGATGCTTAATTTTGCTGAGTAGTTGATTCTTGGTTGCAATCTAAGTTCCTTTGCTTTTTGGAATATCAGATTCCAGGCCCTTCTGTTCTTTAAAGTGAAAGGCTGTTAAATCCTGGGTAATCCTGATTGTGGCTCCTCAATATTTGAATTGTTTCTTTCTGGCTGCTTGCAATATTTTCTACTTAATCTGATAATTCTGAAATTTGACTATAATTTTCCTTGTTGTTTTCATTTTGGGGTCTCTTTCAGAGAATTCTTTCAATTTTACCCTCTGGTTCTAGGATATCTGGGCAGTTTTCCTGAAAGAGAATGTCTAGGCTCTTTTTTTTCATCATGGTTTTCAGGAACTCCAATAATTCTTAGATTGTCTCTCCTAGATCTATTTTTCGGGTCATTTGTTTTTCCAATGAGATATTTTATATTTTCTTCTATTTTTTTCATTTTTGGTTTTGTTTGACTGACCTTTGAAGACTTATTGAGTCATTCACTTCCATTTGTTCGATACTAATTTTTAGTGAATTTTTTTCTTCAGTTAGCTTTTTTATTTTCTTTTGTATTTGGCTAATTTAACTTTTAAGTGAGGTGTTTTGTTCACTGGATTTTTTTTCCATTTCACAAACTCTGTTTTTCAATGAATTGTTTTTTAAAAATCTATTTTGTGATGCGTTTTATGCTTTTTCTATTTTATCAAATATATTTTCTAAGGAGTTATGTGATTTTTCCATCTCATTAAATCTATTTTTAAGGAATTTTCTTCAGATCATTTCTTTTTCCTTTTCCAAACTCTCTTGCAAAGTTCTCATTTCCACTCCCCTTTTTCTTCTAACTTTCTTTTAAGATCCTTTTTGAATTCTTCCAAGAGAACCTTGTGAGATGGGGACCAACTCATATCATTCTTTGGGGCTTCATCTGGAGATGATTTGCCTTTAGGATCCTTAGGGTTTGAGATCTGTTCTTCTCTTTCTCCATAAAAGCTATCTTTGGTTAAAATTCTTTTTGTTTTTTTGCTCTTTTTTTTTTAAGATTGAGGTCTGCTCTTAGGGCAAAGGGGAGATTGCCCCAAGCTTCCTCTACAGGCAACAGTAGCTTTAGGCTGCCCTGGGTCAGTGCTGATGATTTCCTTCCAGTGCTGGGTGGGTGTGGCCAGGTCCTACATCATTCTGGGGTTCAGAGGCTCACTATTTGCCTTTTGTTTTTGCATTGGATGTCAGACAGAGTTTAGCTAAGGGCTTTCTCTACTCTGCCATCTTGGCTTCCTTAAATCAACTTTATAAAATAAAGTTAGAGGTAGAAGACCTTTGAAAGAAATCTACTTGGAACACAATATTTGGGCAGTGAAAGCAAATCCCTGAGTCACTGTCTTTGTGAGTAGAGTATACCTCCAGTGATTTCTTTTGGAAAGATATATCCAGCAAAGGAAGCAGGGCTGGATTGCATAAAGGATGAGTTCATCATGATTTTAGGAAGATTTCTATTTTAATTCTAAATGAGACTTGCTAACTAGATGTTCAGTGGTTTCAATCTATTGTAGATATTCCAAGTGCTCTAAATTTTGGAGCAAAGTCCTAGGTGCCTCACCCTAGTTATGGCTCTGTTTTGAGATTCAGGATTTCCAAAAGGGGAGATCACTCTCCTTTCTGTCTTACAGATCCATAAATATATATGGTCAAACATAGGGAACAATCAGAAAGTTATGGGTTCATATCCTTCCTGGGATATCAGTTATGTGATATGAAGAAAGTCACTTACTCTGGATCTCAGTTTCTTCATTTGTAAAGTAAATTTCATTAGTTATTTGTGTACTGCTCATCACCTGGCTGATTCACATTAAACTCATGTTTCATTTACATCCCAAGATCTTTTTCAGAATAACTGTTGTTTAACTCTGCTTCTCTCTTTTTGTATTTGGGAAGTTAAATTTATTGTAAACTTTAAAATATAAGATCAATCAAGCTTATGCTTGCCTCCGTTTTGAGCATATCAATGGCCCCATTTCCCTCAATTTTTGGACTGAACGATCAATCCCCTTGTAGGCATCAGCTCATATATTTCAGCATAAGTAATTTTGTCAGGTTAGGGACTCTCCCTGTTGTTGTAGATCACAATTTATCTTTCAGAACACTCATGGCATAACAGCTATTTAGTTCAATTATATATCAAATATATATATATATATATACATATATATATATATATTAACTGTTCTTTGCAATAACGCAGTGTTAAAGGTAGAAACTGTTTAGAAAAGCCTGAATTCAGGCTGAGTTCAGAAAAGCAAAGAATGAGGATAGCAGAAGCAACCTTAGCACATAGAATACAGACCATCAGAGCTGGGATTGTGGCAATGGGCAGGTTAGGGGGAAAGATCCTTTTTGATCTGATTTTCTTGTGTTAACATGATAAATGTAGAAATATGAATAGAAGAATTGCCCATGGTTAAAATAGATTACTTGCTGTCTAGGGGAGGAGGTGGGAAAAGGGAGGGAGGAAAAAATTCAGAACATAAGGTTTTGCCAGGGTGAATGTTGAAACTTATCTTTGTATATATTTTGAAAATAAAAAGCTATTATTTAAAAATAAAGAAATGAAATAAAAAATTAGGAAATCATGAAAGGAGGAGGGATATTAAATATCCATATGAGAAAATTGAGATTTTTTTTTTGGATAAGGAATCTTGTTCAGGTACTAAGTAAGTACCTAAAGTGAGATTTGATCTGGTCTTTCTAATTCCATGTACACTAATTCTAATTCAAATTCCGTCTACCACTTTGTCCCTCAGAGATTTGAGAGATGGTCTTTAAGATGCTGCTGGATAGTCAATCTGGTAATAAGCCTCTCCAATTTTAGTTGGAGTGAGCTCTCTAGTTTAGTGGAAACTCCTAGAGGATGGGAGCCCATGGCACGTTCTTCAAGAAGCCAGGAAGGGCAGGTAGGTGACCCAAGACCCGTTCAGAAGGTTGATGAGGTCAAAATGATTTTCATGGTAATACTAAGATTTTAATTTCTAATCTAATAAATATCAAGAGTTACAAACCACATAAATAAATTGGGATCCAAAATAATTTTTCAGAGTATAAAGGGGTTCTAAGAAAAAGTTCTGAGTTAATTCCTGAAGGTGAGAGGCTTTTAACTATCAATGGAATCTCATTTGCCATCAGGTATTTGCTAAGACATGAATAGTTATTATTCTTTGGGATAAAAGTTCTTTGGGAAAAAAAGTCAACGTATCAAAGAGGGAGCAATCTGAGGTTGCAGTTCTGAAAGCACCATCCCCTTCCCACCCCACCCTGACCATTCTCCGTTCTGGTACCTTGTCCTTTATGATTCACTTCCTTGGCTGCAATCACTTTATTTAGGACCGATGTGAGGGGCTCATTCTCCCCGATCACATGGGAGGTTATCAGCGGTGACATGATAAGTTGTCTCTGTCGGATGTAGGTTTCCATAGCAATCCTGAGAAACAGAACAACAAGGAGGGGAAGAAGTCAGGGAAGAATGACTCCAGAGTACAACCTGCTCCAGACCTGGTTCCCCTGAGAACTTGTGGAAACACAAATGTGGTCACACCCACTCTCTCTCCCACCAAGGATACTCATCTTCTTGTTATTTCTTGCACACTCCCACCCCTTGAGGGGTCAACTTTGCAGAATTAACTGTTCTTTGCAATAACGCAGTGTTAAAGGCAGAAACTGTTCAGAAAAGCCTGAATTCAGGCTGAGTTCAGAAAAGCAAAGAATGAAGGTAGCAGAAGGAACCTTAGCACATAGAATACAGACCATCAGAGCTGGGACTGTGGCAGTGGGCAGGTTAGGGGGGAAGATCCTTTTTGATCTGATTTTCTTGTGTAGCATGATAAATGTAGAAATATGAATAGAAGAATTACACGTTTAACATAGATTACTTGCTGTCTAGGGGAGGAGGTGGGAAAAAGGAGGGAGGAAAAAATGCGGAACATAAGGTTTTGCCAGGGTGAATGTTGAAACTTATCTTTGTATATATTTTGAAAATAAAAAGCTATTATTTAAAAATAAAGAAATGAAATAAAAAATTAGGAAATCATGAAAGGAGGAGGAATATTAAAATATAGAATGTCAGATATCAAAAAGCTCTTAGCACAAAGAATGCTAATAATAGGAGGGAACCTACAGACTGGAATACCAAAAATAGAATAGAGCATATTAGTGTTAGAGAAGGGATCTTAGGAAATAGAATATCAAAGGGGACAACCTAGAATGATGGGAACCTTACAGGTTAATATGTCTATTTTATGGACAAGGACATAGAGGAGCTAAATGATTTGTCCATGGACAAGTCAACAAGCATTTATCCAGTACTCACTAGAGACCATACTAAGTAAAGTAGAACATGAAGAAGGGGACAATCAGTCCTATTCAGGTAGCCTGGGCCTGAAGATGGCTTCAGGCCAAAATCAGCTAAATGTGAACTCTACCTTCCATCCATCGTACCATCTACAAGGCCATCAAACTTAGAATACATTGCAGTTTGGAGGGCCCATAGGATGATCAAGGAAGCTGAATGTCAGATCTGGGAAGGGCCTTAGAACACTGAATGCTGCGATCTTAGAATACAGAACATCAAAGTTAGGGGAGATCGTAAAGCACAGACTGTCAGAACCAAGAGGTAACTTAGAATGCAGAACACCAGAGCAGGGGGGCAGCCTTAGAATGCAGAATGCCTGTGTGTGGAATGGACATAAAAGATGATGCAGCCCCCCAACCCCTCCCCATTTTACAAACTAGGAAAATTGAGTTTCAGAGCATCAGAGGGACTTGTCCAAGGTCAGCCAGTTAGGAAGCAGCAGATAATCATGGGTTCTCTTGAATTTGGAATGCTGTTCTCATATTCCTCGCATCCCTTACATGACAACCTTCCCCTCTCTCCTCCATCAGCTGCTACAATTGGGAATGGGACATCAACCCAGCTGGAAGAGCCTGCAAACGGCTTCACTTTAATTATCGTGTCAGGTTGAAGAACTAATAGGGTACTCAGAGATGCCCCTCTTCCCATTGGCCCGCCAAGAGGCAGAACGCCCTGGCCCATCAGCACAATATGCTTTGACAGCCTCTGGCCTCCGCTAGAGGCTTTGTTCTCTTGCCCGCTGACTGTCTTTGCTGGGCTCAAAGCTGAGGTCTGACAACAGAGGAAGAAACAAATCTTTGGATATTCACAAAAATGTGCTCATCTCTAGCAGGCCCCAAGAACAAGGCCTTTTACAAGCTTCCAGGGGCTGGCAGAAGCACCCGGAGACCCTCTCCCAGGCCAGCAGCCAGTATGGCTTCTGTGGCGTGTTTTGAAGGCTGCTGCCAAAAATGTCATCAGGTTAAATGCCAGAGACTGCAATTTGCCTGGTGAACAATTTGCAGTGGCCGCTGGGAGCAGAGCAAGCAGTAATCAGATTAGGGCAGAGCTCCCCAGAACCTCAATGGCTGCATTATGACACGGAGGAGAAAGTCATCGCCACTGGAGAATGTCTGGCTCAGAACCAGGCAGGCGGAAAAAACCAACATCAAGGCAAAGGGACTGTGGGGGCGTCACTCCCTCATCTCACGGGTGAAAGCCGGGATCCTGCAAGGGATCCCTCCCAGAAATGAGATTGGGACTCCCGAGGTCGTTCGGCTCATCCCCTCCTCTTAAGGACTCTACAGAGAGCCTCAGCTGCCCCAAGCTCCCAGAGGTAGCAAGAAACTGGGCTAGAATACTTGAACTAGCTGCCTTACACACAGGAGGTGCTTCATAAATGCTTATTAATGGATTGTGAAAGAAAAAGAACTGAGCAACAAGTGGGAATTCTGAATCCAAATCCAATATTCGATTCCATTGGATTCCACAAAGCTATATGAAATGCTGCCACAGGCAGCAGGCTGGGCCCTGGGGATTTAGCAGGATGTATTCTACTGGGTTAGGGAGAAGGTACAATTGTAAAAACTGTAAAGCGCTTAGCACAATATGTCTGTCTCCCTTCTAAATAAGCATCTTCTCCCTCCCTTCAAATGACATATGAAACGTGATATACATGGCATCATGGGACCAAAAAATTGGAGCCAGAAAGGAATTGGAGAGTGGTCTTATCCAAAGCCCTCAATTTACAGATGAGGAGACTGAGACATCAGAAAGTTAAGATCACAGAGACTGTGTCAGAGTGGGCTTTGAACCCAGGTCCCTTGTCTTCAGAGTCAATACCTTTCCATTGTGGGTTAAAACCTCCCTGGCTTAAAAAGTGGTTTTTGCTTCTGTCATTAGTAAATACTGTGGAATACTCAAGAATTACAAATTACTTGGTATACTGAGACAGGGACTTCTAACAAAAGACAGCCAGGCCACGTATACTCTTTGTTCACTAGTGAAAGTTTTTGCTTTGGAAACTGGAAACTGGAAACTACACCATGGATTACTGTCTATAACGTTTTACTTCCCTCATTCTCTGACCCCTAAGAGTGAAGATTCTCTCCTATAATTCTAGAGCAAGTATCTGAATAAATGGATACTACTTATTACTTAGAGTGTCACATTATATCATATTAATTATATCATATTATGTTATTTATATCATACTATATTATCCTATGTGTAAACTGTTAGACTACACATTATACTGTTGTTATATTATATTAAGTTATGTTATACCATATTATATGGTTATGTTATAGTATACTATGTTATGTTATATTATTTGTATCATGCTACACTATATCATGTTATATAATATCATACTAAATTATATTATACTATATTACATTATGTTATCTTATATATTCTTATTCTCTTAGCAAGGAGTTATGCTGAAATCCACTCTGTGTGCCATTTTCCCCATACATTATTAACCCATTATTCCCCACACAAATTAACTGGGACAGAATAATAAATAAATCTAGTGACATAAAACAAACTTCGCCAGTTGTCACACCATTAAAGGTGTTAAATATTGGACGGGGATTTTAGGGCAATCGCATGTTTTGCCCAATTTATATTCCCTTATGTGATTCCCTCCATTGATTGTCTATATCTTGTTTGTATGTGGTTGCCTGCATATTATCTCTTCCCCTTTAGATTGGGAGCCCCTAAAGGGCAGAGATCATGTCTTTGCCTCTCTTTGTATCCTCTGTATTTAGTGAGCACAATGCTGGACACATAGTAGGTACTTAATAGATGTTTACTGGACTAATTCTTTGACTTGAGAATGAATATTTAATTCTGTCTTTGTATCTCCCGTGCCTAGACCGGTGCCAAAAAGGTACCAGATGTTGAAAAGACTTTCAACCCAGAGCTGCTTCCACTGTAGGACACAATTACCATCTTTGTTTTATAAAGGGAAGCTAAGATCAATTAAAAACCTTCCCCAAGTACCTCATACATATCAGGAGCATAATAACTGCTCACTGACTAACAATTAGATCATCCTCTTCACAAAGAAGCAGGATCAGGATCGAGGAAATAACATAAGTTACTTTTTGCATTTTCTAATTTAAGAATAACCTTTTGAGGATGCTGTGGACCCCTTTGGGAGCTTTGCGAAGCCTATGGACCTTTCTCAGACCCTTTTTTCCTTTTTCTGGCCCAAGTTTATAGATTCCTTGAAATCTCTCCATGATCATCTAGGAAGGGGGGGGATCTTAAGAAGCCCTGGTTCCAAGTCTTTCACACAGTGCTACATCATTTTGAAGAGCAGGAGCCTTATATTATACTATTCAGCTATTTATTTATTAATTTATCATTTTTACCATGGATTACAGAGATCCACCAAACCAGAGAGCTTTGCCCAGACTTGAGGACAGATAATGAGTGAATCCCCATCATCAGAACTCCTTTGCTATTCTTTGTTCACACAGTGAGCACTTAATAAATGCTTGTTGAAGAAGAGCTAAGAGAAGACCCCGTTTCCATTAATTTGGAGAGGTGGAAGGTGCAGCTATGGGGAACGCTGCATAGATTTACAGATTTAGGGGATGTACTTATTAGTTTTGTTGACTCTTTACCTTTATTCTTCATTTCTTTTGTTAAAAAAAAGAACTTGTTAAATCAAGAGTTCTCTATGAAGAGGGAAAGGGAAGGAGACAGAAGAAGATATAAAGACAAAAAAATGAATTAAAGCACTTTGTAACATAATAAAGCAGGGTAGAAAATGACTTTCTTTGTTTCTATCCTCCAAAGGGAAATTATTAAATGCATATTGACTGCCTGACTGGAAGACTTTGAGCAGAGGCTGACGGTCGTTTCTCGGGGCTGCAGTAGATGGGATTTAAGTCTTGGGAAGACATTGGTTCAAATCTCCTATGGGATCCCTTTCAACTGTGAAGAGATGTTTCCTATCTGGCCTGATTAAGGGCTGCCCACCTCCACGGAAGGAGCACAGGCCGCTGGTTCAGTGACTGAAGGACTAAGACAGGGCCCGAGTCGGCTGGGAGCTGTGCCAAAGTACTTACTGCTGAAAGGGAATGAAATGTTGTTTTTCTTCGTCGTCAACCTTCCCATGTATGATATCGGTAATATCCATCACTAAGAAAGAGATAAGGGCAATTAACGAGACTAATTGCTTCATGTCTCCATTAATACTGTGGAAAATGATCTCACCCATTCCCCTTCCCTCCTCCCAGACACACAACACCAGAGAGGAAAGATACTTGGCTTAAAGATTTCCCCTTTTGTTTCGTTAATAATGGAGTTTGCAGCCATATTTTACAGTAAAGGATGGGGCAAGCCCTTTCTCACAGATTGATAGGGGCAGCTAGGTAGACTAGCAGAGAGGGCTGGACCAGGGATCCGGGAGTTCAATCCTAGTCTCAGACAGCTATTAGCTAATTAACCCTAGACAGGTCACAAACTCAATTGCCTCAGTTTCTGAATTTCTTAAATGGGGATGATAATAAGATGTAATGAATTATTTACAAAGCACTTTGCAAACCTTAAAATGATATAAAATGACATTATTATTATTATTATTATTAATGCTGGAAGCACAATCTTTTCAATGTTTTGCTATCAGATAATTTGAGCTTCATAGGGTTACACCATATTTGAAATGGAAGGGAAATAGCTTTGATTTCATTAGCGTAAAGAGCTCTCTCCATCAACATTGACTGACATCAGAGAGTTGCCCAGGGCCTTGAGAGGTTAAGTGATTGGTTCCAAAGTCACTAGCAGGAGCCAATCCAGTTTGCCTCGAGATCAAGTGTATCCAGCAAGCTCTTTATTTCTGTGATACCTCTAGAAAGGGAATGTGGTGCTTATCTCACCC
The DNA here is from genome assembly GCF_902635505.1 of Sarcophilus harrisii. Lineage (NCBI taxonomy): Eukaryota > Metazoa > Chordata > Mammalia > Dasyuromorphia > Dasyuridae > Sarcophilus > Sarcophilus harrisii. The sequence continues at coordinate 16,152,653 of NC_045427.1, forward strand.
ATAAATCTCGTTGAAAAGATTTCACAGTACTGTATAGGAACCTCACAGACCATCTGGTCCAACAGCCCTGATTTTACAGATGAAGAAACTGAGGCTTTGGGAAAATAATTAAGTGGCTTGCCCAAGATCACACAAATAGAAGAGATGGTGGCAGGATTTCAAATAGAAACTCAAAATAAATGAATCAAACAAAACTAATAAGTGCAAACAAGATTTTAAGCAAAAGCTTTTCAGGTGCCATACTGAATGCTCCCACCATTATACCACCATCTTCTTAGCTGATTAATTTTACTCTGCAGCGGACTGCAGACATCCTGAAGCAAACACCTGCCCTTCTCCCACCAATGTCTCCTTCCATGGAACGCTTGTGTGAGTCCAGCTGCCTGATCACAATGAACAATGGAAGCAAACACTTGGGGCTTCAAACTGTACGTGACCAGGACAATGGGGCAGCAGATGCTGCCTCATTCAAGCGCTAGAGAAGCGAGTCAGCACGCGGTACTCGTCAACACGAGCTGAGTGCCGGGTCAGGCATTTTGTGTAGGTAGGACCTTGTGAAATCATCTATGAAAGGAACATTCTTGGAAGCAATATTAATAGGGAAGTCTATAAATGATAATCAATGAATGAAATCAGTGTTCTCTGATCAATGAAATCTGTCACTCACAAAAATGAAATCAGTTTCTTAAAATGTAGAACTAGATGTTGAAAAATCCCCTAAACAGAATGTGCGCACCATATATATGGATATGGATATATATATGGATAAATACAACCATATTGTGTGTATATATATATATATATATACATATATCACATGCATAAGAACACACAGATATATATGCTCATCATACATCTCATGCATATATGATTTATAATATACATACAAATTCAGGTTTCACATATATACACATGTTCCTGTAGATTTCCATACATGTAGGCATATTTCCATGTATGTGTGTGTATATGTCTGTCTGTCTCTCTATCTATAGCATTTTAACACAATAAATGTCCATTAAAAAACTAATAGCTGATTACTGAGAAACTGAGCTGAGAAAATAGAATGCCTTGTCAATAGTCCAGTTAACTGCTTATTATTTACATAAACTCAGATCAATTTGTTCAATAACTGAAGAATTAAACAATTATGAAACACCCATACAGTCATTACTATGTACAAGGGATGTATCTGTTGTATAGCATAAGGACCTATCTTGGACAAGTCATTTTACCTTTTGGTCTGAGTCTCCTCACCTGTACAATAAAAGTGTGGAGACTGAGCTGTGCAGAGTGAAGAGAGGAGAAAGAGAAAGTCCATATGGAAAATGACTACAACATTGCGAATGGAAAGAACAATCACAAATAACCGAGGCAAAGCTGCAAAACTATAATGACCATGCTTGGTCCCAAAAGAGAGAAATGTGAAGACACTTCTCCCTTTTTCAAAAGTGGGGGGCAATGGGTGTGGAATGTTGCTATTTTCCCACATGTAATGTTGCCCCCCCCCATTTTTCCTGATGTGATGGTTAGTTATGTAAAATTTTTAAAAATCTTACTCATTTTTATTTTCTTTGTGAGCTCTCAGGGAAGGAGGGGGAAGAAGGATATAGTGAGATACATAGGTGATGTAAAAACAAACTCTTAATCAAAATTAATTTTTATATAAATGAGATATAAATATATAAATGATTGATATAAATATAATTTTATATAAATGAGATATAAATGTATAAATGATATAAATTTAATTTTTTATATAAATGAGATATAAATATAATCAATGGACTCGATGATCTCTGTGATCTCTAAATCTTCCTGCCATATCTACCTCACGGGGCACAGAGCAGAAAATAAAAGCTGATCTGACTTGACTGTGAGACCTCTTCTAACTCTAGAGCAACTGGGGAGAAACTTCAAGCACACATGACAGTGAAGTCCTTGGGGACTCAACTCTACTGGGGAGATGGGATAGAGCCTGGCCAAGAACAGGGAAACAAGGGGGTTTCTGCCCTTCTCATTAGAGAGATGGACTGTGGGAGAGGGACATTATATTTACTGTCAGATTTGGTTGGAGTGTCTTATAGCTTGGGTGAATGACTTTGTTTCCACACTTTTTCTTTCTCTTTTAACTCTTGAGTATGAGGGAGGATCCCTAACATAGAGGAAGCAATGAGGACCATCCCAAGTGGTTCCGCCAAGACCTGCAGCTGGAACCTTTCTGTCCCTTTCTCCCAGAGCCCAGCTTCATACCTGCCACCCCAAAAGGCCTGCGGAGGCCACAGGTGTGCTTCTTTCCCTCCTTCAGCTCCATGTGGCCTACCCGGACGATCTGGCACACGAGGCTGATCTTGGGCCGGATAAGGTCGGTGCTACTGAGATCCTGGGGGACAGAGGAGATCTGGGTCAGGGAAGGTGGGGCAGAGGGGTCCAGCAAACTTGTTCTTAGGTTCTCTCCCTTCATCTTCCCCAATTGTGCATAGAAAGACCCTGCTTAGGACCCTAGGACATAGCTTGGAAGTGCTGGGGGAGATCCTGTAGGCCACCTCACTTCCCAGGCTTCCATTTCCTTATCTGGTAAATGAGGTGTTTGGATGAAATGATCCCCGAGGTCCCACCCGGTCCCAGAGCTGGGATCCTTCTTTCAACCTCTCCCTCCAGATCATTTCTTCTTTCCAGGGCATGAAGTTGCCTCTTCTCTGAACTGAAATGAATGATTTCTTCCACACCTACTCCCCCCCACATACACACCAGAGAATGCTTCTGGGACCAGAATGGAGAGCTTTATGCACACAAATAAAAAGAATTTCCACCCCTACTCACTACTATTTCTCTCTACTACACCAATTCACAAAACCTAAATCACGAGATAAAACCTGATTCTAGGAGCTCTAGTTATTAAGAAACCCAATGGCCCATTATATATGTCACAGTCCCCCAACGCATCCTCCCCTATGTTTCTTTATCTGCGTTGGTTTTAGTTTTATTTGTTAAGTATAAGAAGGCAACTCCTATTGGATGCAGAAACTCTAGGTTTGGATGCTGCCTCCATTCTGTACTGACCCTGGGAATGGAGGGAAGGCACTTTACGTGACTAATCTTCCGAACGTCCTCTAGGAGTGGACAAATCGCTAGTTGTAGCTGGTAGGAAGCAATGAAATAAGGAAGAATATTTCAGTCTCCATGGTCCCTGAACTGACTTGAACAGTAATAGATGGATTTAGGAATAGGGTAGACCTGAAAGGCCCACCTATGATACAAACACCTTGATTTAGACATTAAAAAAAGGGGGGGGGGGTTTGGGGAAATCCAGCACGGAGGTCTGGGGAGGCACTCAGTGCTAACAGCTCCTCCCTCTCCATCATCACCTTAAATAATTGTAGGGGACACATGTCAATACTTATTGAGTTTAACCAACAAGAAGGGTCAGCTTTGTTGTAAAAGAATAGCCATTGAATTCTATTGGTATTGAGGAGTTGGAAAGGTGGGAGATCATGGGTATGTAATGTTGCATACACTCTCATGTGCAATCTATTGAGCAGCTAGAACTTATTTATTTATTTATTTATTTACAAATGAAGGCACATTGGGCATGCTATGCTCATTACTTCACGCCCGGATCACTGTAATAGTTGCTGGGTAGTCTACCTGGCTCTCATCTCTCCCCATTTCAATCCATTCTCCTTTTAGTCACTTAGGTGATTTTCCTAAAGCTCAGGTCTGGTCATGTCCTCCATCTCTACTCAATCAACCACGGTGGCTCCCTATTGCCTCTAGGATCCCATTCAAAATGCTCTGCTTGACATTCAAGGCCCCTTATAACCTATTTATCTCTCCTGCTTACACCTTCCTCCCCAGCATATTTTCTCAATCAAACTGTTATCCTCTCTTTATTCTGGTCATCTCCTGTGCCTGGAACACTCTCCCTCATCCATGACAGCTATTGATCTCCCTGACCTCCTTTAAGTCACAAACCAAATCCCTCCTTCTACAAGAAACCTTTCCCAAATCCTCTTCATTTCTCTATTAATTATTTCCTCTTTATCCTATATTGAGCTTGTTTACAAATATCTGATTTAGACTTACATTGCAAGCTCCTTGAGGGAAGACACTGTCTTTTGCTTCTTTCTATATTCCCAATGCTTAACACAGTGGGTGACACATAGTAGGTGTTTAATGATTGATCAATTGATTGAATAAGGGGGATATTCAGAAATGATTATGATACAAAAATAAATAGCCACAGCTTTATTTCAAAAGAGAATATGAAAGATAAACTTGTCTACAGCTCAAAAATAAGTGAATGAGGGCAGCTGGGCAGTACATTGGATAGATCGCCAGCCCTGGTGTCAGGAAAACCCAGGTTCAAATTTGGCCTCATATACTTATTACTTGTATTTGACAGGTCACCCAATCCCAACTGCTTCCTTAAAAATATGAATGAATAAATGAAATATATACATTGTTGGGAGGGGAAAGGAGAGAATTTAAGTGGTTCATCAAGTTATTGGAGGACAAAAGTCTTTCAGGATAAACTATGACTTGCTCCTGTTGATGAAATCCAGGAATGTGTTCCACTGGGAATACATGGCACCTAATGAAAAAATAAATGAAGGTGGAAACGGACAAGAAAACAGAGGTAGGACTCACAGTAAAGACAGCCTGAAGATTATTGAGCTTCTCGATCTCCTTAGGCATCCCATTGCTGCCCCAGCGAATCAGGTAGTTCTCACTGGTGATATTTAAAAGAGAAATAAAAGATGTCATCAGGGAAATGTTTGGGAAAGTCCAAAATGCCAGCCTCTGTGCAGGATGCCATGGGAATCACTGGCACACCTCGTAGGCAGGAACAAAATCATCACCCTTCTTCACTGCCTGCCTTCCCAAGGAGATTGGAGACATAAAGCAGATGCCAAGGGTCTTGCTCCTCTGATATCCTTCTACTCACTGGCTGTACGTTTTTTCTATAAATATATATGTTCAGGTTGTTTACTCAAATAATGTAAGTTTTTTGAGGGCAAAAACTGTTTCACTTGTCTTTCCAAGAAAGTATAAAACAGTTGGACCCTAAAAGTCAGGAAAACCTGGGTTCAAGCCTGGATTCAAGTACATACTAGCTGTGTGATCTTGATAATCTCTATTTGCCTCAGTTTTCTTACCAGTAAAGGGAGGAAAATAATCAGACCTACCTCCTGGTACCAAAAGGATTGAATGAAATAATGTAGATAAAGCAGGTTATAGACCTTAAATTTTAAAATTTTAGTTATTTTTAGTAGTAGTAACAGTAGTAGCAGAAGTAATAATAGTAGTATTAACAGTAATAATGGTGGTAGTGGTAGTAGTAGTATTAGTAACGATAGTAATGGTAGTGGCGGGAGTGGTCATAGTAATCTAGGCTTTCCATAGTATCTGATAAGAGTAGGACTTTTAATAAAAGCTTTCCCTTATCCTGGCCCTATTCCTGATTTTCTGGGTTTTAATCGGGCTTCTGCAGCTGCTAATTCTGGAAGGGTCAAGCATCCTTGTTGTTTTTCACCCTAAAATATATTCCTGCAAGACTTAGCATCCTTCCCTATTTGGAGTCTCCATTTATGGAGTGAACCAAGGTGGCCAAGAGTCATTCTCTTCCAAGGTCTTTTTCTCACTTTTTGTACTTCAAAACCATTTACCCTTCCTTCTGTGTGTGGTCTTTAAGATGTAAGAATCTAGAGGGTAGAGAATTACTTTCTTTTAGCTTGTATTTTTACGCTTAACTTAGCACAGTGCCTGATGCTTATAATCCTTCCTCCTTTCCCCTCTGCCTCCCTCTTTGCTCTCCCCATTTTCATTCCCTCCCTTATTATCTTCCTTCCTTCCCTTAGTCTCCCCTATTTTTCCTCACTCCTTCCTTCCTCCCTTTCCTCCTTCCTTCCTTCCTTCCTTCCTCCCTTGCATCTTCCCTTCCTCTCATCCTATCCTTCTTCCTTTCCTTCTCTCATCCTCCTTTCCTTCTTCCTTTTTTTCCTCATCCTCACTTCCTTCTTTCTTTCCTTCTCTCTCCCTCCCTCTCTCCTTACTTTTCTTCTTTCTCCCTCCTTCTTTCTCCATGTTTCCTTCCTTCTTTCCTCCCATCCTGTCTTCCTTCTCTGTCTCCCTCCTTCCCGTCCTTCCCTGTCTCCCTCCTTCCCTTCCTTCCCTGTTTCCCTCCTTTCCTCTTTCCCTCTCTCCCTTCTTCCCTCCCTCCCCTTCCTTCCTTCCTTCCTTCCTTCCTTCCTTCCTTCCTTCCTTCCTTCCTTCCTTCTTTCTTCCCTGTTCCCTCCCTCCTTCCCTCCCTACCTTTAGGTTGGAGTCAGATTATGGCCGTTGGATTTTGGGTGTAGATGGGGTGCATGAGAAGGGGTTTCAGACTTGCATGTTACCTGATAAATCTGGACTGATCTGGGTCGTAGAGGGCCATAAGCAGCTCAGCATCCTCCCCAATGTTGCAGACAAAGTTTTTGAAGTTGACATAGAGGCAGTAGGTGTGCATTGTATTGAAGATTGACTGGCCTCGCAAATCCAGATTCTGGAGAATGGACTGAGGGCAGGAGAGAAGCTGAATTTAACTTAGGAAGAAAGACCTGAGTACAAATCCTTCTCCAAACTGACCGGGAGGAGGTCACTGAATACATCCAGAAAACGGGGATAAGAATGCCTGCTGCTTTCATAGCAAATAGTGGACAAACCCCTGTCAATCTCAGTTTCCCCATCTATTAAATAGTGATTATTGTAGCACCTACTCCCCAGGATCATTGTGAAAATTTTTAAAAGATCATATGTAAAGACTTATTTTAAAGAGCTGCATAAATGTTTATTATCATTCCCCTTTAATTTGCTGATCTAATAAGAGGACTTGCTTTGATTATCTCTGGTTGCATAATATTGAGCCATTTATGATGCTTTGTCATCTTTAGAATCAACACCATGGAGGGGACTCAGGCGTGGGAAAGCCTCCTTCCCATCTCAGGGGCTGTACCTTTTCTTCTTGGATCCTTTCTTCAATCCTCTGGGAGGCCACTTCATGGGCTCTGAACAGGGCAATGGTGCTGGTCTCATCGGGATCCAAAATGTTTCCATTCTCATCTCGAACCACGAGGTCGAGTCCCAGCATTCTGGAAAGAGACAGGTGGGGGAGAGTTGGTATGGTCAGATACTTCTGCATGAGAAAGACCCTTCAGGAAGGGGATAGCTGCTCAGAAGCACCCATCATGTGCTTATCAACTACAAATGGAGGAATAAGCTATGGAATGGAATGGAATAAAATATTATTGTTCTGCAAGGAATCACCAGCAGGATGATTTCAGAGAGGCCTGGAGAGACTTACAGGAACTGATGCTGAGTGAAGTGAGCAAAACCAGGAGATCATTGTATACCGCAATAGCAAGGTTATGTGATGATCAACAATAATAGACTTATTCGCAGCAATGCAGTGATTCAACACAATTCCAAAAGACTCATGATGGAAAATGCTATCCACACCTAGAGAAAGAACTGAGTCTGAATGCAGATCAAAGCATACTATTTTCATTTTTTGTTTTTTCTTGCTCATGATTTTTCCCTTTTGTTCTGATTCTTCTTTCACAACATGACTAATGTGGAAATACATTTAATATGATTGTGCATGTATAAGCTATTTTGGATTGCTTACTGTCTTGAGGGATAAGGAAGGAGGAAAATTTGAACTTCAAAATCTTTTAAAGCTGAATATTATTAGTTATTAGTTGTATTAGGCAGGTCACACGAATCCCAATTGCCTCTTTAAAAATATGAATGAAGAAATGAAATATATATATATATGTTTATATATATTATTGGGAGGGGAAAGGAAAAAATTCAAGCAATCCAGTCTTGTCACAGTCACAACCAGAAGAGGCAAAGCCCAAAAAGCAGAGTGATGACTCAGGAAGGATACCTCAAGTTGACTCCTAGCCCTTCCACTCATTGGCTGCCTGCCTTTGGGCAAAGGACTTTGCTTTCTCCCTGCTTCAGCTTGTGCTTTGAAAAATACTGCCTTCCAGCCTTACACAAAAATGACAAATCAAAAAAAGATGAGATTGAGATAAATAATATTTAATCCTGAAGCTAATTGAGAACCACTAAATTTAGTCAGTCAGGGAGTGGCAGGATCAGGTTTGCCCTGGAGAAAAATCACTTTTATCACTTAGTGGTTGACAGAAGGGACAGAGAGAGACTTGAGGTTCACCACATAGTGGTTGCTGTTCAATGATTCAGTCATGTCCAACTCTTTGTGACCTTGGCCATGAGGTTATTGAGCTTTGACAGGACCTTCTGTGTCCGGTGTGTTTCCATTGTACAGATGAAGCATTGAGGCAAACAGGTTAAGTGACTTGCTCAGTCATGCAGCTGCTAAGTGTTTAAAAGCTGGATCTTCCTGACTCCAAGTCTGGAGCTCTATCTACTGCATCATCTAGCTGGCCTGGCACAGAGTAAGCTCTTAATAAATGCTTGATGACTAACAAAATGTCCATTGGTGCTCTTCACCCTCCTGCAGCTATGAAGCTATCTAGAGGGCTAGGGAGGGGGGTATATACATAATATACATATATATATATATATATATATATATATATGTTAGCAATATAGCATATAAATTAGGAGTATATAGGGGCACCTAAGGGGGAGATTGGCTCACTGAACTCATCTTCATGAATTCAAATCTGGTCTCAGACACTAGCTATATGATCCTGGAGTAAGTCATTTCGTCACTGCTGCCTCAGTTTCCTCATCTGTAAAATGAGCTAAAGAAGGAAATGGCCAACTATTACAGGAGCCACCTGCTAATGGCTGCTGGGAATCTAACTCTGACCTGCAGAAAAGATCCCTTCATGTGAGAAGATGATAACGATACAAGGAGACTGAGAGGTAGATTGACTTCTCTCCTCTTCCCTCTTGTCTTTGATTTATTTTATTCCCAACCTACAAGAAACATCTGCATCAGCAAAGGCTGACTTGCAATTCCTTCAGTGTTAGATTCACAGCTGTGGGGGCTTTTTGAGCATCAACCTGCCCCTTCGCACTTAGGCATGGTTCTTAACAATTCCCCATTTTTTTTTTTTTGTTTTATGGGAACACGATTATTTCCCCCCACCAGCATGGCCAGTAAGTTTGTGCACTGGCTGTTATCTGAGCCTGCATGTTGAGGAATGCAAACGATACTAGCAAAGTCTTTTCCATCCTATTTCTCTGGATGGTTGTAGGGTAAGAGGCTATAGCAGGCATTGAATCTTGTGAGATGTCATGGAGACAAACTTACAAACAGAGAAGTAGGATTGTAGTCAGAGTAGACATTTTTCCTAAGTCCCTCATCTGTCTACTGGCTCGGCCCTTTGACATGTTGGCCCAATTTAATTATCCTGTCTGAAAAAGTCTTATTGGATCTCTTCTCTCTTTCCTTCCCTATGGTTACCAATGGAACTCTCCTGAGAGGATCCTACTCACAAACAGCTCCTGAGTGCTGCTGCTTCTTTGTTTCTTGTGCCCCACATTGGGCGCCGTTTGTTATGGGAACAACCTGCTAGTGGCTGTTGGGGATCTAACTTTGACCTGCAGAACAGATCCCTTCATGTGAGAGGATGATAACAATACAAGGAGACTGAGAGGCCATTGCATTCTCTGACCTCCCTCCTCTTCCCTCTGCCTCCCATTTATTTAATTCCCAATCCACAAGCAACATCTGCATCAGTAAAGGCTGCTTTGCAGCTCCTTCAGTGTTATGATTCACAGATGTGGGGGCTTTGGGAGAATCGACCTGCACCAACCACTCCAGAATCTTTGCCAAGAAAACCCCAAATGGAGTCAGGAAGTTTGGACATGACTGAAACAATTCAACAACCACCACAACATAGGTGGGAGCTCTGGGTCTGAGTTAGAAAGGCCTGGTTTCAAGTCCTTCTTCAATATGGAGATAACACCCAGTCTCCAAGGGTACAATAGATAGGGTCATGGATTTGGAGTAAAGACAAAATAGGTTCAATTGCTATCTTAATCACTGATTGGCAGGGCCAGTGGGCCAGGGCTTCTTCACCCATGAAATAAGGGTCTTGGAGCCCTTAGTCTCTCCAAGATAGAATTTACAATCTTTCCTTACTGGGTTGTTATGAGACTCAAAACACTTAACCTAAATCAAGGGCTTTCCAGATATTAACAGGCAGTAGAAATACCAGTGAATAGTATCCTTATTGAGATAGCTTTAAAAAATAAATAACTAGAGCAGCTAGGTGGTACAGTGGCTAGATACCAGTCCTGGAATCAGGAGGAGCTGAGTTCAAATATAATCCTAGATACTTATTATCTATGTGACCCTGGACAAGTTACTTAATCCCAATTGTCTCTCACACATAAAAATTTCTTGCTAAGAGACTAACTACTGCTTGGTAACATGGCTATCCACACTGGTGGAGAGCCTATACCAATTACAGATAATTCTAAGGATTAAAATGTAATTGCTGCTATAATGCTTAATTATTACCTTACAAAACATGATTTCGTTCTCAGATAATCCCAAAGTCAGCAATGAGCAGGCAGATTTTTTTTAGATTTGGCACACACGGATCATCTTGGTTCCACCAAATAAGCAAACCACAGGCCATTGTTTCTGGGCCCAGCTTGGAACTCTAAAAAGCCATCTATGTCCCCTCCAAAAACGAGGAACAAAGGAATAACAATCATTTGTTCCACTTCATGCAACTGCTTGGAAACTGGAAGAATAAAGAGGAACCCAAAATACAGCCTCCTCCTGCTGAACACGGGTCCCCAGCTATGGGAAATCGTGGCTAACAAACAGAGGAAAAGGAAAATGGGCCTCTTTCTGAGTCCAAGCAAATTCATTAACTTGTTTGAAGCTAGAGGAGGTTTGGCAGGTTTTGCTCTGAGTCAGCCAGACCCACAGGCCACCTGATTTCTACTCAAACCCATGAAATTGGGGCTTGGCTTCTGAAAGGGCCTAATCCCTGGCAGGGTGATGGGGCAGCTTCATTTCCTGACTAGCATTCAAGGGCTGGCCAGGGCAGGCAAGCACAAGCTGCCCTGTGGGGAGCAGGGGAGATGGATGTGGTCCAGAGCCCAAGGAGTCAAGGCTGGCTCATGGGCAGGTCAGAATGGCCTCAGCAGTCTCCTGGAATTACGCTGCAGGCATCTCAAAAGTTCTTGGTAAGGAGAGGGAATATCCTTCTGGGCTCTCAGGGAGCCCTCTTTTATTCATAAAACCCTTCTCATATGTGAATTCCTTTGGGTCTAACAATAACCCAAATGAGGAAGGATCCCAGCATCATCGATTTAGAGATGGAAGGAGCATTCAAGGCCACTGAATCAAAAAGATCCATTTTATAGATAAGGAAACTGAGATCCTGAGATTTTAAGTGGAAGAGTTAGTCAGTATCTGAGGTGTGATTTAAACCCAGAAAACTCTCTTCAGTCACTTTCAAAGGCTGATGAAATGATTACAATGAACATTCCTCTTCATTTTTTAAATAGGAAAACTGAGGCTCAGAGAAGTGAATAAATTTATCCCTGATTGCATAGCTACAAAATGAAAACTCCCAGTTCTTTTGTCTCCAGACTCAGGGCTTTTTTTCATAATGCCACGGATGAATTCTATTATGTCCACTTTTTAGATAAGAGAACTGAGTCTTAAGGAGTAAAATGACTTGCCAAAGATGAAATAACTGATCATTATGGAAATGGTGATTTGAATCCAGGTTCCTCCTATGTCTGTATGACCATGATAGGGATGAAACTGGTTCATTGAAGAAAGAAAAAACATAAAGGCTTTGAAAACAAATGGATGCTCATCTATATAATTAATTAATAAGTCAAGAAGATTTTGTTAAGCACTTTCTATTTGTTGGCACCATGTTGGGTTCTTGAGATATAAAGGTATAGAGATGTGAAGATAGAAAGTCTTGCCCTCCAGAAGCTTACATTCTATGAGGGATGTAACATAAGTATATAAAAATATATAGGATAAAGATAAGATAATTGGAGAAGTAAGATCATTAGGGGCTATGCAGAACAGGAAAAATACATGTGAGATGAAGTTTTAAGGCAGGAAGGGATTCTAAGAGAAAGAGATAAGGAGTGAATCTAGCCATGGTCATGTGCAGGACAAATGCATGCATTTGAGAGATGGAGACTTGTGCACAAGTAGACTGCTGTGGAGAGAGCAAAGAATATATGGAAGTTTGTAAATTGTAAGGTTAGATTGAAGAGCTTTTAATTTTAATACTCTCTCTCTCTCTCTCTCTCTCTCACACACACACACACACACACACACACACATATGTATATATTACATTTTATCCTAGAAATAAAAGGGAAATGATGGACTTTGTTGATGGTGTTAGAATGTCTAAGTCAAACCTATATTTCAGGAAAATCACCTTGTAGTGGAGTACAAGATCAATTGGGGGTAATATCAGTCAACCAGTCAACAACCACTTATTAAATATCTTTTGTACTAGGGGGCACAGAAGGGAGGAATGAACCAATCCCTACTCTCAAATCTACAGTATTATAATCTGTCTGGAAGGCAACATGTGTCCATGTATATTTTATGTATATATATGCACATATAGCATATATCTATAAATACATATATATTTACATACAGGACAAATACAAGGAAGTGGGGGGAAGAGGGTCAGTCTTTGTTTTGAAAAGGGGTTCTATGAGGATGAGGTGGGAAATGGGGGATATTCAGGGCAAAATAACAGAGATGGGAATTGGTGGCCACCAATGAAGACTAGAGAGAAGAGACATTTGAAAAGGAATATTGCTTAATGATGCTAAGAAGGTTGCTATGAAGGATTTTAGAAGCGAAATAAAAAAGTTTACTGTATCCCAGAGGGAAAAAGTAGCCATGAGGATTTCTAGAGCAGGGGAAGGATGCAGTCAGGCCTACAGTGGAAAAAAGTCATTTTGGCAGAATAGGGAGTAGTTTGGGAAAGACCAGTTATATAGGTTAGTACAGAAGTGCAGGAAGGGTGATGAGGCTGTCAATTTGGTGGTCCTGCTAGTAGGAAAAGGATGTTGTGGAGGTAGAAATAGCAAGATTTGGCAGCTGATTGGATCTGCAAGGGGAAGGACAGTAGAAAGTTGAGAATAGTACTAGACATCTGGAAAAGCAGCAATACCCCCAACAGAAATAGAGACATTGGGTAGAGGGATATTTTTGAGAGAAAAAGGATAAATTCTGTTTTGGATAGCCAATGGGGAGCTATTGATGTTTACCGAGTAAGGGAATGATGCGGTCAGATTTATGTTTTAGGAAGATGTATTGGACAGGGAAGAGATTTGACACAGGAAACCATGGAGGAGGCTATTTGTGATATTCCAAATGAGAGAAACTGCCATGGTGGAAATTGTTTTAGGGCTATAGAAATCAAGATAAGGGAACATCATAGAATATTACCAATTAGAAGAGATGCTGAATATAAAGAAATCAGAGAACTATAAAAAGACTTATGAAAGAATATATTGCAAAGTGATTAAAATCAGTACAAAGAAATTATTTTTAGTTAATTAATTAGTTAGTTATTAGTTAATAAAAAGAGCCCTGAATCGAAGTCAAGTGCTCAGTAATTACAATGACCAGTCTTTGCCCCCAGAGAGGAAATGATAAAGAAGCACCTCTCACCTTTTGGTGAGAGAGATATGGAATGTGGTAGATGCTGTCAAATATGGTCACTGTGTGGGTATTTTGCTGATCTTTCTTTCTCTCCTCTGAGGAAATGTTCACTGGTTAGATGTGTATTTATTTGTATCCTGAATGTATGCCTATGGGAGTAGGTCCTAAAGTAACTATGACACAAAGCAAAAGAAACCCATAAAATCAATATTTATAATAAGATTTTAAGTTGCTAGATAGGATCCTTGGACTTAAGCATAAATATTTCTCTAGAATAACAACAACATTTGATAAAGTTTAATCCTGTGCAGTAGAGAATGTACTGAAATAAGATTCACTTATATAGTCTCCAGTTAATTTTTAATCCTTTTTTATGAATGATCTTTTGTTTAGTATAATTTTTATTGTACTATAGCCAGTAAAAGGGGCATTTAGTATTTCTGCTTTTCTACATTTGCTTATGGTATTTTTATGCCCTGTTATGTGGTCAATTTTTGTCAAGGTGCTGTGCACAGCTGAAAAATATGCATGCTCATTTTTATTCTCATCTAATAATCACCAGAGAGTTATCCTATCTAGTTTTGCTAAAATTTTATTCAGGTATATTCTTATGCCTATTATAAGGTCAATTTTTGTCAAGGTGCTGTACAGTTGAAAAACATGCCCACTCATTTTAATTCTCATCCAAGAATCACCAGACAGCCATCCTATCTTTATTTTTCTAAACTTTTATTTAGAAATTTTTAAAATTTCTAAAAAATTATTCTAAAATATTTATTACATTCTTCCCTGGCTCATAAACCAAAAACTAGGGAGCTCCCAGAGGGATCAAGAGTTTGCACTCACTCTCCAGAATTCAGGCCAATGAAACAGTGATATCCAAAACCAATCTGAGATTAAGCTTCAGCTAAGGTCAACAACTCAAGGCTTGGATTACTGACCCAGTTGGCCTTAGAGCTCATGGCCCTTAGTTTCAAGTTGCCCAAAGCATAATATGGACCTAGTCCTTTGTGGAAAGCAGTAGAGAAGGGACTCTAAGAGGGGCAGGAATCTTAGAATTAGCTCCTAGAGCTCAACGTAGACCAGCATTGCTGGGTTGTCCAGAGCATATCGCTGGAAAAATTAGCAGAAAAACCTATAAAATACTTAATAGAGAAGCCCCAAAGAAAAACAGCTTGCCATAAGATCAATAAGAATTTGAAAAAGAAATGATTCAAAAATTGAAAATGATTCTACATGATATAATAAATTAAATGAATAAGCAAATAAGAAATGAAAGTTTTGGAGGAAAGACTTGGAAAGAGATTTAATAATTGGATACAAACTGTACAAAACCTTACCCAAGTAAACAGATTTGCTGAAATTCAGAATGAACCAAAAATTTTGACACAATGAGACAACAAAAAAAGGATTACAACAAAGAAATAAAATTTAAAATAGAAGCAATTATAACAACTGACCAATCTAAAAGAGATCTTTAAGAATCATTGAACTACCTGAAAGTCACACTAAAAAAAAATTAACTCGGGTATCAATTTCACAAAATCATGAAGAAAAATGCTCAGATTTCCTAGTACCAGAGAGCAAAGTGGAAACAGAAGTAATTGATCATTTATAGCCCAAATCCAGAGCATCCAGGTTCAAAGAAAAAAATGCTTTGGGCAGCCAGAAAGAAAGGATGAAAAGAGTGAAGAGCCACAGTCCAGCTCACACAAGACTGAGTGACTTTCACTCAAAAAGAGCAAAGAGCAAAAAGTGAGATATTCTGAAAAGGCCAAGATGTGGGTTTACAACCAAGAACAACCTGTGGGGATTTTTGGTCTTTTCCCCAGAGAGGGAATGGAGGAAGAAGAGTCCATAGGAAAAAGAGCAGATTCTTATTAAATTGAAAAATTAAATTTAAAATCAGAAAACATTTGTATTCAGGACTTCTTTTATCTTTTTCCTTGTCATTTTGAACTTTTTGTCATTTTTCTTCTTTGTCATTTTTCATTAGCTTTTATAATTTTGAAAGGGGACACGGGGGTCCTCCAATATTAAAGTTTTGCTAACTATTTCTCCCTGTATTTCATTTTATTTTTTCCTTTATGGGTTTAGATACTATGTCACTCAGGGCACATATGTGAAGTATTAAAATTAATTAGAAGCCAGAAGATATGAAACTACTAGTTTGGCAGTAACTAGGAGTCACTTTTTTGACCCATACTTCAGTTTCCATTTCTGTAATAGGTGGATGATAATACTTGTTGTATCCATATCTAATGAACATGTCAAATGATTTGCAAAAACAACAAAGTGCTCCTTAAGCCTTAACCTTTTACTATTCTTTCTCTCCTTCTTTCCTCTTTTCTTTCTTTGCTTCCTTTTTCTTTCTTTCCCTCTTCTTCCCTTCCTTTTTTAAGAACCTAGTATATGCTTGATATTATGTGTTTTTAATAAGCACTCAAAAAGCTCTATAACCCTATCATTGAGTGTTCCCCATGATGCAGACGGCATGGCCCAATGAAAACATCAACGGATGCAGAGTCAGAAGAGCAAGACTTACATCCTGCCTTCCACATCACCTGTGAAGGCACTCAGTCTCAGGTTTTCATCTGGAAAACAAGCTAGGGTTGGGCTAGCCGGTTTCCACCTTCCTTCCCATCAGGGACCATCTCTGGTCTTCCTTGTAACCCCAGAGTTTAGCACAGTGGCTGGCCCAAAGAGTCAGCACCTGGTACCCGGTACCTGGGTGTCTGATACCAAGATTGTTTTTAGGAAGCTCAGAATAGCTTGAAGCTTCCCCAAAGGCTTTCCTCCAACCATTCCAAGAACGAGTAAGTGTGTTATTGTCCCCATTTTACAGAGCAGGAAACATAAATACTCTCTAAGGACATATTTTATAAGGAAGTGGGAGTTCAGCGTTATTCATCCACCATTAATAAGATCAATCCATCTTGGGAAAGAGTCCCTGACAGAAATGTGGCCGCTCTGCTAGGTTCCCCCCTGCTTACCTGTTGCCATGATCAATCTTGGCCGTGACCTTCTTCTTAAGCTCGGCCAGCTCATCCTTGGGGAGGGTTCCCGACAGGATCTGCGACCTCCACTCAATCAGGCTGTAGGTCATTTGCTGCAGCTGGCGGAAAAGGGTCACCTTGTTGTTCTGAAAGGAGGGAAGGAAAAGGGCTGTTTAAGGATTCCAGACTGGAGTAACTCCGGGCGAGGAGGCAGAGATGGCATTTGTGGCCATCCTCTGCTTCAGGGAGCAGGGCGGGAATTCTGGGCGCCCCAAGGCCACGTTCTGATGAAGGGGGTGGGTTTGTGCTGATACACACACATTCTGACCCAGTCTTCCTTGGGACCGATGACATGCATGCCTTTGGGAGTCAGCAAGCCAGGGCTAGCGCTGGATCACTGGAGCAGAGATTCAGGGTGCGAAGGACTTCGGAAGAATCATTTTTTCAAGGACATAAAATGCTTTTATGTGAAAGAAGGATGGGGGATTTACTTTGATCGATAGTAGAGAGCATCAATAGGTAGAGGCAGATTTCAGCCCAACCTAAGGAAGAAGAGGCTAGTGGAGAGTGGACCTTCTTGGGAGATGTGACCCCCATCCCGACCCTAATCCTAGCCCTGGTTCCCATTGAAGAACTTTCAGCAAAGGAAGGACAAACCATTTGCCAGGCAAGCTGTAGAGATGATTCTCAATTGGTTAAGAATAGGGCTCAATGTTCTCCAAGGTCCCATTCTTTAACTAATCTCAGATCATTTCCCTTCTCTATCTTGCTAACCAACCAGGCTCAGAAAAGTATAGAGGGTGGTTCGTTGTTATTATTGTTGTTTAAACTTGTTTCTGATGAGCAGAGGCCCACCAAGACTCCTCATTAAGCTCCACTAAAAATAGGGCAATTTTGGTGTCAAACTAAAGTTTTCCTGGGAAGTCCCAGAAGGAAAGGGGGAGAATTCAAGCCTGCAGACTATGTCACACCATCTGAGATTTCTAGATGACAAAAAAGCCATCTTTTTATTCATAGATCCTTTATTGAGATGAAGAAGACATTATCCATATTGTACCCAAACTTTCCCCTACTTCATTTTTTCCAAGGTGATTAGATAAGAAACTTGCTAAATGATTTCTTCATTAACCATGACATGAGTTCAAGAAACCCCAGGACTATGTGGCAGTCTGCTTTGTTCTTGCCATGTTCCTCCCTCTTTCGTTTCAATTAAATTAGAGCCTGTCAAAGACTCTAATGAAGACCTCTGCATGTCAGATCTGTGTATTCCTTTCTGTCTCTATTCATTCTCTCCAGAGGGCTATTGCAGGGAGAAATTAAACAAAGAGGCTGCTTCCACCCTCCTTTTGGTGGGTCCCCTTTCCTTTGAAGAAATTAATTTAGAGAGTACGTACCAAGGAGATCCCATTGAGAAGGGGCCATTGGAAGAGGATGCCCATGAAAACAGAGGCATAGAAAAAGTCATAGGGCAGCTCTTCTGACAAAGTCCAGCAAGTCTCTGGAATGGGGAACCTTAGTAGGTTAGTCAATTGGATCTCCTCACTTTACAAATGAGGAAACTGAGGTCCAGAATTGTCCAGGATCAGGATCATTGGTTCATGGATTGGAACAAAATTGGACCATAGAAACTAATGCTTTTCATCCCTTCATTTTATAGGTGAATAGAAGAAGGCCCAGAGAGATGAGGGGTATTTGGTAGATCTTTCACAGGCCTTGTAGTCTATCCTCCCTCATTTACAGACAAGGAAACTAAGATCCAGGGAGGTCACAAAATTTGTTCAGATGGCAATCATTTGAACCCAGGACTTTTGCTCCCAATCTAAGACTCTTTCTATTGCCACATGAAAAAAGTTCATCAAAAAAAATCAGAATGAAAGGGGAAGGAATGGGAATCCAATCATCATTTTGCTCTTTACACAGTAATTACCATGTCACATTTCCCCTCTCATTAACTTCAGAATTGAAAGAGAAAATGAGAGGGAAGGGCCTGCATATCACAAATAAAAAATTTGAAAAACTGGATGAAGGTTTCCATAGGAATGCTTTTTTTTCCCTGATTTGGAGCTTTCACTGCTGAAATTATTCCTGGGAACATAGAACTAAGGGTTCAGTGACCACTAACAGTATAAAGAAATTAAATTTAAGGATGATTTATCTTGCTGGAAATGTGACCATCAAAGAAAGAACAAATCATTATAGTCTTCAAGATCAAAAGGAAATAGATTTAAATCAGGAAAGAACTTTCAAGGTGATTTAGTTCAAACTTACCATTTGGTGAAAGAAGGACCCAATGAGATTGAGTGAGGTCAGAAAGCTATTTAACACCATAGTGCTGGAGATCCAACCAGGTTCTCTGATGCCCAAACTAGCCCCGTGCCCCTCTATCACGCTATTCTTGCCATTGCCATTTTCTTTTTTGCAAAACTGTTTACTAAGTGCTTACTACAGCACATCCAAGAGCCAGCTTTTCTCCACTAGATCTCTGCGGAACAATGACCTGGCCCTTCAATCTATTTGCTTGGCAACTTTTCAGAAAGAACTTCAGTTGCTATTCACTGGTTCTCTGGACCACATCTATCTACTGAAATCTCTCTAAGAAACGTCCCTCCCGCTTTTAAAGTTTAAATTAAACACACTTAAACTTTAGAAGTTCCGAGGTGAGAAATATCTATGGTAGATGTTTGGTCATGGGATCTCATTCTAGGAGGGAGATTGGCAAACAGGTGCTTGCCCAGGACAGGGACTAAGAAGGGAAAAGGTCTGGGATCAAAGTTATATAAGGAATGAATGGCTGAAGGATGTTGGTTGTTTATCCTGAAGAAGAGTTTAAGATTTAAAGTAGACATGGCAGCCATAAGGGGCAGCAGCAGAAGCAGCATTTTTATTTTCTTATAGAAGAAATACAAGGTAGGAAGAGCTTGAAGGCAGATTTCAGGTTAAATTCAAATTTAGGGAAAAGTCTCCTAATATCTAGAACTGGCCTTGGCCCTGGTGAGACTCAATTTGAAAGGGGGACAGAGGAAAATAACCAGAATGATAGAACCTAAAATCCTGTCAAAGTAGAATTTCTGTGAGGGCACCAAGGATGCCTAGCATGGAGGAAAGGGAGATTTCAGGAGAGAGAAGAATATATAAAATTATCAAGAATTGTTAAAAAGGAAGAACATGTCTTGGGGGAAGATAAGCAAGGGGTGAGGGATTCATAAACTCATGATGAATGATCAGGGAAGAGAAAAGGTTCAGGAATATCTGATCATAGATACAGAGCAAGAAGGAGCCTTCCAGATCAACTCATCCAATTCCCTGCTTTTACAAATGAGGAACCTGAGGCCTCAAGGACAGTCAAGCTGAAACCATAGCAGAGATTTGTCAGTAATGGCCTGCATTAGGAATTCCTTTTATTTAATTCTCTTTATAAAGACTTCTATTGTATCATAGAAAAAAGAAAAGGAAAATTTATTCTCAAAACAACCAATGATGTGACTTTTTTCTGCCCATATCCAGCTGCCTCTTAGAAGCCTCCCAAATTTTCTCTGTTTCAAATATCTCTGTGGGAATCTTATTCTCATCATGATATAAAGGGGATTTATGTGTTCTTGTTCCGACTTGAATTGGGCCTCCCAGAGCCCTTATAGCTCTAAGATTTTCTGGGTTTTGTTGCCAGGCAGAACTGAGGCTAAGGGTGGAACTATTCTCAAGCATCTCTAGAATGTTAAAAAAAAAAAAAAAATCCCCAACCTATCCCTGGCCATTACCTAACCACACTTCCTATCTTCAGCTCCTCCCCCAAAGCAAACATGTGAGGGGGGAATTAGCGGGTGGACACACCCAGACCTCTCAAGTCATACTTTGCTCCCAAGGACTCTTAGTTTTCCTTCAACAAACATTTCTTAAGCTCAAGGCTTCCCATCAAAAGAAGGGAGGCTTGTACCAGACTTATCTCAAACATTTCCTGTTTCTTCCCCAATAGCTGAAAATGCCCATAAGAATGGCGAGGCAGCCAGGAAGAGCAACCAGGAAGGTCACACCTGTTCTGAAAACTCCCTTCACTCTGGAATTTGAGCTCCTGTGTCTCCTGCAGAGAACTGGACCAGTGTCTCCTAGACCGGCGTCCAGTCCCAATGGGCTGTTTCTACAGAGGAACACTTGGTCTTGCAACTGGGAGTCCGAGGCCACTGAGAATCTCATGTTTGTCACAGAAAAAAGGTTGTTTGGGACCTCTCCGGAGTGAGTGATTCTGCCCACAGCAAGATAAAGACAGACCTGTGACTTTCCACTTGGGCTAATATTACTGGCTTGAGGTAGTGTAGTACAGTGGAAAGGGCTCAGGGTTTAGTCAGAGGGCCAGGTTTTAAATCCTCCCTCTGACACTGACCACTTTGTAGCCTTGTTGAAATCATCAGGCTCAGTTTTCTTATCACAAACTAAGGAACAAAGAACTGAAGGTCAATCAGTCAAGGAACACTTTTTATGTACCTACTATGTGCCAGGCACTGGGCTAAGGGATGGGATGCAAACGTCCCTGTCTCAAAGAGTCCAGTACAAAGGGAGACAGACAACAAGCAAAGAAATATGGAAAAACCAGCGACGTAACATAAATAGGAAATAACTAACAGAGGGAAGATGCTAGAGTCAAGAAGTATTGGGAGAGATTTCCTATAGAAGGAGGGATTTTGGATGAGATGGAAAGGAAGGCAGAGGTGAGGAAGGAGAACGTCTCAGACATGGGGAACATCCAGAGAAAAACGCCTGGATCTGAGCGATAGAGGCAGAATTTGAACCCATAAGTCTATAGCCAAGGCTATTTACAGGCCGATGCTGCCTCTCTCACTACACTTTTATTGATGAAGAAAGGAGGCTCAGGGAGATCAAGAGACTTGGGCTGGAATCACACAGGAGTGACTCTCATGGACAGCTACAAGCTGGGAATCCAGTGATACAACTTTCAGATGAAGGTTAAAACATAAGATGTCTTAATTGGATGCAACGTCTCAAAAAAAAACATGGGACCCTGCTCCTCTCAGAATCAAGAGACTCTCTCCACAAAGAGAGGTTAATGGCCCATTGAGGGTAAGGGATACTACCATCAGAGCAACAGAGGTCACCTGTCCAATGAGGGCTTTGGTCTAACCATTGTATTCTTGGTCACCTGTCCAAAGAAAGCTTTGATCTAACCAATGCTCAAAAATCTTCTTGCCCTAAGATTCTGTAATTCCATGAGATAATGGTTGACGCTTTCAGAAAGAAAACAGCAGGATTGCTCCAAGCAGTTAGAAAGATGGAGGACACCATTTGTGGGTGGTTTCCTATTTAATTTATGAGCCTATATGAATAGCAAGATCAAGCTACAGATCTATTATAATTGGTTTTTGCTTGTTGTTTGGTGAGGCAATTGGGGTTAAGTGACTTGCTCAGGATCACAATAGCTAGGAAGTGTTAAGTATCTGAGGCCAGATTTGAATTCAGATCCCCCTGACTCTAGAACAGATACTCTCTCCACTGAGCCATCTAGCTGTCCCGATCATAACTGCTTAATTAATTAATTAGTGGCTTGTTGTCATTGAGTCAAGTGATAGCAAACAAGAGAAGTTTTGAAACTTTGCCTTTTGTGGTCCACACTCAGTTCCCACACTCAGTTCCCACAGTCCTCTCCCTCTGGGTTTTAATGGTTCTCTTTGTCACTGAACAAGTGGAACTGGTTTGAATCATCCCATTGTTGAAGAGAGCCACAGGACTTAGAATTTTATGACCTGGATTCAAACCCCACTTACTGCTTATGGAACTCGAGGCAAGTGATTGGGCCTCTCTAAGCCCGTTTCCTCATCTGTAAATATAGGAGTTGGATGTGATAGGAAGGGACATCTGGTACTACAAATTCTATGCCTTTTTGCTCTCTCGGGATAGTCTCTGGCCTCCAAATCCAAGGATGGATAAAACGCTGGGAGTCGGGAAGACCTGGATTTAAATCCCATCATAGACCCTCACTAGCTAGCTAAGGCAAATTGTGATCTCTCCATGGCTTTGTACAAGATGATCTACAAAGAGCCTTCCACCCCTAAGTCTTGAGTCTATATCTTGATCCGTATTTCCTAGTGCCGTTGCCCATTCTAACTAGAAGCCAGACACGATTATCTACTAGACACAATGAACCTTTAATTTATTTATCATATATTCAAAGAAAAGACATTTGAGAGTTCCTTGGATAGAAAGGAGGTCAAATAAATCAATACTTAGAGAAATTAACTCACATTATTTGCTGAAGGTCAAATACTAAAGATAAAGCTTAAGTACTTTGGCCACATAATGAAAAGGTAGGATTCATTGGAAAAGACTCTGATTTTGGAAAAGATCAAAGACAAAAAGAAAAGTGGATGGGAGAGGAAGAGATGGAGAGAGAGTGTCATTAAACAATGAGCACGAACCCAGATAGACTTTGAGAAATAAAGGAGGAAGAGCAGCCAGAAGTGCAACGATCTATGGGGTCACAAAGAGTTGGAAAAGATTGAAGAATATTTAATAACATTCAAAGAATAATTACTGAGCACTGTATGCAGAAGACTGCTGCATTCTGTTCCAAATATGTAGTCATCTGCCCAAATCTGGCCTTGTAGAGTTTGAAGGCATCCTTCCCTCTGCTGGTATTCCCAGGATGGGGGATCCCAGGCAATTTTCCAAATTCAAAAACAATTGAAACTGAGCATAGAAAAATGATAAAGACCAAGTACAGGGCCAGGAAGAGATTTGCAATGGCATCTCCTCAAACTTCTTTGCAGAGGTGGGGGTCTATGGGTGTGCGAAGCTGCGTACTCTGGGCCTCGGAGGTGACTCACCACATAGAGCTTGTGCCAGATGACCGCCCATTCTCGGAGGGTAGAGGTGAGCTCGTGCACCAGTGGCACCTCGCTGGGAATCACGGTCTCGTGTTGCCTGGAGAGAGAAGCAGATCCCTTCCTGAGCCCTGGGTTTTCTTGAAGGAGCCCTGGCCAGTGGAAGGTGGGAAGGGCCTTGTTCCCAGGCTGACTTGAATCTTTGAGATTTGGAGAAAATCTCATTCACTCAGATCTCGGGCAATCCCCAAATCCCCAAACAGACCCTGAAAGAACCAGAGCCGAGACTGGCCTCCATTCTGGAATTCTGGAATATAAACTGAAGTAACTAGGATGTCATCAAGGGATCTGAGACATGGGGAAAGGCAAAGGGAAGGGAATAAGCATTTATGTAGCATCTACTGTAGACCAGGCATTGGACTAAATGCTTTACAAATATTACATTTAATGCTCACCATAACCCAAGAGGCTGGTGCTATTCTTATGGCCCGCATGTTACCAATGAGAAAACAGATGGAGGTTAAATGACTGTTTGATGTCACCTAGCTAATAAGTAAGGGTCTGAAGCCAGATTTGAACTCTGGTCTTCTTGACTCCAGGCTTACTACTTGGTGCCAGCTAATTTATAAGGAAAGCCCAGATTACCCAGTGGAACACTTGGCTGGATTTGGAGTTAGCGGCCTTGGGTTCTGGTTCTTATTGGGCCACCATCCAAACTCCATAAACTTGTCAGATGAGGGGGCTGGACCAGGTCAGTGGTCCTCTAGAGGGAGAATTAAAGGGCAAACTAGTGGGAATCAGTCATTCAATAACCATTTATGGAGTCAAAGTGCCACGCTCGTATCCTTGGACACAAAAAGATAATGTAGGATAGAGTAAGAAAATTTTGTCATTTCCCTCTCCAGCCCATTTTACAGATGAGATAAACATAGTTAAGGGATTTTCCCAGGTCTAGTGTGTGTCTAAGGCCATATTTAAACTCATGAGTCTTCCTGATCACAAGCCCGGTGCTCTATTTATTGCTCCTCTCAAATGAGGAAGTGGCGTCAGGGAGAGGAGGAGAAAGGGTGGAAATCATAATATATCCAGCTCTTTACTCTCATATATTATCTCATTTTGTAAATGGCAGCCTAGAAAGAAGCCTTGACGTCCATCTGGTCAAAGTCTACATTACAGCGGTCCAGGGGGTCAAGTGACTTGTCTGGGGTCACCCAGGCCGTGAAAAGTGAGAGGCAGGGCCCAAGCCCGGTCTCCTGAGTCCTCATTCACTCACACTCTCCCTGTGAATCCCCATCTAAGGCATGAGGGAGGGCAGATTCACAGATAGATCATCGCTGGTGGTCACTTGCTGGCCAGTCTCCGTACTCACACCAGCCACCCTCCCAGGCACTCACCCTCGATCCTCCACAGTTGCCTCCTTCAAATGGATATAGGTTTCAGGGAAAATCCCCTGTAAGGAGAAGAAAGGAGGTTAGAAGGTCCAAAACCCCAGTCTTGAAGCACACAGCCATGGTCAATGAGCATCTCTTAAGCACCTACTATGTGCCAGACATTGTGCTGAGCCTTGGGGATATGATGCTAAAAAACAATTCTTGCAACTAAGAAGCTTACAATGAAGTGAGGCAAGCCATGTGCCTAAGCTAGGCAATTCAACAGGGTCCTGGGCCACTGATTCTCTAAGACTTTTAAGTTACAGAGATGGGCCTGACTTTTGTATGAATTGATAGGGGAGTTGAATATATATATATATATATATATATATATATATATATATATATATATTCAAATAAAAGGTGATAGGGAGCTGAATATATATATATATATATATACACATATATGGTGAAATAAAAGGTGATAGGGGAGCTGAATATATATATATATATATATATACACACACACACACACACACACACATATATGGTGAAATATATATGTGTATATATATATATATATACATATAATGAAATAAAAGGACCAGTCTCTATCCCATCCAGGTGCTTACTAGGTAACTGGATACAGACAAGAGGGGAGAGGCAGTAGCAGCTAGTTGGTAGGAGGGGATCAGTGCAGAAGGTGTTCTTTGCTAAGCCTCCAAAAACTAGGGATACCCAGAGACAGAGGTGAGGAGGGTGAGCATGGGGGCCATCTGCTCAATGATTCACAGACAGGAGAAGGGGAATGTGAGGAATATTAGCAAAGAGAATAGCAGAAAATAAGACAAAGGTGGCAATCTGCCAGTACCCTGCAATTTGGTAAGAAGACATGTCAATGGTCTCACACAGGTCTCCCATGATCTTCAGAAATTGCCTCGCTTCCTTTACTTCCCCCTCCCAGTAGAGGCAATGACAATCTAGGTTTTCCCTCAAAAGAAGGAGCCTTTTTTTAGCAGCTTGGTCAAAGCTAGAGATTGTGAATGGGTTCTTTCCGGGCTCCCCATCTTTGATTCACCTTCAGGGAGTCCATCCTGGACCAATGAAAATAGAACAAAGCCTTCTTACTCAACCCTTGATCCTCATAGACTTGACTTCATAGTAGCAAGAGAGCCCATGAAATCATGTTCAGAAGCTCATAGGTTTAGGGTTCTAAAGCTCATTTCTTAAACTGTGGTTCTCAAGCCCAAATGGGGTCTTTAAACTGAATGTGGGGGTCATGAAATTATGATTCATTATCATTAACGGTTGATTTGTATATTTATTTCATAAACTTTCCTACCTGTGGTCACATAAAAATTTCTCTGGGAAAAAGGGGTCCTGTGTGGAAAAAGCTTAAGAAGTACTGATCTAAGAGACCTTCTCGGTCACTGAGTCCACACCTTCCTTTTCTAGATGAGGCAGTCGCCGTCACTGGGTGATTTCAATTGTGCGCTCAGCGCTCCGTAAGCACGCTTAGTTGTTGCTGCTTAGGAGGTCCGACTCTCCGAGATGCCATTTGGGGTTTTCTTGGCAGAGACACTGGTTTGCCATTTCCTTCCCCAGGCCATTTTTACAAATGAGGGACTGAGACAAATAGGATCAAATGACTTGCCCAGAGTCACACAGCTAATGAGAGTCTGAACCCAGATTTAACCTCAGGAAGATGAGCTTTGCTATTATCAGTCCAGTGCTCTGTCCACCTGGCTGCTCCCACACAGGTGAGCATAAAAAAGTGAAATGACTCAGATGGAGATATGTGGCCAAACTGAATCAATGAATCACTTTCCATGCACCAGAAACATCCAAACCCTTAGTAGATTCAAACATGGTCCAAACAGAAAGACTTTCAAAAAAGGGCCTTGCCAAGACTCTCCCATCAGTTGAACGCCGCCGACACTAGCACTAGCAAACCCTCCTGTTTCATTAGATTATAAGCTCCTTTAGGGTAAGCACAATACCTGGCAATAATAAATATTTATTGATTATTGATTGGTTGAAGTCACAATTTTCTGAAGTTGATTTCTGAATCATCTATAGAGGGAGGAAATTGGACTCAGTGGATTCCATCTGAAATCTGAGACTTCAAGTGGCTCACTCACTCCTGGAGACACAAGATATATGTCCCGATACGTATGGAATGAGTGAAACTCTATCCCGATAACCCCCCTCTTCTGGGATTTTCCAGGCCAAGGCTATATTTCAAGAGATAGGCCAGAGTTGGCTCCAGAAGCCGTGTGTCCTATTCCCAACACATGGATATTTATATGTAGGTACTTCGGGGCAACTAGGTGGTGTTGGGAAAATTCAGATCCCTCTGAAACATACGAATTGTGTAATCCTGGGCAGATCCATTTCATCATCTCTAAAGTTCAAAGCTGGACTACAGAGAGTCTTTGAAGTCCTTCTAACTCTTATGGGACAGCTAGCCAGTGCTAGAGTACAGGGTCAAGAACTTCCCTAGTTCAAATCTTCCCTCTGACGCTTGCTAGTTGGGTGACCCCGGGCAGGTCACTTAACCCTGTTTGCTTCAGCTGGAGAAGGCAATGGCAAACCACTGCAGTATCTTTGCCAAGAAAACCCCAAAATGGGATCACAGAGGATCGGACATGACTGGAAATGACTCAACAGCAACAACAGGAATAACCAGCTCTTATGGTCCCATGCTCTCTCAGGAGCCCTTTGGAGTGAGGGGGTTAAAAAAGATACAATCATCTTTAGTGCAAGTCCATTTTCTCACCCAGGGAAATCCAATATCAGGAAGGAATCGGGTCAATTAAACTCGGCCACGCATCCTACATCTGATGACCACATTCCCTAAGATTGGATTAGAGAAAGCCAAGGGAAGAGGGGAGGGCAATTTAAAACCAACAGCGTGATTTCCACATTGACAAAGTAGACCATAAACCATAAACTTCTAGGTAGGAAACCATAAAGGGATTTTAATGCATTTTATTCTCTTACCAAAACATTATTTGTATGCATCAGACATCCAATTATGGAGCTCCTTGGTAAACCTGCCCTGGAGATGGTCATTATGGGTCACATAAATCCTGGGTAAATCAGGTCATATTTCTGATTTATATCCCAGCTCACCTCAATTCAGTCCTCATCCGCTAAAGCGACCCATTCACTTGAATCAAACATTAAGCTAGAGATCGGTCCTCCTTCCTTCCCATCCAACCTCAGATCAATAACAAGGCCCGGAATACTACTCTCTGCTCCTGAAATGGTCATTTCGGCCACATTTTATCGCCCACTCTTCATGGAGTGGGGACATCAAAGTCCCCATTAAAATAATAGACCCTCCAAATGGGCTCTAAAAGCCCAAGGAGTCAGGGTATTGGTCACGGTGAAGCGTAAAAGGATTTCAAAGGGGCTTTGCTCCCTCAAGAAAGAGGTGAAAGCAGATAAATCTTGTCAATGGCAATTGGCAGGACATAAGTTTATTTTTCCTGGATCAGCTCTCTTGGAAGACTTCGAAGCTTCTCAAAGGGAGTGTGTGAACAGTAATTTAGTAGGAGGAAAAGGTCACCTTCAACAGCCTTCTCCTGGCAGAGCTCCTGTAAGAAGCCAGAGGGCTTAAGGTGGAAATCAAGAAATATCTCAAAGGCTCATTCTGAGCTTAGTTTAGAAATCAATCCTTCTTTGAATAATACATAAAAAATATAGCCAAGTTAACATAAAAAGTTACACAGAAGTACGTTAAAAATAAAATTATATAAAATACATTAAAAATAATTTGCCTCCCTTGGGAAAAAGGACTTTGTACTAATCATGAAATCATCAAATGTCAGAACTGGGAAAGTCTTAGAACAGAAAATATCAGGAACAGCCTTGGAACACAGAGATGGAAGAGGAATATGGAATGTCTGAGCCGGGGGGGGGAGGGGAAGGGGATTAAAATGTTAAATTTCAAAACTGGGAGCATCCTTAGGACAGACATAAAAACTAGGAGGGAACCATAGAGCACAGTGTTTGAACATGATACCATAACAGGCCCAAAGAAGCTCTGTGTTTTATCCAAGTTTGCACAGCTAAACAGTGGCAGAATTGGAACTAGAAAAGAAGCCCCAAGCCAGTCACCTGTCTCTAAGTCCCTGTACTCTGTCTCCTCTCTCAAGGATGCACCACTTATCTACCTCTTCCTTTGGGGGCTTATTCTCTGGGCAAAACTAGGAATGGGAAATTTCAAAGTCAAAAGCGCTGTGAGTCTCTGGGATTTAAATGCTCTTTTCTGTGCCTGTTTTTTAAAAAAGTCAATTTCTTTGAAGAACTGAAAATTAATGAACCACAAAAGCTCATTGCTTTATGTGGATTTAGCAGGTATAGGACCCCAGGCCTGTAAAAATTCTAATTGTCCTTTGGAACCCCCACTGGTTCCTGAGTAAGCAACATCACCATTTGTGGTGTGAAAAACAGGCCAGCCACATCAAGTGTCACGTCCAGACCCAGGCTCAGACTCTGATTAAGTATTGGGATTTGCTTTGGAGATTCTTGACTCATATTCTGCCTTATTCCTGGGCCCAAAGGCAGTTGGGATCCTTTGGTACAAAGTCAGTGAAAGAGTAAAAGAGAAAACTAAAAATTGGATTAATGTTCTGGTCATGGGGAAAAAGTAAAGTCAGGAAGGCTTGGTTCTTCTGTGGGACCCTAGGCAAGTTGGGCTTCAGTTTCTCCATCTGCCACATGAATGGGATTAGACTTGATGGCAAAGGCCCCTTTTATATACAAAGACATAAGCTTCTATGATTTTACCCCTTTCTTCCAATTAAACTACACAAGATGACTGAGAATTTGACATTAGAATCAAACAGGAGCATAATGAAATTCATTTTTTTGAGATGAAATGGTTAACATTTTATTTTCATTAAAAGAAAACTTCCATTTCAGGATAAATTATCAAATTAAAACATAAAGTACAAGTGTAAAGTCAAAAATGCAAATGGGATTAAGTGAAGATGATGTAGAAGATGGGAAGAAGGCTTTGCCATTTCCTTCTCCAGTTCATGTTACAGATGAAGAAATGGAGGCAAAGAGGATTAAGAGACTTGCCCAGGGTGACACAGCTTGGAAGTGCCTGAGGCCAGATTTGAATCCAGATTTTCTGATGTCAGATCCAGAACCCCTTCTGTTAATTAGAAGCAGGTTCAAGCCAGGTTCCCTGACTCCCAAATTCACCCTGGGTCCCCTGTACCTTTCTGTCTGTGAATTATTTAAATTGGCTGTTTTGTAAGAGCTGTGACTTTTTAGCTGCCTCTCTCCAGGAGAGAGGTAAAGCCTCCTGGTACCCCAAGGCCATGGGCCCTGCTGTGATGAACTAGACAGGTCCTGGGAGAACAATTCCCTCCTGATGCAACTTCTATGAAGCTAGAAAGAAATCAGGTGCCATCAGAGCTTGTGGGCCTTCAAGAATCCAATATGGATCTTCCATGTTCCAATAACGTGATTGAACAGGATTCTAGAAAATGGCCTTATGAAGTCCCCAAACTGTAACTTCAAATATATGAATGTCCTTTTATTCTTATTATTATTCCTAGCCCTGGCAAAATCCACCTTGCAGCCAAGCAGTGAGGAGTCATGGTCAAGGGGCATGTTGAGAGTCAGTTGAGAAAAAGGAGGACCATTGGACCATCACCAAAGCTGAGTCCTCAGGTACAGCAATGTCATTGCTGATTGTTACAACACTTTTGTTCTAGGGGATAGGGAGACAATGGAGTAGAAGGATCTCTCATCTTCTGCCTTGAATGACCCTGATCTTCCTCCTTGACCTGATTCACTTTCCCCTTCTCAAACTGGCTGACTGGATATAAAGTCACTTTTACCCAAAGGGAAATTTCCAGTTTAGCATAGTGTCTGGCACACAGTAGGCACTTAATGAATGCTTACAGATCATTTGCTGCTTCCTTGAAGATCATGTTTGACTATCCTATAACCCCTATTGAGATCTGCAAATCTGTTTCTAAATGAGATAAAACCTTGAAGAGAAAAATCCAAGAGTGGAGTCTAATTATAGACGTTTTATATTATATTATAGACATTTTATATTGCAACTGGGTAACATAAGCAATGCAAAACAGGAAAAAATTCAGATAAAAGACAAAAAAGAAGAAAAAAAAGAAAATTATAAAACCGTACCTTTTTAGCCTTATTTCTCAGCGTATATCCTCTGAACCAACCTGTCAGGGCACAAAAGAACACACAATCCTTTATCTAAACAAAGACAATCCCCAGACCTTGGCAAGGTACATTATGAATTGCCAATATTGGCAGAGAACTAGGGAGAACAAACAAGAAACAGCTGATTGAACAAAGTGAACTGGATCTGAAAGGCTCATTTTTCTTGGAACCATAGCCGGGCACAAAGGGTACAGGATAGAGGATTTCATTCCTGTGAGGGGGTCCTGGTATGGGAATGCCCTCTCCTAATGCCAATTGTGACTCAAATGTTACATCCCTCTTGAATATCTAAGATTCAAATACATGCAAAGTATTTTTGGAAACTTCAAATATATTATTTATTATTATTATAATTATTATTATTATTATTAATTTATCATTACTATTATAATATTATATATAATTCTGTATATTATTATTATTATTACTTCTAGCAGAACCACATTTCTTATTCAGAAAAAATAGCCACATCTAGACAATATTGGACACTATTACTTTAGGAGCTCATCACATATTCTAGAAATGATTTTGGAAACTGCAGGGAAATACCACCTCTAGTTAAATTCAACAAACTTTTTTTCATGATCTTTTGGTTTTTTTTTTAAATATCACCCTCATTTCTGAATGTTTCCTTTCTCTTCTCCTAATCAGCAAGCCGCCCCTTGTTACACAGAATAAAAAAGAACAAAAATGGAGGGGAAAGCAGATAAACCGAGATAATTAATGAATCAAGCAAGAACGGCAGTAAAACCCACATATCCACAGTTCCCAGCCTTGGTAGAGGAAAGAAAAAGGAGCATTTTCTAATTCTGTAGGTAGAGATCATGGGATCTCGTAGCTCTTGAGCAGGAAAGAACCTTGGAAAGCATCAAAGTCCAATCTTATTTTGCAGATTAGCCACCTGAGGACTCAAAACTCCAGGGACAGAGATTTAGAGTTGGGACTTTAGAGGTGATTATCTGGGTCACTTCCCTCACTTTGCAGATAAGGAAATTGAGGCTCAGAAAGGATAAGTGGTTTCTCTGAGGTCATTCAAGAAGGACAAAAATTCAAACTCAGGCCTGTAGCTTCAAGTTCATTGCTTACATAAGAATTTTGGCAGGTTTGAACCCAAATTCTCTGCCTTCACTGCATCAAATTCCGCTTCCTTATGCAGAATCAGCTTCAGACACTATAATTAAAAAGTTTTGTTGTTATTTTTTTCCATTCAAATTCTTTTAGTCATTACATCTATTTTAATAAGTAATAGAGGAGAGGGAAGGGGAGAAGAAGGAAAAAAAGGGAAAGGGAGAAGGAAAAAAGGAGAGGAGGAGAGGAAAAAAAGAGGGAAAAATAGGACTTTTACAGATAAAGAAAGTAAGGCAAGATGATAAAATGATAATAATGATAATAATAAATATCCTAAGCTTAGAGGAGCCATGATGGATTCCAGCTCTTGTGTAGTCAAAGGTACGTCTTAACTTTTTCGTGTGTTCTGGACCCATTTGGAAATCTGGGGATGGATGTCTATGGACTCTTTCATGAATCATGTTTTTAAATGCACAAAAATTAGAAATAATATATTTATACACATAAAATAAAACACTGGTATTACAAAATTACTTTGAAATACAATTATCAAATTATTTCAAGAACAAGTTCACAGAACCCACATTAAGAACTCTTGTTCTGGATAATTACGGATTTAAAGTGAAGGGACCTTCGAGATCATTTAGCTAAGTGGTTCACCCCCAAGATCCTCCAGACATTGTTATTCCTCTCAGAATCTTGGAAGGAACTTGTTTCCCTTTCCTAAGACATGACACAAAAAATCATCAAGTATCTCCAAATCAGAAGGGACCTTACAGGCTATCCAGTCCAACTCAGACACAAGCAGGAGGTCTTCCTTCTATAACATACCCACCATGGGGCTTGTCCTGAAAACAGTATCATGATCTGAACTCAGTGAGGGCAGTCAGATGCCGTCTGACCTTCTAGCAGATTATTTGTGGTTTCCACTCCTTAAAAACCATTTTTCCCAGAAATCTTTCCTATGAAAAGATCATTGTCCTTGGAAGAGAAAACAAGCAGTCAGAATCTTTGTATCTTGCCATCTTCCCTTCCCTTGCATATAAATGCCATCATCATCATGCTCCCCACCCTACTCCCGCTCCTACAGTTCTCCTCCTCTTGTTCTGGGAAATGATAATCATTTCAAAACCACCAATGCTTCTGAAAAAGCGACATCAATCAATTCTCCCATAGCTCCACTGGCCATCCCTCCCTATATGTGCTTCCTCCCTAGCCAGCACTCCCTATATCTATCATCTTGTCCTGTCGGTAAAGTTTTTTCCTCAGTCAGTATTTATATCTTCAGCACCTAAGACAGTGCTTGGTACACAGCAGGTGCTTAATAAATGATTTTTCATCGATTCATCTATCCATTCACTCATTCTTTCCCTCCAGCTTCCCAGTGCCAGTAACCATTGGGCAGCTAATATTTATTGAGTTACCAAGAGTGAATCCTGGGAACTCCACAGTCACACAGCTCAGTCACAGGCTCAGGAGGTGTACAAGAGTCCCAGTATTCTCCACTCATAGATAGGTTAGAATGGCTCCCTCTCCCCTGGTACCGGAGAAGAGCAGGAACGGCCTCGTCAAGTGGGTTAGGGTGATGGCAGCATCCCAGGAGAGAGGGGACAAATCGAGAAGATGTCCCAAAGCTGAAATCAGCAGCCTTTGGCAACAGTTTGGACACGGGGGGGGGGGTCTGGTGTTAGAGAATCAACATCTAGGTTGGGGGTACAGAGCACTTGAAGGATAATGGTACTTTTGGCAATAATAAGGAAGGAAGTCTGAAAGCACAAAGGGTTAGAGTGTGGAAGATAATGAGCTCCATTTTGAACTTGTAACTGGACATCTAGCAGATGGGCGAGTAGAGAATTTAGGGCTAGACAAGTAGATTTGAGAATCAATTATAGTGAACTGATAATTAAATCTATGGGAGCTGATGAGACCATCAAACATCCCTGTTCTGTCTTCTCTTTCTCCTTTTATCTCAAGTACTTAGCACTTGAGAGCACTTAATAAATAATCAGTTTTTCATTCATTGATCTGATGAACTCTGGCATAAAGGCAGTCATAACGGACAGAAAGCTGAGCTCGGGAGGCAGGGCCCGCCAAAACAGAACCTGTCTTTATTGTCATGGACTAGCTGTGTGAACAGGAAAAGTCCTTCTACTTTTTCTGTGTCCCACTTCCCCTTTGGTAAACCAGAGATAATAATATCCATAGTAACTACTTCACAGGGTTGCTGTGCACTACAAATGAGATAATGTGTTCCCAGCGTTCCCAGTTCCAAGTGGCCAGACCTAAAGGCCCCTTATCTGATTTACGTTCAGCTGTGCACGTGGTAAATGGTCGATGAATATTGACAGTTCCCGCCATGTCTGCAGGAAGAGCTCCGATCCGTCACGCCACCCTGAGAATAACAAAAGCCAGCCGTTCCCATCCAGTGTTCTCAGCTGGAACAGAAGCTGTTGAAGGATGTTCTAAACAATCCTCCCCCAAGCCAGCGAAAGTAAGATAAACATGTGCAAGGGGTCTGGTGGCAAGGAGCCACAAAAGTAATCCCATGAGCCTTCTCCCCCCGAGGGGCTGTAGCTGTGGGGGCAGGGGAGGGGGGCAGCGGAGACGGCACCGAATTTCCATCATCGGTAGCACCAACTGGGATTATGAGATGGGGTTTCAGGGAAGAAACTAAGGTTATATATGGAGATCTTGGAGTCATCTGCATGGAGAGGATCATGGAAATCATGGAAGTAAATAAAGTCACCAAGTTAGAAGGGGGTCGAGGATAGAACTTTCATCTTTCATTCATTTAGCTTCACAGAAGCATAGGATTTGAGAGGAAGGGGAGGAGGGGTCTGCTCTCCAGACACAGAGGCACAAAGGCCTGAGAAAGAATGCTGAATTTCAGACTGGAACAACTTTTGTTGGGATGGAAAGTGAGTGAAAG
Organism: Sarcophilus harrisii; assembly: GCF_902635505.1. Lineage (NCBI taxonomy): Eukaryota > Metazoa > Chordata > Mammalia > Dasyuromorphia > Dasyuridae > Sarcophilus > Sarcophilus harrisii. The sequence goes on from NC_045427.1 coordinate 16,187,722, forward strand.
GGAATAATTTGAAATAACCCAAACTAGGAAGGGCTTTAAGGTAAGTAATTTGTATTTTATACTGGAGGAAATAAGGAGGCTCCATGAACATTTTAGATGTGACATGGCTTTGATGGCAACTTTATCTAGAACTCTTTAGAAAAGGAAGCAGCTTGGGGCAGGAGGATCACTTAGGAGTCTCCTGCACCAGTTCCATGAAAAGAGACCGAAGGCTGGAAGAAAGGGGGCAAACAGGAGAGCTGTAGAGAGAGACAAGATTTAGGGGCTCATTGGCTATGAGTCAAGAACTTCCTGACATTGGGAGGTGGCTCCTACTGGCCCTGTTCTGTTGAGCCTCCATCTGGAGCACTAGTTGTGGTAGCCAGTTTAGGAAGGATATTGCTCATCGAAGGGTGTCCAGAGAAAACCAATGAAGAGTTGAAGGCTCAGAATGGGCTATATGAGAAAGGGTGGAAGAAAATGAGAAGAAGGGCCTTCCTGTGGAAAAGGGATGACATGTGTTCTACTTTTTCCCAGAAGGAAGACCCCTGGAAATGAGTGACTTACAGAGAGGCAAATTCAAACTGGATAAATGGAAAAATAGCTGGATATTATACAAAAGCAGAAAAGGCTGCTTGGGAAGGCATCAGGTTCCCCAACACTGGAGGTCTTTTCTTTTTATTGTTATTTTCCTGAGGCAATTAAAGTTAAGTGACTTGCCCAGAGTCATGCAGCTAAGTGTCTGAGGCCACATTTGAACTCAGGTCCTCCTGACTTCAGGGCTGGTGCTCTATCCACTGCACTACTAGCTGCCCCAATGCTGAAGGTCTATAAGCTGAAGCTGGATATCCAGTTTGGGAATGTTCCAGAAGGGAATTTTGAGAGGGGTGTAAGAAGGTGTTTGGAAATCAGGCCTTGGATCCAGAAGCTTTGAATTCATGAGTGCCTCTGACATGTGCCGGCTGTGTGACCCTGGACCAGTCACTGAACCTTATGGCCCACCTAGACAACTCCTCCAAACTAAAAGTTAAAAAGCAAGAGCCCACCTGCTCTGGAAAAGGGAGTCTGACCATCCTGCTCCTCCATCCTAGAGCCTCATGACATTGCTTTCTCTGGGTACTCCAGATGAATCTCTTCTTAGTCTCCATTGATGAATGACCATTTATATCTTACTGCCTGGAGCTATTTCCTAAATCTTTTCTTCTCTTTCTGGGTGATCTCATTGGTTCCCATGGATTCAATTATTATTTCTAGGTAAATGATTCTCAAATCTACAAATCTAAACAGCTCTTAAAAAGGCCCAAAAAAGAATGGATCTTTTCTCCCTAAAACTGCCCCTCCTCCACTTATTATGGGACTCAAATAGAAAACTTGAGGATTTAACTCTAACCCTTTCCCTTACCAGTCTTCCCCAGACAATCAATGGCCATATCTAATCATTCTGCCTCTGATTCTGTCCCCTTCTCACCACTCAGATAGTCACCACCCAAATTCAGACCCTGGACTGTTGCAATAGTATTTTTTTTTTTTCAGAGCTGTTTACTGGTTTACTTAAAGTACATAAACTCCAGGCACACTGACTCCAAATTCAGTGCTACAAGAATATATCTAGAATCCTTGATTCTGAAAATTCTTTTTTTTTTATTTTATAGCTTTTTATTTACAAGTTATATGCATGGGTAATTTTACAGCATTGACAATTGCCAAACCTTTTGTTCCAATTTTTCCCCTCCTTCCCCCCACCCCCTCCCCTAGATGGCAGGATGAGCAATACATGTTAAATATATTAAAGTATAAATTAAATACAAAATAAGTATACATGTCTAAACTGTTATTTTACTGTACAAAAAGAATCGGACTCTGAAATATTGTACAATTAGCCTGTGAAGGAAATAAAAAATGCAGGGTGGGCAAAAATAGAGGGATTGGGAATTCTATGTAAGGTTCATATTCATCTCCCAGAGTTCTTTTTCTGGGCGTAGCTGGTTCAGTTCATTACTGCTTCATTGGAACTGATTTGGTTCATCTCATTGCTGAAAAGGGCCAGGTCCATAAGTGTTGCAATAGTATTTTAATGGCTCTCCCTACATCCCTGTACAAGCTATCCTACTTATACCTGCTACAATAAGATTTCTAAAGCACAAATCTGAGAAAGTCCGTCCTCCCCTCAAAACTCTTCAGAGGTTCTCCGATATATTCCAGATAAAATGCAAACTCTCGGGTTTGGCATCGAGAGCCCTTCACGATCTGAGAAAAGGGAACAAAAGTGCTTTAAGGAAGTCATTCACGGTGTGTGACAGAGAAGTCCCAAACCAAGTGGAAATGGAGAAAAACCCCAGTTGAGTTTCAGCTTTCATGGAGGTTTTGCATCATACTGCCTCTCCCTATTATAGTGGATTGCCTCTTCAATAGGATGAAGTCCTTTCAAGGACTCTCTAGTTAAACATCACTTTGGGTCCCACCAGAAAAACAAAAACAAAAACAAACATGGTTTGGGGGAAGGGCTGGAAGAAGTTCCTTAAACATGACCAAATTGGGGATTTGTTTAATTTGATTATGCATGTTTAATACAAGTGTTTTGCTTATCTTTTTTTTAACTGGCAGGGGATGTGGGAGGAAGAAAAAATAACTGCTCGTTAATTGAAAATTTTAATATATTTGTTATAAAAAGAATCCTTTATGAAAAAGTTTAAAGTAAGGAAAGAAATATTCACATGAGGGAAAACTCAGATGGTGATGAGTAGGAGGTCAGGAGGAAATTCTAGGGAGGAGAGACTGATTAATGAGGAGCTTCAAAAAAAAGACTCAATATGGAAAATATGAAGATTCAGAAAGTCAACTAATGCAGGTTATCTCAGATTAGGAATTTCCAAGGGAGGATTTAATCTGGAAATGAGATTACTCCCTGAAATAAGAGCGTCTTGGGTGTTCTCCATTTCTGCCTTCAGAGAAGGCCCCTGGACACCGAGCAAGATTCAAGGACAGAACCTTGAGCGAAATGGCTACCGTGACTTGGTAAAGGAATGAGGTGGCTGGAGATGAGCCATGATTTTGCTTCCTAATTTATACCTTGGTCATTGTTCTGCCCTAAATGCAGACATCGACCTGTCTAGATGTAAACATCGGGATGGACATTAGGGTTTTATAGCCACATGCAAAATATATAAACCAGGCTTGGCTTTCTTTGGATTGAGCTTAATCTCTGTTATTGAATTCAAGAGTCCTTCCAGTACTGGCCAGGGGAACAATGTTCCATAAATGCTTGATAATGTGGATTGAATTGAGGTAGGAAAGGTACTATAATGGTAGAGGGAGAAGAGAGCTGGAAGAGTCCTTGGAGGCCCATCAAATCACGGGGACCTCTTGACTTCTCAGCTCAAATCCCAGCTTGGACAGGAGGCCCTTCCCAGCTCTCTGTGCCCTCGCCCCACCCTACCTCATCCCACCTCCCAAAGCTAGCACCTCCCTTCTGAGATCTTTCCATTTGCACTGGGAAAGGCTTATGTGGACCTGGGTATTTATATGTTATCTTTCTGAATAAAATGTGAGATCCTTGAGCCCAGGAACCATGTTCCCCTTTTCCCATTTTTGTATCTTTAATGTTCAGCCTGTTCTTTGGCCCAGTAAGTGCTTAATCAATGCTTATTGACTGCCTGATTTTACAGATGAACCAAGGGACATACAAAGAGATTGACTGATCTGCTGCCTAAAGTCACAGAGAGAATGAAACAGGATCTGAATCAAAGACTACAAACACCACGCTTTCCACTAAACCACGTAGCAGAAAGCTGGATTCCAAGACAAAGGAACTGGATTTGAATCCTGTCTTTGCTAATTATTATAAATATAACGGATGTCATTTGTAATCCTATGTATTTTATTTTAGGTAATAATGAACATTAGAGGTTTTACCAGGATGCCAGTAGAGTCCAGGGCACATAAATGGTCAATAACCCTTTCCTTTAAAAACCACATCTAATACCCTAACACTCCACCACCACTATATTTTCTTCTGGTAAAGACTTAACAGACACATTCTGCTCAAATGAGCCAACAGATATGTATCTGTACCAAGCACTTACTGAGAGGCAGCCCAGTCCAGTATGTGAAGAGGGGACAGGGCTGGGAATCAGAAAAATCGGCTTCTGACACCTATTGTTGTGTGACCTTGAACAAGTCACTTTATCATCGTACCCCAAGCAACCAGGGAAGCCCAAAGGTTTCAGAACAAAGGCCAATCTGTATTGGTAAAGGAAATTTTCTCACTTGAAAGTTCACAACACTAATAAAGTTTGGAGAAAAACAAGCAAAAACAATATGCTAGCTTCTGGGAATACAGAGGGGAAAAAGAAGGAAACCATTGCTAACCTCTAGAAGGTTATGTTCTCTCAGGGGAAAATAATGTTTACATTGAGGAAACAAACAAACAAGTAAGTAAATGAATATATGAGATAAAATAGCAACTCAGGAGCAGACGAAACTGGATTCAAGTCTTCTATCTGGACTATCTTGACAATGGAAGCTTGGTCAAAAAAGTCATTCTACATCTTTATACCACAAACACGGTCTCTCTCTCTCTCTCTCTCTCTCTCTCTCTCTCTCTCTCTCTCTGTCTCCCTTCCTTTCTCCTCTCTCTCTCTCTTTTCTTTCTCCTCTCTCTCTCCTTTCTTTCTCCTCTTTCTCTTCTCCCTCTCTCCTCTTTCTCTTCTCTCTGTCTTTCTCTTTTCTTTCTCTTCTTTCTCCTCTCTCTCTCTCTCATCTCTCTCTGATCTCTCTGTCTCTCTCCTTCCTTCCCTCTCTCCCTCCCTCTCTTTCTCCCTTTCTCTCTCTCTCTCTCTCTCTCTCTCTCTCTCTCTCTCTCATCTCTCTCTGATCTCTCTGTCTCTCTCCTTCCTTCCCTCTCTCCCTCCTTCTCTCTCTCCCTTTCTCTCTCTCTCTCTCTTTTTCTCTCTCTCTCTCCCTCTCTCCCTCTCTCTCTCTCTCTCTCATTTTCTGTCTGCCTTGTCTCTGTTTGTTTCTGTTTCTATCTTTATCCATTATCTATCTGTCTCTATCCGTCAATCTTTCTCTCTCTCTCCTCTCTCCTCTCTCTGTCTCTGTCTCTCTGAATGTCTCTGTCTGTCTGTCTCTCTCCCTCCTTCCCCACCCCCTTTAGTTTTCTATCTGCCTTGTCTCTGTTTGTCTCTGTCTCTATCTCTATCCATTATATATCTGTCTCTATCCGTCAATCTCTGCCTGGATTTCCTTTTCTATCTTTGTTTCAATCTCCCTCCATCCATCTCTATCTCTGTATTTCTGTATCCACCTATCCGACCAACCATCCATCCATCTTCCAGTCAATCTCCCTCCTCTGCCGCCAACCATCCTTCTACCTCTGTAGTTATCAATCTCTGTCTCATCTCTTTGTTTCTAGCTTTCTCTGTCTCTCTCTCTGTTGTCTCTCTCCCTCTCTGAGTTGGGAAGTTCCAATTCCCAGCATCACGACCAGAAAAGTCCCGTCTCTTTCTCACAAGGTCAGATGGGAAAGGAGGCTGCACACACCGGTGCCATTTTTGATTAAGCTCTCTTATAAACACACTCCTCCTGCCCCCACAGAACCATCAGCGATCTGAGCTGTTCTGATGAGAACCAGCTGATGGGCTGGACCTCAGGTGAAGGTCAGACAGATGTGGGAAGCACCCGAGCACCTCCCGGCCAAGAACAGAAAAACAAATTGATTTGTATTCAAGGGAGATGGAAAAAGTGTGTCTCGCCTTTGCTGTCACCAAAATCCAAGCTGCTTTCGGGTCAGCGACATTTGGCTGGTGTTTGTATGTGCCGGACTTTGAGGGAACGATGACTAAAAGAAACAGCCCCTGCCCTTGTAGCTGGAGTTCTATTAGGAAAAACAACATGTCACCTTCTAAGTTACTATTGACGATGGTCAGTAATGTGGCCCAGTGGACAGTGAACTTGCCTCTCAATTAGGAGGCTCTGGGTTCAAGTGCCACCTTGGTCATATACCAGCTATGCAACCCTAAGAAACACTCTCCCGTTAATCAAAGGCTACTCTCCAAAGCTCTAGGCTGCAAAGCAGGTGCTGTTTTGTAGTTGGGTGAAGAAGGATGAAGTTGAACTTGGAGTCAGGAGGATCTGAGTTTGAATCTCTGCCATGAGACCTTTACAGCAGCTGGGTGACCTTGGGCAAGGCCCAAATGGAAACAGTTCCCTTCATGGTGAAACAGAAACAGTCATAGGGCCTATGCCACAAAATAAGTAACTATCAAAAGAGATGGTAGACGATACATAGATAGTCAGAGAAACAGATAAAGATGAGCAAATTGTGCGTTGCAAATCTTAAAGCTTTCTATAAATATTAGCTATTTTTATTTCATTTCTCTTTCTCTTTTTAATTTATTTTTTAACACACTGCTTAATGAATAATTGCTTAACACATATATTGAGAGAGAAAAATCAGAGCAAAAGAAAAAACCATGGGAGAGATAAAAAAAAAAGAGAGAGAGAGAGAAAAGAAGTGAACATAACAGGTATTGATTTACATTCGGTCTCCTTAATTCTTTTTCTGGATGCAGATGGCATTTTCTGTCAGAGTCTATTAATATTATTTTTTTATTTTGTTTCTCACTGAAGTTCCCAATACCAAAGAAGCCAGAAATCTTGCTCCCCTCCACAAAAGCTTTATACACACACACACACACACACACACACACACACGAATCAGGAACTTACATTCTATCAGAGGAAACTGAAAATATATATTTATAAATAATGCATCATACATATGTATTACATGTAATATATGTCTATTTTCATGCATTAAATACACATGAGAAAGATCTGTATTTACTTAAAATATACAAATAATACAGATATAAAAAACACATACACACAGAGAATCAGGAACTTCCAATCTATCAGAGGAAATAATGCATCATACATACACACACATCCACACAAACACAGAGCCATATACACCTTCTCTTTCTCAGACTGGGAAGCTCTGAATCCCTCAGATTCAGCATTGAATCTAAGCTCTATCCAGTTTCTTCACTCTATCCACTGCCCCACTCTACCTCCAAGAGGTTAAAATTCTTCCTGGAATTTCAACAGCTCAAAAATCTATGATCTCTGTCTAAATGTCCATCCTGTAAGACTAAGGTCAATTCCTCTATAACTCAGTAGAGTCTTCAACACTCTACTGTGCCCAAAATAAAGGCATTGGGACTATCCTGGATAAAACACTGGATTTGCACTCGACAAGACTGGCTCCAAATCTCAACTAGGATATAGTGCTCATTCCTCTAAGTCAATCACTTAAACCTCTCTAATTCTCACTGTGTCCTTGGTAAAAATGAATGGGTGACATTCGATGGCCCCCAAGGTTCCTTTCAGCTCATGATATGATCTTGTTATCTTAGAAAGAAGATATTTTTTTTTATCTCCAACAAGACATTTTTATCTCCAAGATAAACTGAGTTAGGCTGCACCTTGGAGAATAGAGTCCTATTCATCCTTGAAGTCTTTCTAGTTTGGCAAGACAAGCCAGAACTTGGGTTTTGTTACAACAGCCTTCAACAAAACACTAAAAAAATCCAACAAGAATTTTTTATGAAGCGTCCACTATGTGCGAGACAAAATGGAAATAAAATGTTTACCTTCAAACAGCTTACATTCTAAGGGGATAGGTTCATTTTTTTTTTTCATTCTACCATCCACCCATCCACCCATTAATAAATCCAGAAATGAAATAATTTATTAAACTTTATTTTTTTTTAAATTAAGTACCTACTATGTGCTAAGTGCTGGAGCCATAATCTCTCCAGAAGATTACTTTCTAAAGGGAAAGACTGCCATTAATTCATTAAATCCAGGTTTCTCGTTTTAGAGAGTAAAGAACTGCCTCCCAGAAAGAGGTGAGCTGCCCTACCCAAAGTTACAGACCTCAAGAATTCTACCTCTGGTTATCTGATTCCCGATCCATGATCTTACTTACTAGTGAGTCAGAGGTGAGGAAGAGCTCCCCAGGGCATATAAATGCTCACAGCTAAAGGCAGGAAAGATGACTCAATGCAAGACTCCCCTTTTTTCTCCCCCCCTCAAATACACACCTCCAAAAAAAAAGAACTAAGAACGTTCTTAGCACTCTGGCTTTCGATTTTCTTGAGAAAGATTCCCGGGACAGCAATTCCTTGAGAACATCGTTAAAGGTCAGGTATGTATTTATTCCCCAGGTTTCCCCAATCACCTTATGAATGAACCATTCAGTGACAAAGGAGGAAACCAAAGAGCAGAGGTAACCAAGAATTCTGGGTAGGATTTGAATGTGGCCAGATGGAACCAAGCTTAAGGACTAACCTAATCCCAGTTCAAAGGGGAGGGAAAAGTCTGAGTCTAGGAAACTGGCCAATGAATCATGCAATTATTAAGCACCATCTATGTGCTCAATACTAGGCACTGAAGATACAAAAACAAAACCAAAAATCCCTCCTATCAGAGAATTGGAAGTGGCGTTTAAAAATTCCAAGGCTAGAGAATGATGCTTTCAGGGAAGTCTGGGGTGGCTGGGGAGAAGAAAACAGTCGTCCATTTCTTGCCAGTATGTCCCCAGCCACAGTTCTTATTTGGCTAGGAAAGCTTGGCTCAGGCAGCGGGCTAATTAGGACCAAGGAGAGCCAACCTGAACCCAACTTCTCTCATTCAAACCAACTTGGAAATTCCACTATAAGACACTGAAACTCTCCACAGGTAGAGAGATGAGGCTCTAGGCTCAAAAATCCAATGCATCTGTGATCTCATTGATTATTCCACAGTTTCCTTCACGGAGGATGCCTGACCATCCCATGCAGCTCCACATCCTCCCACAAATTCCTAATGGGGGTTCACCCGCATTTGGGGGGGACTCCTTTAATTTCTTATGTGATCACAAAAGTAACAGTAGAAAATGTGGGTTGATTACCTGTGATCTTTTCCCCTCAACACAATTTATAGGATTACACACCTAGAACTGAAAGGTGCCTTTGAAGTCAGAGTCTAATCTCCTTTTACAGATGAGGAAACTGAGGTCCAGAGAAGTGATTTCCCCCGGTTCGCACAGCTATTAATTTTCTAAGGCAGGATTCAAACTCAGGTCTCCCTCATTTCAAATCTGTCTCTCCATCCACTATGCCACATTATTTCTAGGAGGTAAAATGACTTAACACACTATGGTTGAGTTAAATCAAATCAACATATATTAAGTGCCTACTGTGTGCTAGCTATAGGTTGATCTAGTACATGTTTAAGAAGACCGATGCTTAGTCCTGAGGAGACAAAGAAAGGTAAGAATAGTCCCTGGCCTGAGGAGCTCACATTTTAATATGGAGACAACATGGAAATGACTATGTATAAATAAGATGTGTACTAGGATGAACTGGTGATAATCTCAGAAGGCATTAAGGGTGATATGATATGACAGGTGTACTGTTTGAGAGAAGGAAACATACATTTATTAAATACCTACTATATGCCAGGAACTATATCAGGTGCTCTATTTTATCCTTAAAACAACAACCTTAAAAGACGGGTATAAAAGTACAGTTTAAAAAAAGTGAGGTAAACAGAGGCGATATGACTTGCCCAGAGACACACAGTTAATAAATAAGTGTCTGAGGCTGCATTTGAGCACAGGTTCTTCTAACTTTAAGTTCACCATTCTATCTGCTAGGACAGATAAGAAGCCGGCTTTTTGTTATTATTGTTTTATTTTTCCATGATAACATCCTTACTCTTTCTATTCTTCAGAATTTCTTATTGATTATATGTTGCAGCCTGTCCGTGCAAACCATAGCAAATTTCTGCTATAAATCTATTACAGGACAATAACAACAAATAATAATCATCCTTGCTAACATTGGTATAGTACCCACTATTTAATCATCATCATAACTAGCATTTACATAGCACCAGTTATGTGCCGGGCACTGTGCCAAGATCTTCACAACTATTGTCTCAATTGACCCTCACGATAACACTGGGAAGCAAGTGCTATGATTATCCTCATTTTACAATTCAGGAAACTGAGGCAAGGAGAGATTCAGCATGGCCCAGAGGCACACAGAGAAAGTATTTGAGACCAGATTTGAACAAGGATTTGTTTCGTTCCAGGCTTGACACTCTATCCACTGCACCACCTAACCACAGATTTAAAGCTAAAGGGAACCCAAATCACCTAATCTAACCCTTTCATTATAAAAAGGCAAGAATGGAGGCCCAGGAGTGTATCCACTTGCCCAAAGCCACACAATAAGGAGATATCAAAGTCAAAATCTGAAGGCAGGGCTTCCCACTGCGGGCCCAGCTCTTTTGGACAGTGAATAGGTCTTCATGAGCAAGACCTGAGAAGAAGGAATTATACTGCCCAAGGGAGGAGAGGCAGAGATATGATGCACTGTAGTTCCAAAGGAAGGGTGGAACCCAGCGTGTAGAGTGAGAAGCCCCAGAGGCAGGTTTAAAAGGAAGCTGAAAGACACTGGGAGAGTCCCGGGGGCCGGAAAACCATGCCAGGATTACTCCCAAAGTCCATTAGTGAGCTCTCTTCTCTGGGTCTCCATTCAGTTTCCTTTTTTGTTTTATAAAAGCAAAGAGAAAATAGCTGGGGGGTGGAGAGACTGCAAACAAACTCAGGCTCAGCATTTCCAGAGCTCTTTTTGTGTGGACAAAGTCCTCCTGACATCACTCATTCCCATGAAGCTGCAATCAGAAAGAGAGGGGCAGCAGAGCCAAGAACACCAAGTGCCCCTCTGTGCAGGGGCCGGAGGGCAGGCGCCCGGCCCCACCTAGCTTAGAGGGCCATCCTGGCTTTCCTTCTTTTCCCTCACTGAGCTTTCTGCTCCATCCCCTGGAGAGGCTGCTTGTGTGTGCAGTGAATTTATCTTTTACTCTTTTATAGGACAGAAAGTGGCTACCCACCAGTTACAGGGCAAAGTTTGACAATAACCCCATGGAGTCCAGGACAGCTTTTCTGCAAAGGGCCTTTCTGGGGCCAAATAGTCCTAACCACTCTCTCCCCCTTTCCCCGTCACCATGTTCTAATACATGATCCCAAAATATATTTTGTTACTTGGAAAATTCCTCTTCTATCACAAGGCGTGAGGAAAAACTGGCTCTAAATCTTGTTCCAGACATCTGTAGTTGATGAATGATTTGATTTTTGTTTGGCCTCAGTTTCCTCATCTGAAAGATGGTTCTGACACAGTGGTTGTGGTTCTCCACTGACACCATGTCCTAAATACCTCACTGAAGACATCAAAGAGCTAAAAAACAAATAAAAATTTGCCCCATCTCATTCACTCCTGCTGCTGGAAAAGCCTTATAACTTATAGACAAGAAGAGGAAATACTTTAAGAATTGTAAATTGAGGCACAGGCACATCCTAATTATAATAGGATGATATACCTAATGTCCTTTAGAGACCATCTGGCCATTATCCCACCATTGACAGATGAGAAAACTGAGGGAGATAAAGTGATTCGCCACAGAGTTAGTGAGGTAGTGGATAGAACATTGAATGTGGAGCCAGGAAGACTCGAATTCAAATCCATCCCTCGGACATTCCCTGGACAAAACACTTAAACTCTGTCTCAGTTTCCTAATCTATAAAATGGGGATAATCACAGTACCCACCCCCTAGGCTTACTGTGAAGATCAAATGAGAGAATATTGGAAAAGCATCATACAAACACTACCACTGAGCATCAGAAGCAGGATTTGAACCCAATATCTCTCATTTTGCAGATGAGGAAACTGAGGGACGGAGGATTGAATGCAGAGTCAGGAAGCAACAGAAGTGAGAACTGAACCCAGCCGGGTGGACTGCAGAGACAGTGCTCTTGACCCCGTTGTTCATTGGTTCTCTAACAATTCCCCACTTCTACATAGTTTACCAATCATTTTTGTCATGATGTGGGGACTCGGAGTATTGACATGCCTCCGTTACAGGTAAGTAAACTGAGGCAGACAGAGACACCGAAGGCTACACCTGCTGATCTTGACTCAAACTGAGCTTTTGACTCTTTTTGCTAACTTTTAATGCTTCTCAAACAACCCTGGACTCTCAGAGTCCTCGGAGCACCAAAGTCGGCCCAGCCCAGAATTTCCTCTGCAACATCCAAGAAAATCCTCCCTTGTCACTTGGCACCTGGGACTCCTCTGTCTGACATCACCATGACCCAGGACACCCACCTGGGATAACCTCCTGTGAGATCTCTTCAGTCTTGCCCCTCCAGCTTCTTACTGGCCTTTGCCTCTCCAATTGGAGGGCAGGCTCGGAACTCAAAAGCCTCCATTTAAGGAGAGTGCACAATTCAGACAGCCATCTCATTTCTCACCTAGAGAGCCTATAAAACTCTGACTTTTCCACCAATCAATCTCTCTCTCTCTCTCTCTCTCTCTCTCTCTCTCTCTCTCTCTCTCTCTCTCCTTCTCCACTGGCACTTTTCAGCCTCCTTTTGTTTATTGCCTTCTCCCATTAGATTGTAAGCTCTTGGAGGGACTTTTTTTGTTATTTGTAGCATTTAGCACAATGCACGGCCCCTAACAGGTGCTTAGGAAATCTTCATAGATTTATTTTTACTCAGATTTTGCATAAAAATCCATAGTTTCCCCCTCCCCACCTCCCTATCCCCGCTCAGGCAGCCCATTCCACTCTTCCATTGCTCAAATTAGGAGCAACTTTTTCTTTCATTGCTAAATCCAAATTTTCCTCTCTAACACTTCCCTCCATTGCTCCGGTTTCTGCCTTCTGTGGCCAAGAAGAACAAATCTAACCCTCCTTCCACTTGGGAGCCTGTAAAACACATGAATCTAGCTGCAGGTTGACCTTGGCATATACTTATGAAAAACCAATGAACTAGACAAAAAGAAATTTGCAGCTTTGGGGCCAGTGTTCTTCTGTGTATGTGGAAATGACCATTTTATCTGATTTTTTAAAAAAGATTTTTTTTGTCCTGCCTCTCTCCTCCCCCAAATCTTCTCTTCTTCAGGCTAAAAAAGTCTTAATTCCTGCTATCACTCTGACTGACTTCCCCTAATCACCATCCACTTTATTCATCACTGTTCTTCCTAAAACATGGCATCTAGAATTATGTCTGACTTTTCCTGACCCCATTTGGGGCTTTCTTGACAAAGATACTGGAGTGTTTTGCCATTTCTTATCCGGATCATTTTATAGATGAGGAGATGGAGGCAGACATGGTTAAATGACTTGCCCAGAATCATACTGCTAGTAAGTGTCTGAGGCTGGATTTGAACTCAGATCTCCCTGACTCCAAGCCTGGATCTCGACCCATTGTTGCTGCTTAGCTGACTTCTAGAAGTGAGCACAATTCGCTAGAATTGTCTGATCAGGGGAGAGGATAATGGGAAATCACCTCTTCTTCCCCCTGGACACCAAGCCTAAAACAGCACTAACTCTCCTGACTGACTTATTATAAAATAACAGACTCATTTTAAATCTGCAATCTACTAAAATACTCAGGTTTTTTGATTTTTTTCCCCCATAAGAATGGTTGCTTAGTCACATCTCCCCCATTTTGTATTTGGGAAGTTGATTATTTTTAACAGAAGTGTAAGACTTTATTTATATATGTTTTCATTACAATGAAACATCTCCATTAAATTTAATTCTATGCAAGACATCATTCTAAGCTAAACAAATTGGATGCTAATTGTGCCATCCAATAGTTCTAGGTTATCTGAAAATCAGATAAACGTGTCAGCTGTGCTTTGGGCTCAGCCATTGCAAAAATGTTAGCCAGCACAAACCTCTGGGGCATCCAGATGTTCAAAGCCACCTCTGAGCCACTTTGACTACTCTTGGGGCTGAGTCATTCACCGTTTCAAATACGGCTTTCACTCTGTCAGTTAATCAATAGCTCTCTGGACTTTTCAGAGGGACAGCTTGGGAGTTTTATCAGGTGCTCTGCCACAATCTAGTTAGGCTGTGTTTATTATAGTAACTTCCTGTTCTAGTAACTTTGTCAATTAAGGAAATGACAAATCCTGACATACTTTGTCATATACTCATGCTGCCTCTCTCTGCTACTTCCCTTTCTACGTACTCAGAAAGTGTTTCTTTAATATGTCTTAGAACTTGCCAAGAGTCCAAGTCATATTGACTAATTTATAATATTTAAATACAATCTTTTCCTTTTTTGAATACTGGGACTGTGGTCCTTTCCCAGAATGCTCTTCCTTTCTCCATCGTCCTTCAGTGATCACAGGTGGATGGGGACTCAGCATTCATATACATTTGCCTGTTGTTTTCATGGTGTACAGCCTAATTCAGGTGTCCTCAATCTATGGCCCGCAGGTCAGATATGGCAGCTGAGGACATTTATCCCCCTCACCCAGGGCTATGAAGTTTCTTTACTTAAAGGCCCACAAAACAAAGTTTTTGTTTTTACTATAGTCCGGCCCTCCAACAGTCTGAGGGACAGTGAACTGGCCCCCTATTTCAAAAGTTTGAGGACTCCTGCATCCAGGTCTCATAATCTCACTAGGAAAAGCTGGTTGCTCTCTTTCTATCTCCTTGTATATCTTGGGAACTTCACTCTTTAAACAATTTGGTTTCCTCTCATTCTAATTTCTTTTTTTTTTCTCCCTCATTCTAATTTCAAAGATCGTAAGATAAAAGAGTTAAGGTGGAAAGAGATGTCAGAGACCATTGAATCCAAACCCCACATCTTACAAATGATGAAATGGAAGGCCAAAAGCTTGCCCAAAGTCACACACACAAAAAAAATTAGAGGCTGTATTTGAATTCAAAGCTTTCTCAATTCAAATTGAATACACTCTCTATTGAAGCTCACTGGCAAAGAAGATTTGGGCAGTATTAGAGCTGAGTAGTTCTGCCTTTTTTTGGTCATTTTTTATCATCAACCTATGCACAGGGAATGTTTGCTTTCAATATTACATGAGTGCAAGTATTTATGTGAATCTCCCTTTTCATGTTGCCTTTAGAGTTACCTTCAATTTGTTCTGATCTTGAAGCTTCTCTTTAAGTGTTTTTTACCTGTTCTGGCTCATATCTTACGTGTACATCTTCCTAAAATCTCAATTGGCTGATATGAATTTAACCTCCTCCTTCTCCTTTCTCCCACCCACAGCTTCATTAAATGGCAGTTACTTGATTCCTGCTAAACCCTAATGGGACCACAAACTCCCCTCAGCAATTCTCGGTGTGAAAGTCCCAAGCAGGAATCCAGTCTCCATGAGAAATGGATCTGATTCACTCTGATTACATACTTTTCAGTCTCCCCGAGATCCCCCTGGTCATTTAATTTGCTTCCTCAATTTTGTCATGAGCTCTCAGAGATTTAGATTCCTGGTCAGTGGGAGAATTATGGGGCTGCCTGAGCTTTTCCCTTGAGCTTTGAGGCTTACTAGCTCAGAGTTGAGGAATGTTTAGAAAGGTCATTCCTGTCCCAAGGTGCCCCTGGGGACCGGGCTGGAGCAAGAGGATGACTGTGGAGGAGGGCAGTGATGGGATCACAGTGTCTATAGACAGAGAAGGGCCCTAGTCAATGCTGAATCACTTTTAAAATGCTGGAATTCAAGCCTTTAGAGAGTAAATTGCCTGCTCAAACCCTAGAATTAGGAAGCAAACTCCAAATTTCTGATTTCAAAGCCATTGCCCCTCATTCTATCAGGACATTCTTCTCTGGAGTTACAGAAAAAATATAAATATGACCCAAGGGGTCCAGCTCACATCTGGAACTCCTTAGTCAATTTGATATTTTATGGCTAAACTCTTTCTGCCTATCCACTGGCTAACGAGATCTTTTTTCCAGGGTACCTATGGATTCTGTGGACCCAATGAGGGCCCTAATTATCCTGGGGAAATCCAAAGCCCACAAAGAAATGGATGGCACAGGGAAGCTAGGTGGTGAGAAAGAGGAAGGAAGGAAGGAAGGAAGGAAGGAAGGAAGGAAGGAAGGAAGGAAGGAAGGAAGGAAGGAAGGAAGGAAGGAAGGAAGGAAGGAAGGAAGGAAGGAAGGAGGGGGGAGGGAAGGAAGAAAGGGAGGGAGGGAGGGAGGGAAGGAGGGAGAGAGGGAGGAAAGAAGGAGAGAGGGAGGGAGGAAGGAAGGAAGGAAGGAGAGAGAGGGAGGAAGGAAGGAAGCTTTAAGAAAGAAAGGAAGGAAGGAAGGAAGAAACAAGGAAAGAAGGAAGGAAGGAAGGAAGGAGAGAGAGGGAGGGAGGAAGGAAGGAGAAGGAAGGAAGGAAGGAAGGAAGGAAGGAAGGAAGGAAGGAAGGAAGGAAGGAAGGAAGGAAGGAAGGAAGGAAGGAAGGAAGGAAGAAAAAGAAAGAAAGAAATGAAAGAAAGAAAGAGATGGCACACTCCCTCCTTTCCCAGCCTCCCCCCTTTCCCAGCCTGGAACTAAAATAATCATTCTAGTGATTAGCTTATCCTATCTGTGATTAAAGTTGTCCTTGAGATGTTTTCAGTGAGCTTCTCTATTCTTTTGTCCATTCACAAAACAGTTCTTTTTTTTCCATCTGTGCTACAGCTCAGAAAACAACAAATAGAAAAGGAACTTGTCTCAGGGCTTTTTCTAACTGAACTAAGAAAAGAAGAAGATTAAGGGATTTTCAAGTACTGAGCTGCAAGGGACCTCAAAGGGAAGAGGGTCCAAGTGCTTTATTTTACAGGTGAGGAAACTAAGGCCCTGAAAAAACAAAGTGTCCTGCAGTTGGTCACTCAGTGTTTAAAGAAAGATATGAATTCGGGTCTTTGCGAGTCCAGCAGCTCCATTTAAATGAGCACCACAAAACATGTTAATTACATTATTTCATTTTATCTGCAGAACAGTGGGGATTATGATTCCCATATTACAGGTGAGAAAAATGAACTTCAAAGACACCGAGGGCCCCACACCCAGCAGGGAACCTCTGTTTTTCTGACTCTACTCCAAACCTTTTTGCCTCTCATGGCGGATGAATGGAGGGACCTGGGCACTTAGACCATTTAAACCCTTTTCTGCAACCTTTGGTGAACTTGTGGCTCTTTTTCAGCCGCTCCCAGATGTGTCCCAAGAGCTATGGATCCTGGGTTCAGGAGACAGACAACTTTCTCCTCCTCATTGCCTGTACCCAGGTGTCGGGTCATACTTTATTGGGCAGGCTATCTTAATCCAAGTACTCCACAGCAAAGATAATCCCAGGTTCTCAGAGCCTGGTGTTCCAATGGCAGATCCTACCAAGTAGGAGAGGTTTTAAGTCTCCACAATCTGGGAAATCCATCAGTTTAGCACCAGCTGAGCTCCTCACCAAAGGCCCAGCCAACACCATTTTTTTTTCAGGAACCAAAAAAGGGAGACAGTACGGTACGAAGGAAAGACCCCTCTATCTGGCCACAGGAACTGGATTCAAATCCTGACTTATCCCACTTCCTATCTGTTGAATCATTTCAGCTCTGGGGCTGTCACTTTCTTAGTCTGTAAAATGGTCGGACCAGAGGGCCTGGAATGAGTTGTTCCTCTGACCTCCAGGAGGTAATCAGGAGCCTCATCAGAAATCCAGGAGCCTCAGAAGGCTAGCAGGGGCTGCTATCTTTAGTAAATACAGCAACCACACAGATAGAATCAAGAATCCCTTCAACTGCTCAGCTGGATTGGCTAAAAGCATGGAGGAATGAAGTTTTACAACCCGAATCCTTCCAGGTGTGGGATTGCAACATTTCCAGAAGGAGAAAAGGCCGGTGGACTTCTGAAAGCCCAAGATTAATCAGTAAACACGTCCCTCCCCAGAGTCCTTTGCCATCAGGCAGCAAAACCTTACCTTCGTACATCTCCAGAATGTGGACGGTGTCCCCGATCTGCAAAGACAGCTCCACGTCTTGGGATGCATTGTAATTGTAGATCGCTAGACATGGGGAAAAACAAAAAAGAAGGATATCACCCAACACTGAAAGGAAACTCCTCTTACAGAGGAACTCACTATTTCCCAGATGAGCATGAGCAGCCATGTCTGGCACACAGTAGGTGCTTGCTGATTGATTGCTATTCCCTCTGTGCCTGAGACAGAAGAAGAATCACAGTAGAATAATACATTCATTTATTATGACTCTGAAAATGGTGATTGATTCTGAGGGTCATAAATACACAGAATTAGATTAAGAAGGGACCATGTTGTGGGCAGCTGGGTAGTGCAGTGGATAGAGTTCTGGGTCTGGAATTAGGAAGACTCAGCTTTCTGAGTTCAAATCTGGCCTCAGATACTTTCTGGCTGTGTGATCCTGGGCAAGTCATGTCCCCCCCTTTTGCCTCAGTTTCCTCATCTGTAAAATGAGCTGGAACAGTAAATGACTCTAGTATTTCTGTCAAGAAAACCCCAAAGGGGATCACAAAGAGTTACATGTGACAGAAAAACAGCAGAACAACATCGCATCCCTGCTTGAGAATGTACAGTTGGCTCCCTCTTGCTTTAAGGAAATTAAAATAAATAAAATAAAAATACCAACTCCTCCTCCTTTAGGTGTGCTTTTAAAGCCCTTCCCAGGCTGGTTCAGCCCAACCCTCTTTAGGATAATGGAATGAGATTGGTTTAAGGTCCTCTAGTCCACTCTCTCCATTTTACAGTCTAGGAAACTGAGGCCGGTGATTTACCCATGGTTACCTCTCTACTACGTGTCACAGTTGGGACTTAAATGCAGCCTTTTTTGCTATGAACCTGCAGCCTTTCCTGTACAGCCACATTCTCCCTCCTACCTTTGTGATATCCCCAGTTCTCTAGCTTCCCCCTTTCCTTCCAGAATCAGCCTATAAAAGGCTTTTCTTGATCTTCACACAGTGACAAGTACTCTCCTCCCAGAAATTACTTTTCAGACCATTTCCATTCAGTTTCCGTTTTCTCCTAACAGAACATAAGCTCTTTGGGGGAGACTTAAAGCCGGGACCATTGGGGTTTTTCAGTTGTTCTGTCATTTTTGTACCCCTAGCATTTAGCACCTGGCACATAAAAACGACTGGACTGAACTGAATGGGACTGATGAATCAAGTCTCATCTAACACACAAGAGGCAGGATTCACACCCAAGACCTGCTGACTCCAAATGTACTACTCTCTCTTTTAATGTCAGTGTCAGGGACGACGCCATTCACGGAAACAGGAATTTAGAGCAGGCGTAAATGCTTGAGGGACAGGAAGGACAGAGTATAGGGCTAGAACTGGAGTCAGAAAGACCCGGTGGGCCTGAGCAAGTCATTTATCCTTCCAACTCAAGCACAGCTCATGGCTCTTCCATGATTGACCCAGAAGCTGATCTCACTCATCCCTGAAGGATTTACCAGTCAAACCTTTGCGTGTTGAGAGAAAGGATTTCAGAAACCATCTGGCCCAACCCTTTCATTTTACTCATAAAGAAACTGAGGATCAGAGCGGGTAAATCTTTTGCCTGAGGTCACACAGATAATAATGGTGGAGTGAGATTTGAACTCAGTCCTCCATCCTTCAGTTCAAAGTTCACTGTCCCACAACGCCTCTCCTGTTGGCTACAAGTAGGATCTGATTGAGGGCCATTACCTGGAAGAGAAATGACTTGTTCTGTTTGATAGCTGAGGGCAGAAGAGGGAGGGGCAATCAGAGGAACAGCAAGGAGGCAGAATTGGGTCTGTGGCAAGGAAGAGCTGCCTAACAGCGGAGGGCATCCCCAAGGAGCCTGGCTGACTTAGGAGGGGCTTTTCTCTCAAAGTCTGGATGCCCCCCATACACACACCTAGAGCCTTTGAAGAGCAGATCCCTGTTAAGTGAGGGGAAATGGTCAGTTGGCCAGGTGGTCAGGTGCCCTTACACCCCCGAGGGACTGTGCTTCTGCAGCCACCCTGGACATTTGCCGCACATCGGTCTGCCCATCTCGGGGACTATAGATCCTCTGCTTCCCATAATTGTTCCCAGAGCTCCTCACCATTCAGTGGCTGATGTATTTAACTCATCAAGAGATCGGCTGCTTAATTTGGAACTATACCCAAAGGGCTCTGAAAATTGTACATACCCTTTGATCCAGCAGGGGATCTACTGGGTCTAAATCCCAAAGAGATCATAAAGGAGGGAAAAGGACCCACATGTGCGAAAATGTTTATAGCAGCCCTTTTTGTAGTGGCAAGGAACCGGAAACTGGGTGGATGCCCATCAGCTGGAGAATGGCTGAAGAAATTGTGTTATATGAATGTTATGGGATATTATTGTTCTAAAAGAAATGATCAACAGGAGGATTTCAGAAAAGCCTGGAAAGAGTTACTTGAATTGATGCTAAGTGAAGTAAGCAGAACCAAGAGAACATTGTATACAATAATGACAAGATTATGAGATCATCAACTGTGATGGATTTGGCCCTTTTCTTCCACAATGGGGAAATTCAAGGCAATCCCAGCTGACTTGGGATGGAGAAAGCCATCCACTTCCAGAGAGAGAGCGATGGAGTCTGACTGTGGATCAAAACGTAGTCTTTTCACTTTTTGCTGTTATTTATTTGTTTTTCTTTCTCATGGTTTTTTTCCCTTTTGATCAGATTTTTCCTGCACAGCATGATGTTTATGTTTAGAAGAATTGCACATATTTAACCTATAACAGATTGCTTGTTGTCTTGGAGAGAGGAGAGGGAAAAATTTGGAATACAAAGTTTTGTGAAAATGAATGCTGAAAACCATCTTTATACATATGTGGAAAAAAAAAAAGAAATCGGCTGATTTTCTAACAGAGCAAATGAGAGGAACAACAAACATGAAATTAAGTTAATCAGCACCAAGGCATTTCCAGGACACCTGCCATGTTTCAGTGAATGCTGCTGTCTACCTGGGCAACAAACTGGCAAAGGGCAGATGCCCCACTCGGGAGGGTGAAAGCCAGGTCACTGCCTTAGGGTAACCCAGATCGTTAGGGCACCCCCCCTCAGATCCCGGAGGTTGGAACAGGAGGGTGAAGGAAATGAAACTCCAATTTCCCTCAGAACTTCCTCATTCTTATTGACAAAACCACTATCCTGTGGATTAAGGAAATAAAACTAACAGGGTCTTTCAAGGTCTTCTCGTCCAATCTCCTCCTTTTACAAATGAGAAATCTAAGGTTCTGAATGGGTTACCACTTGCCTAAGACCACCCAGGTGTAGCAGAGGTAGGATTTGAACTCAGGTCTTCTGGATTCTGACCCTCCTGAGCCACCTACATCACAGAGTTAGATTTGATGAGTCTTCCAGCTCTAAATATTCAATCTTGGGATGTTCATCAAGAAGTACATTAAGTGGAGGTCTGAAGACCTCCAAGGAGGGGAATGCCCTATTTTTCAAAGCAGGCCATGTTGCCTGGGAAAGCTCAAATTATGCTTCTTTGAAATTTGTTATTGGTTTTATCCTCTCAAATCGGGCAGAATAACTGCCATCTCTCTTCTCCAACGGAGCCCTCCAGATCCTGGAAGACGGCCCTCAGAGCTTTCCCAAGCCTTCACCTCTTCATTTTCCCTCCGCTGAAAACATCCAGCCTATCAATATTCTTTCTCCATGGTAGTGCTGGGGGCTCCATGGCTGTTCAGCCATATTGTCACTAACTCTCCCCCTTGTCTTGCTTCCTCTCTTTTTCAAATGGGCTGATTCCCAGAGGTACCACTAGCTCTACTCCTCAGGTCAAGAATCCCCCCATCTCCTCCCCAGAAACCTAAGGTCGCCTCATCCTGGGGCCCTCTCTACTGATTGGTGGGGTCCAGGCTCCCCACCTCCCTTCCCCCATTCTGATAAATTCTCATTCCCTTTTATGTGTAAGAAGCTCTCCAGCTCTCCCTCTCTGCATCTCAGTCTGTCTCTCAATAAGGAATTGTGGGTTCTTTTTCCTTCCATTCTTCAGTGTCTACTTTAGATAAAATCAGACCTGGAAGCAACTAGAGAAACGAAGTCACTGTCCCAAGATGAGGGAGTTATACCCAGGTCATCTGTGCTTTTTCCTCTGCATTGCTGTGTGGTACAAGGAAAAATACTTTAAAAACTCATTAGAGACTCAGTTTCATCCTTTGTAAAAACAAGGATTTGGGTTATATTTTGTTGAAGATGCCTCCCAGTAAATTCAATGATCCTAGTTCATGTGCAGCTAAGGGACACAATAAATAGTGCTAGTGCCTTGAGTCAAAAAGATTCCTCTTCTTAGTTCAAATCTGATCTCAGATACTTATTAGCTGTGTGATCCTGGGCAAGTCACTTCACCCTTTTTGCCTCAGTTTCCTCATCTGTAAAATGAGAAAGGGCAAACCATTCCAGGACATTTCTCCAAATGGGATCATGAAGAATCACACAAGACTGAAATAACTAAATAACAACAATAAGAGCTAATCGTTCTCTTCTTTTTATCTAAGATGTCTCTAACAGTTGGTATCTCTCTGTGTTTGGGAAACATTCTGCAGGGACTGGACTATTAATCTCTCTTGGTATGAGGTTGGTCGTATATGTGGAGGAGAGTTGATTTAGCAGATTACAGAGTTTCAGAATTGGACTCACATTCGTAAGTAGGAACTCTTGAGCAGGGAATCCTCTGCTGAATCTCCAGTGAGGGACCACCTTCCCACTAGGGCAGCCCACGATCCCCACTAATGGGCACCCAGTTTTTTCAGACTTCAAGTCAAAATTTGCCTCTTTGCAATTTTTACTAGTTTCTAGTCTTACTCTTCTTGTTGCCCCATTTTATTCTCCAATTATTAATGTCCTTCATAAACTGGGGTGCCTAGCATGGATCACAGAACTCTGGACATATTCTGACCAGGGCAAAAGCAGTAGAACTGCCCATCTTCTTGGTTGTAGACTCTTTTTTGCCCCTATTAATAAAGCTTGAGATATGGGGACTGCCATCTTACAATGAGTCTGCAGGCCACTAATTCCCCCAGTCGGTCCCCCAGTAAACTGCTCTTTAACCACACCTTCCTTATCCAACCACAGAATGCCCCAGAAAATTAGCCATTAGGTTTTCTTCCCTTTCACGTACAGGATGTGACTGTAGAGACTTTCACTTTCATCCCTGAATTTCCAGCACCTAGTACGGTACCTGGTGCTTAGGGGGCACCCACCAAGCTTGCTGAATAGTTAACTTTAGAAAAAAGCTGCTTTGAAAGCTGAAAAGGCAGCCTTGCTGCTAAAACACCACCAAATCCATTTTAATGTTGCTCCTTATTCTATTTAAGTTATACGACTACAGATGTGATGACTTTTAATAAGCTAAAAACCTATAAAATGCAACTTATTTATTTTGACAGCTATTCCCTGGCAGCTAAACGAACCATCTTTTAACCCCATCTGTGAAAAACCACGTCAGGGAGAGACAAATGTTACCCTCCCAGTGACGACTGCCATAATGGAATCCCATTAAATTTATCAACTTTGAGGAAGTGTTGGGTTTTGTTTTCCAGCTAAAGGGAGACTCCTCCTCCTCCTTTCTCCCCACCTCCTCCTCCCCCCAAGGACTGCTTTTTTTTTTTTTACCCATAAATGGAGAAATGAACACAAGATGAGATGGGTGTTTGATTGTGTAATGAGTTCAATTCCATTTAACCAAAGTTGATTAAGCCTTGATAGACACAAGGCACGATGCTAGGCACAGGGATGCCAAGATAGATAAGATAAAGCCCTTTCTCTTACAGAGTTTATGATCTAATAGAGGAAACTAGAAGTACTTAATCAGCTATGACATAAGAGAGAGTAAAGTCCAAAGGAGAGCGGAGCAAGCGGAAGTGGGAACGAGACACCCAATTTTCAGATATGACCACAATATACTGATGGGTTTTGTCTGACTTCTCTTATTACAAATACTGAATAGATGATGGGAAGGCAGGGAGTGAGTTAAGTGGGAAGCCATAGAGACACAAAAAAGTAAAAGCTCACCAATGAAAAAATAAAAAAATCCCCAGAAGCAAAAGTTCAGAAAGGGACAAAGCAATTTTGTTACTGTCCCGAACACTTTAACATATATATATATACTTTGTTGAAAAGAACCCACTCACAAGAGAAGTTCCTGAATTCACCAACGATCCTGTTTTTCATTTTTGTGTATCAGAATGTTTGTGTTTGTGGATGATTGTGTTTATAATGAAAAAAAGGAGATGGAAAACTAAGAAGTGAGATATAAATAAATCACACACACACACACACACACACACACTAAAAA
Source organism: Sarcophilus harrisii (assembly GCF_902635505.1). Taxonomy (NCBI): domain Eukaryota; kingdom Metazoa; phylum Chordata; class Mammalia; order Dasyuromorphia; family Dasyuridae; genus Sarcophilus; species Sarcophilus harrisii. Next base: position 16,211,867 of record NC_045427.1, read on the forward strand.
TACTTGCAATACAAAGGTACAAATAAAGTTTGAGGTATGTGAGATGATCCCTTCAGCTAGAAGTCAAGAAAGGCTTCACCTGGACAGGTCTTAAGCTCTTCTCCTGAGTCTTCCACTAATTTAGCTGTGTGACCTTGGAGAAGTCATGTGAATTTCCTCAGTTGTTTCCTCATTTGTAAAATAAAGGTCTCAATAAACTGGATAGAAAATGCATTCAGAGTGAGAACTATAGAGAATGAATGTAAATCAACACATGCTATGCTCACTCTTCTCCCCTTTTTTTTCCTGTTTTTTTTTTTCTCTTGTGGTTTTCCTTTTTCTTCTGAATTTTCTCTCCCAACATGATTCATAATCATGTGTATTTTTAAATGTGTAAATGTGTATTTTTAAAATCAATGTACATGTATAACCAAAAAAATAATAAAACAATAAAAAAAACTTTAAAAAAAGGAAATGATGAATAGGATGGTTTCAGAAAAAAAAAATCTGGGAATGTTTATGTGAAGTGAAAAAAAAAACAGGAAATCACCATTCATAGTAATAGCAATATTGTTTTAGTGATCAAAATGTAAGACTTACCCATTCTGATCAATAAAATGATCTTTGACAATTCAAAAAAGTAAAACAAAAGACCTGGATCAGAATAATAATATTGATGATTGTGATAATGATGATAATGATAATAATTTTAATAGCTAGTTATAATATAATGTATTTATATTATAACATATAATATAATATTTTATATATCATAATAGCTAATGTTTATATAGCACCAGCTATGTGCTAAGAATTTTGCAAATATTTCATTTGGTCTTTATGACAACCTAGGAGGTAGGTGCTATTATTATCCCCATTTTGCAGGTGAGGAAACTGAGACAGACAGAAGTTAAGTGATTTGCCCAAACTCCCACAGCTTATAAGTGATCTCCAAGAGTCCTCTCAACCCTGACATCCCCAGGCCTGAGTTCTCTCCCATTTCTGGTAATTAGCTCTGACTTTCTAGGCCAGCAGTCCCACCCAGTTCTGACATTCTAGGCTCCTGGTTTTTCCCAGCCTGACATTCGGTGATTCATTAAGTGTTGATCTTAGGGAAGGGGAAACAAGCGGGAGAGCTCTGGGCCAGCAGGCCCCATCACAATCTCTTGTTTGGTCTGAAGAAATCAAACAAGGGCAGGGAGTCATGCAGGCTATAAATCTGCAGGCCGGCCTGTGAGAAGTTGCGAAAGACCGGTTGCTGGAATCCTTCCCCTGCGGCCTGCAGCCTCCTCTCGGGCAGCCGAGATGACAAAGACGGCGAACATCTACAGAGGGTAGGATTGTTTGCCACCTCCTCCTCCACCCTCCCCCTTTCAGTTGACCTTTGAAAGAAGTAAAGGCTTGAATATTTGGTAGAGAAAAACATGGTCTAAAAAGGGAAGACATGTCTGGTGAGGGTGGCCCCCCCTTTTTCTCCCAGGAATTGTACAACACCCAAACAAAGAGCCCCATTTCCCCTCCCAAAGAGCCCACAGGGCAGCGTGGGGCAATGGAATGGACGCCAGGCCTGAGACAGGAAAGCCAGGGTTGGGTTCTGGACAAGTCGCCCCATTCACCCGATGTCCATTCAGTGTTTACGGAGGTGAGGGCTACTGAGAAACAAGGAGGCAAACAAAAAGGAGAAATAAAGTGGTCCCTGCTCTCAGAGAGCGCATGTTCTATTCAGGGAATGAAGCATGTATAGAGAAACAAATTACAAAATAAATTCAGTAAGGAGAATGCTAAAAACTGAGAGGGATCAGGGAAGACTTCCTGGAGGAGTTGACAGCTGGGAGCCTTGAAGAGAGCCAGGAAATGGAGAGTGAGGAGAGGAAAACAGACTGGCACAGGGGAAGGAGGGATGAATTTGTAGTCGGATCCAAATCTTACCTCTGACACCCGTGTGATCTTGGACAACTCACTGGCTTGGGTCTTAAAGGGTTTAAATATATATAAATCAATGGACCCATCACCCGTCTATGCTCCCTGAGCAGGTAGATGCAGGGTTTGAGACCAGCCGGCACAAGTAGCCCATGGAACAATCCACTGCACTGGAACATTGTGGCAAGCCCTGGGCAGCTGACGTCCCGTCCCACAGAGAACGCTTGCCCAGTGAGGTAAATAAGCCAGAGCAGGAATGCTGACGCCAGGGTCTGATTCTGATCAGAACCCTTGCCTTGGCCGGGTAGCAGGATGGCTTTCTGAAGCCTTTGAGCAAAGCTCCTAAGCAGCCGCCACTTCTGAGGTCCTAACCTCCAGGAGGCTGGAGAACCTGTCCAACTCTTGTGAAAAACTGGGTACTTTCCGGGCTTTAGAAAGAAGGCTGCCCTTGTCATCAGCTCAGTCCCCCAGCTCTTCTACATCAGAGCTTTCTGGGTTTAGGAAATTCATTTAACCTTTCAGACACAAAATCAGGCTTTGGGGCCTAATAGTCTCTAAATTTCCCTCCAACCTCAAGAATTCAACCATTTGCCTGGGTTCTCCTGAGTGAAGGAGACCTCAAGATGCAGAAGAGTGTCTGTGTGTTGGTAGTAGAACAGTTAGTCTGGGAGAGGGCGCATCCTCTTCAAAAGGAGCAACAGGAAGGGAACCAGGGGTGTGTTGGGTTAAGCTGCCCCTTAGTTCAAGCCCTCATCACCTCTCACCTACATTACTGTCCCAGCCTCTGCAAGCCTCCCTCAGCTCCAGTCCAGTTTTTCCTACCCAAGCTGCCGGGTTCCTCATCCTCCTCAAGCCTCTTCCAAGGGAGTCCAGGACAGATACAGCTGAGTTTTCTCCAGAGCACCACAATCAATATCTTTTTTATTTTCTATTTTATTTTTTTTTTTGCTGAGGCAATTGGGGTTTAGTGACTTGCCGAGGGCCACACAGCCAGGAAGTGTTAAGTGTCTGAGGTCAGATTTGAACTCAGGTCCTCCTGACTTCAGGGCCAGCACTCTATCACTGAGCCATCCAACTGCCCCACTACAATCAATATCAATCAATCAATCAACATTTTATTGAGCAACTAGTATGTGGCAGGTGTCGTGGTCAGCAAGCCCACCTTTTGCAAGCCACATTATTATGCCTATTATTGATCCCTCCCTTCTCTAGATCTTCCCTCATTACACTGGGAGCGTTCTGCTCTATCCATTCTGAGTAAATATAAAAAGAATAAATGCAAGTGAACATGAGGTCTTAGGAGCCAGGCCTTCAGGGGACAGCAAAGGCTGGAGCTGTGCCCTTCTCCATGTAGGCAGCTCCTCTTCATCTGGTCTTTTCTGCTGTTAGAATGTAAGTGCCCCGAGGAGGGACCAGGCAGTCTTGTTTCTTGCCCTTGGGTCACTAGCCCTCAGCACAAAACTTGCCACATAGTAAAGGCTTTTAGTCATTCATTTTCCTTGAGTGTGGCTGAACATGACACAGCCCTACTCTGTCAATTCCAGTGACTCCTTCAATAGGAAACACTACACATATACCATGAAGGGTAGCGCACCCTCCAAAGAAATAAGGAGGGAACAATGGGCAGATGGGGAAGTAAAGGGTGAGGGAAGAAGACAAGGGAGGGATCCTTGGGTGGGGGAGGGTAAGTAATAGCAGGGCAACTTAAGGAGCAGAATTAAAGCAACCTTTGCAACCTGACCATGGCTTACCTTTTCCTTCCAGACTCCCTGGACATGATGTCCCCTCCTGCAGTCAACAGACTTGCCCAACCCACCCACTCTTCCTCAGACATGGCGGTCCTTCTCCAGCTTTATGGCTTTTCATCAGCTGTCCTCATACGCCTGGGACACACTCTCTCCTCCTCTGTGCCTCATAGACTCTTTCCCCTTAGAAGTAGCGGGGAGTCCATAACTGAGGAGCTGGAGAAGTTCAGAGAACGGCAGCGTAGTCTGCCATGAAGTTAGAATGGATCGGGCACCTCAGCACGCAGCGGTCCGGGGACTAGCCAGTCACTCACTGAGCATCACCACAGAATGAGGAGCCTCTCAGAGAGCAGGGCTCACTACCTTTCTCTCAGTGGCGAGGTACAAGGTCTGGAGAACTAGGTGCTCAGTAATAGGGATAAGTGGAGGGCTTTTAGAAGAGACTTAAAGAACCAGGACCCCTGGTGAAGGCCATTAGGCTCGTATGGAGGTCCCCTGATAGTGAAGCTTTTGGGATTGGATTCTCTCCTGCCCATGAGTAGGAGACGGTAAGTCTCTTAAAGAACTAAAAAACAAGATGTTTGTGAACTCTTCGCAAACCCTAAAGTGTGATATCAACGCCAGCCATTGCCACGATGATGATAATGATACCTTCTCCCCTGCGCTCCAAACTCCTCACCTATAACCCAACATATTGGGCCGCCGGCTTCTCTACAGTTTCAGCTAAAATCCCACCTTTTGTTCAAGGGCTTTTTCCCAATAGAAAACTGTTGGTGCTGAGATATTATTACGGTTAATTATTGTTGTTGTTATCCTCATCCTTTGGCTTCCCTGCAAGGTTTGCTTTCTTCCAACTAAGTCTTGGCAAGGTTAAGTGGTCTTTTCTTCGTCTCTTTATTCACTCCCATCATTTGCTTCTCTCAAACAGACCGGACACTGAGAAAAAAGCATTGTGCCACACGTAGCACTTAAATTACTTTGGGGCGATCCTTCAAGCTGTGTCCAAACCTGCCTAAAACTCCAGCGCGGCCCTGTGCTGCCTGTGACAAGCAGTATCTCTTTAGGTCATCGGTTTATGCCTTTTCCACAAATAATGTCCCATACAAGGCCTTGATTCTTCTCGTAACCCTAGAGCCGCGGCTCTCACAAGTTTTTTTTCTCTCAGTATCTTTATTCTATTAGAAATGATTGAGGATCTGTCCAAAGAGTTCCTGTTTATGTGGATTGTGTGTTTATAGATATTTACCATATTAGAAATAAAAAGTAATCTGGAAACCTACTCACATCGGGAATGGGTTCAATAGGGAACACTACATATATACCATGAAGGGTAGAGCACCCTCCAAAGTCTATAAAGAAATAAGGGGGGACAATGGGCAGATGGGGAAGTAAAGGGTGAGGGAAGAAAACAAGGGAGGGATCCTTGGGTGGGGGAGGGTAAGTAATAGCAGGGCAAGTTAAGGAGCAGAATTTAAAGCAAAGAGGTAACAGGCAGAGGAAAGACACGTATATGTGTATGGGGCACAGGGAGGGGTATGTCTATAAAAACCAAACAAAGAAATAAAAACTAGTTTTGAATTTGCAGATCCTCTGAAAGGATTTCAGAGATTCCCAAGGTTCTGGGGACCATACTTTGAGAACCACCAGTCTCAGACACACAAGAAGATACACAGATTGAAACTATTAATGTGTGTATGTGTGTATATTTTACATATATTATATATATTTTATATATTATGTATATAATTTATATATTTTGTATATATGTATATTGAGTGTGTTGTGTATGTGTGTATATTTTATATATGTATCATGTATATATGTATATAATGTATACATTTTATATATTATGTATATATGTATATTGAGTGTGTTGTGTATGTGTGTATATTATATCTATACATATCATGTATATATGTATATAATGTATACATTTTATATATTATGTATATATGTTTATTGAGTGTATTCTTTGGGTATGTATATGCATTTTTAATATATTATGTATATATGTTTATAATGTGTTTGTATTTTATATTGAATGTGTTGTGTATGGGTGTGTGTATTCCATATTCAGGACCTATAGACTTGCCCCACGTGGGTCACCAGCTAGCTGGTGGCCATGGACACATGGTCTAGGCTCTCACAGCCTAGGTCCCCTCCCTTATAGACCGAGGGGGCTGGGCTTCCTTGGCTGCCTTCAAGTCCCAGCTAAAACTCTACCGTCTGCTCCAAGATCTTTGTCCAATAAAAAATATCAGTTTGTCATGAAATCGATCTGATTCTTCAAATCAAATGTGGAAATCTTATGGGAGAAGGTCAAGGATCTGACAAGATGACCAGAGGCTGGAGTAGTGGCGCCACAGGTAGAGCACCGGACTGGAAGGCGGAGGTCCTAGGTTTGAATTCTGACTGCCCACAGGATCTGGCTAAGCTAGTTGGGTCTGTTTCTCGGATAAGAAAAAAAGGGATTTCAACAATTCAGGTTATATCAGTTCAACAAGCATTTATTAAGCACCTCCTAAGTTCAGGCACTAAAAAAGATAAAAGTAAATCAGTAAAGGCCCCCACGGAGTCTGTGTGACCCCTACAAGCTCTGAATCCCACTATTTAGGGAAACACAGCTCCATAGAATCCCAAAGTGGAATTTAAATGCTTAGGAAACCCACCTTTCTTTCTAAATTCTCCTTCTGCCCAGGGTACCCCATTCCTTTCAGTCACTCAGATTGGCAAGGCTTAGCTCATGATACATGAGGCTTTTTCCAGTCCCAAGTGCTAGTACCCCCTCCTCCAATTACAGTAGACATTTTTATAAATGTTTATCTGTGTACAAGCTGCTTCCCCTAGGGAGTATAAACTCTTTGAGGGCAGGGGCGAGTTCATTTTTGCCTTTGTATCCTAAGTGAAATATATGCTATTGATCACTTTCAATTACAGTGTCCAAATTAATATTTATCTCTTCTGTATTGATGGATTTTACATCATTAGTACATGCAATACTGTTTTTCGGTCATTCCACTTGTGTCCCAACTCTTTGTAACCACAGTTGGTATTTTCTTGACAATGACATTACAGTCATTTGCTGTTTCCTTCTCTAGTTTATTTGACAGATGAGGAAACTGAGGCAAAAAGAGTTAAGTGACTTGCCCCGGATTACACAACTAATATCTGAGGCTGGATTTGACTCCAGGCTCCGAAGCCCAGACCCACCCATTTGCCCCAAAATCATTTTGTATTTGTTCTTTTCTGTATTAATTTCTATGTGAACATGATGTATTCCTCCTAGAGCAGAATGTACATTCCCTGAGGGCAGGGATTGTCTCACTTTTAATTTTGTATCTGAATTTTGCACATAGTAAATACTTATTAATTGGTGTCCACTCACTAATCATCCCTCTTAATTTCCACAGATGCATAATTAAAAGGTAACTTTAAAATGGAGAGATTAAATGTACTTTGGCCAACTGCTTCTCGGTCTCCCAAAGCTGAGAATATAATAGCAGCGGCTTTTGAAAACACCCTATTTCCCAGCAGGCCTTTCTATCCAACAGGCTCCCAATGACTATGTATCTCTGCCTTGTTTGTCCTAAACAATGGCTGGCATTCAGAGTTTTTGGTCCTGGGTCTCGGCCTGACTTTCCACCCCATTTTCGTAAGTTTCTTTCAGAACAGTGAGAGATAAGTACATGTGTGTTAGGAGGGCAGGGAGTGAACACGAGAGATTGAAAAACTGAAGAAAGAAAAGAGAAGAGAGAGAAAAAAAAAAAGACCGCATAAACGTAGGTGAATTTTGGAAGAGTTTTACAGCCTGCTTCTCAAAAGGACGTTGAGCTTCTAGAAACCATTGAAGCTCAATTACTTCATACGACTTGATACAGTCATCCAGTCTCTCATCTGCATCAGAAGTAAGATCTATAGAATTAAGCCTTGGCCCCATATTGGAGCTTCTGGGACAACAGTAACAATAATATAATAATAGCCAGTATTTAGACAACAGCTTCAGGTTTATAACCTCTCTGGGTTATACACAGGTCATGGGTCAGTCATGTCCAACTCTCTGGGACCCCATTTGGGGTTTTCTTGTCAAAGATACTGGAATGGCTTTACCATGTCCTTCTCCAACTCATTTTACAGAGGAGAAAACTGAGGCAAACATGGTTAAGTGACTTGCATCACCTAGCTGCCCACTTAGCCAAGTGGGTGGCACATAGTAGGCATTTTATAAACATTTGTCTCTTTCCCTTCCTTTCTCTTTGTAAGGTCACTTCCATTTTTAAATATAGAGAGCTATGACTTACTGGTTTCTGGTTAGTCCTATTTTACAGATAAACTATAAGCAATCTCCAGCCACCTGGATTTGGAAGGCTGTGACACCAGAATGCAACCTCTGTTGGGTCTTTAAAGGCTGGAAGTCATTTTTTAAATCTCTAGAAAATAAATCAAAACATCAACCCCACACCCCATAAAAAGTTACCCCAATGAAAGCAGATTTGATTTGAAATTCCTGGGCTTGAATTTCTGCCTTGATATTTATATGTTCTTTATCCTGTCTGGGGGTAAAATATTATCAACTGTAATATGCCCAGGGTGGACAAAATGGCATTCAAGATCCATTCCAGGTTTTAATTTGGGATCGTAGATCCATCTCCTCTCCACCTCGTGGAGGGAAGAATGCTTCAGATACTAAAACTGGAGATGATTGATCTTTTGAACAAAATATGAGATTCCAGAGCCAGGAGAGCCAAGGTAGAGATCCTGACTTGGGGATCCTGAATAACTCAATTTTCCTCTCTGGGTCTCAGTTTCTTCAGCTGTAAAATAAGGGTCCAATTAGATGTCTCCTCAGATCCTTAGGCAGTTTGAGATCTGGGATTCCACTACTAGATAATCTCTAGGGTTCTTTCTAGAGGCAGTACATTGAATTGTGGGAACTATTAGGATGACTTCAATGTGGTTCCTGCTGTCATGGAGTTTTCAGTTTACCCTATCCAATGATCTCATTAATCCCAACTAAGAATTACTTCTCCCTTTTTTATGAAGAAAAAAACTGAGTTACCAATTAGGAAATGGCTATAGGTCAAGGTTGGAGCAAAGTCAAACCTCAGTTTGTCGCTAAAAGAAAATGGATTCACCAATGAAGCCCAATATTTCAATTTATCTTTGTTGGCCAAAGTGTCAAGACCACTTTTTATTGAAATATAAAGAGTTATTCTACGGAAACTGCTTATTAATCTTTTCAGTGCCTTAGATTCACCTCTATAGACAAACAATAGCCTTTCACTAACATGGCAGCTGGTTTTATGGTTACCTGAGAACTAAAAGCACTGACTTCAGAGCATTGGCTCTTGTGCTACACCTGGAATTTTGTTATATTCTTGTTATAAGCAACATGTGAAACGTGTGTTTTGAGCCAAGCACAGTGAAATAGTCTAGAATGTATAATTATGCTTCATTCATGACTTTTTGCCAGGCCCAATAGAATTACATGTTTAACCAAGGAAAAAGACATAGCCATTTCAGTCTCTTGACTATCCCTGAAAAGGGAAAATATTCAAAATTGAGCCAAATTGTGCAATGGAATAAACAGACAATGTCCAGAAAGGATACAAGATATCTTCAATTCAATTTAATTCTAAAAACATTTCCTAAAACCCTACCATGTGCCGAGGACCATAGTAACTACTGGAGATGTGAAGGCAAACATTCAAAGCTTGGCCCTCAAGGAGCTTTTATTTTATTGGGAGGGAGCACTGTGTAGAGTACAGAGATCCAGATTCAAAAAGCAAGACAGTCCCTGCCCTCAAGGAGGTTACAGTCTAACATTCTCCTCGGGAAAGCCATTATGTAAGGGAAGGAGAGGTCAGGGAGTGGGGTCCAGCAAGGTCATGACAGATATGGCTCCTGGGTAGAGCCTTGAAGAATGACAGAATCTCAGATCAGGAACAGACGTCAGTGATACATTTAGACTTTGAATGTATTGTTAAATATAACTACATTGAGCCCACAACATTTCTGAATACTAGAAAAAACTAAAATGCGATTTCAATATTTAACAAAACAAATAAAATTACGGCAAAAAAGAAATAATGATATTAAAAAAAAAACACACACAGCCCACAGGAATACTTAAGTATGGATTGGTGGCCCCAATTTCTGTTTGACTTTGACCCCAATCATACCCTCAATGGGAACCATTAACATAATCTAGTCAACAAATCCAGCATCATCCAAAGAGAGGGGAATTAGGGGGCGGCTCAGTTTAGTGGCTAAGGCTCTGGACAGCTTGGTTAAGAATATCTGGATTCAGATCCTGTTACTGAAAATTACTATATGATCCTGGACAAATGTCTATTGGAATCAATGGAACCTAAAGTCTCTGCAAGCATTAAAACTATGATCTATAAAGCTATAGAAGATGTGCTTTCCAGAATCAAAAATACAAATACATGTAGGTGAGAGGGGTGATGTCCAGTTCAGAAAGTAATCCCCTTTGGTTGAGACAACAGAGTGCCTTAAAGGGTATGAAATAAGGCTGGGAAAGAGGGTCAGTTAGATGACAGAGACTTAAATGCAGGAGTCTGTATCATATTTTAGAACAAATGGGTGGGAAAGGGAGAAAGGGTAAGGGCTGAAGCAATCATGAGGAAACTGGATATTTTGTGAATCCACAACTGACGTCCAGTAAAGGCTCGGGGAAACAGACAGACATGCTGCTCTGAGCCTCCTGGAACTCTGCAATCCTCAGCCTGAGGGAACTGCGTCTACAGGCGTGGCCAGATTCTTATTTCTCCAAGACAGCAGGAATTTAATAAAACTCTTCATCCTGTATTTGGACAAGTTCATTCAAAAGTGAAATAGCATTTGCAAGGGCTTATTTCAAGGCCTCTAATACCCCTTCTGTTCTTTGGCTCAGAACAGCAAGAGGAAAGGTAATGACCTTCTTGTAACAAAGAGAGGGAAAATTGGCACTGGAAAGAGAAAGACAACTGTGGCCCTTCTAAGTCTCACCCCAAGTTGCATTTTGAGGATCTATTGAGGTAATGGGGCCCAGTCAAATTTTCCCTATAGCAGACCACTAAAATGATGGGGTATGGAATGATACCCCAAAATATACTGGGGTTACAGGCCAGTGTTTGGATTGCCTGGACAATAAGAATCTGTAGGCTCACACATCCTCCAAATCAAGGGGCAAAGCTTTTATTATGCTATTAAGAGCCAACTGAATCCAGAAAGGTTTGTCAGAGGAAAAGGATTTTGATAATTAACAAGAAGGAAGACAAGTTTCTAAGATGTATCCTAGTATTCAGAAGGATACTAAGGGGAAGACAAGACTGGTGGCCCAACCTAAAAGGATTTAACACCCTAAAAAGAATTAACCACAATAAAGAAAAAGAATATGGCAGGATTTTTGTGGGCTAAGCCTAAAAGGAGTTAGCAGGGGAGAGGAATTATGCCAGGATGACCCTAAAAGGGATTTAGAACCTTAAAAAAATTAGTGAGGGAATTACAATAGAGCAGGTCTTTTATAGGGAACTATAACCTCGGGGGTTGACATTATAATTTGGCTTTCTGGTCAGATACTGTGGAGATATAATGATTTTGTCATCATAAAGAATTGAGTAAATTCTACCAGAGACTTCCACCTGGGGTAGGGCTGTAATAAAGGTCCTATTTAACAAAAGGCCAATCAAAATCAAAAGACTCACTTATAACCCTATCAGTGCCCCTTATATATATATTATATATTAGATAAATAGACAGACAGACAGGTAAGTAGATGGGGGTAGATAGACAGACAAACAGAACAAACAAAAAGCAAACAATAATTGTAACTGGATAGGGGGGGTCATGACATTATGATTTATTATTATTTAGTGTTTGATATGTATGCCTATTTTACATACCATTGTACCTGAGGTCACATAAAATTTTTGAGGGCTCAAAGGGGTTATGAGTAGGAAAAATTTAAGAAGCCCCGAGATACAACACTGGTCCTACAATCAGGAGGAACTGAGTTCAAGTCTGACCTCAGACACTTACTAGCTGTATTTTCTTGGGTAAGTCAAAACCCTGATTGCCTAAAAAAAAGCACATTACTTGTGCCTTTCCTCCCACAACTTCTCCAAAAGAAATATTCTTTTCTTTCATCTTTGCCAATTTGATAGCCGTAAGCTGAAAATTCTGTTGTTTTAATTTTCATATTTTTAATTGTTAATAATTTTGAATGTTTTACCATATGCTGATAGGTTGGATTTCTTCTTTAAGAAAAGCTTGTTTATTTCAATTGGCCCATTGAGTGACTCTTGCTATATATCTGAATAAGATAGGAGATATCAGAGAAAATTCACAGAAAAAATTGTTTCACTCCCCAAAATTGTTCTTTTAATTTATCTATAAAACCAAAGCCCTTTCCCATAAATACCCAAGATCAAAACAGGAATTTTTCAAAGAATAAAATCAAAACTCTCAACTGATACTTTGGAAAACTGCTTCACTAATAATCCGAAAAATGCAAATTAGAATAACCCAGATTCTAATTCAAATCCATCAAATTGGCAAAGGTGACAAAAACCAGAAAGTGACAAATGCTGTAAGGGCTGTAATAGACCATTGTGTAGCTGGGAATGGGTCCAGCTATGCTGGAAAACGATTCCTTTGATTCAGCAATCTCCACTACAGAATCTTAGTGCAAAGAGATTAGACTGAGGGAAAGGAATACTTGTAGAATATTTTTTGGTTGTGATAAAGAACTGAAAATTAAAGGAGTGCCCGTCATTTAGGGGAAGGCTAAATAAATTATGGTGGGTTTGTGGATGCAATGGAATATGGATGTGTTTTGAGAAATGATCAAGATTCCCAGAAAGACCAAATAAACTGATAAAGAGAAAAATGAGCAGAACCAACTGGACAACTTAATACAATGACTACAATGATATAATAGTGTTAATACTTCTACAAGGAAGCAGAGAAAAGATGGACACTCGTGAATATAATTTCTTCTACTCTTTTATATCCTTTCCTGAAATAGAAATTTATTATTATATATTTTGAATCCTCCCTAATGTACTGCTGGGCACATGTCAATATTCTGTTCTGTTCTGTTCTGTTTCCTTTTCTTTCTTTCTTTTTTTTTTAATAAACACAAAACTTAAAAAATAAATGAATGAATGAAATGATAATGATAATAATTACAGAATAACTTTGAAAGTCTTAGAAACAACAGTCTTTGTAAAAGCACACAATTCTAAGGAATACTGATGACTCAGACAACCTGTCTTCTGCCAGAGCACTTATGGATACTACTTATAGAATGTAACCTAAATTTTTAACATGAAGGAAAATCAATTCATTTCAATGAGCAAAATACCCATATTTTTTTTCTTTCTATTTTCTCTTTCATGCTTATTGCAACCTATTTTTACCCGGGTCTCACACTTCTTCCCATCAAGCAGAAATTCTCACAATTAAGTATGTCTATGTACATGCATGGTCACAAGTACACAACATGAAGTGAGTGAGAGCAACCAAAGCCAATGGAAAGGCATATGGCGGGCATGAATAGGAAGATGATAACAAAGGATTGCAAAAGAGAAAGAGTGTAAGGGATGTCGCCAAGGAAATGGCTGGCTGGGAAAAAATGGACCCGTGATTAAGGCAAGATCCAGAAATAACTGGTGCTCACTCTAGTTGGAAGAAAGAACAGAAAGTCTCCACCATGTTGAGCAGACCCCCTGATGTAAAGGTACGGAAACATGGACCAGAGTCACACCAGAGAGGCAGACATGGAGAGGCTGGAGGGAATGAGATCTATTTGGGTATAATAGTATATACTGGCTTACTTTTTATATTTATATTTATTATATATATATATATATATAAATATATATATTATATATTTTATATTTATATATTTGCCTGAACTGAAGTCCAGAAATGTTAATAAATTGTCCAGAACCACACAGCTAGCAAACATTTGAGGCTGGATTTGAATCCAGGTCTTTATGACCCCAAAGTCCACTCTTTCTCTACTTCTCCATGCTTCCTTTTACTATAGTTATACCTGCTAAAAACCTAAAGATGCTTTGGACCTGGAGTCAGGGGAATGTGAGTTTAAATCCAGCCTTAGTTACTTACTAGCTGTGTGCCCCTGGGCAAGTCAGGTACTCTTGTTTTGCCTCAGTTTCCTCAACTGTAAAATATCCATAATAATAACAGCTATCTTCCAGAGTTGTTGAGGATTGAATGAGAATATTTATGAAAAATGCTTAGCAAGGTGCCTGGCACACAGTAGGTGCCACTTAAATGCTTATTCTCTTCTTTCCTTCCTTATAGCTATGGATTCAACCATTGTCACATTTTCGTAACAACAGCAACAAACCACAAATAAGAAATCTCCTTTAATAAAATAACAATCCACATTTACACAATACCTTAAAGTCTGCAAAATGTCTTACGATCATTAACTCATTACAATTATTAACTCTTGAAGCAGGTGCTATTATTTCCATTCTTAGAGAAAGAGTATCAGTCAAGTTCAGAGATATTCAATAATTTCCCCCACAATAACACAGTTAGTGTCTGAGGTAGAATTTGAATTCAGGTCCTCCTGACATTAAGTCTGGTGCTCTATGCACTGAACCACCCAGCCCTTATGTTTTTGGTACCATTTTACAACATCCTTCAGTATAGATTATTTCATTCAATCTACATAACAATGCTCTACAAGGTGTTTGACACATAATGAGTGCAAGCAAATGCTCTTAGAGCCAGCCAGTCCATTCCACAGATGAGTAAACGGAGGCCTGTGCAAAGAAATGACTAAGATTACAAGACTGAGTCAATGACAGTGTTGATCCTAGAACCCGGGGCACTTCAGTCCACCAGCTATCATGCCATAGAATCGAGCCAGAGAATTCTAAATCTTCCATTTCCTGGATTTCATCCTGTTGCCCCCTCTGTTCCTCATTTATTTTCCTTATTTCATCTGACAACTACAACCCTGTAAAGGAAGCAAGAAGCATTATCGATCCTGAATCATTCCCAGGCCATCCTTTGCCATGTTTTTCATTTGCTGGAGGCAGGATAGGTGGCTCAGTGAGCAGTGTATTGGGAGACAGGATATTGAGAACTGCTATTTACTATTTCTGTGGCCACAGCGAAGCCATGTGAACTCTCTGGGCTTAGCTTTGGCTTCCTCATTGGGTTGGACCCAAACTGCCTGTTTGCCACTGGAGATTATATCATCAGAGCTGTAGTCAATTTAGGGTCCCTTCCAGCTCTTGATCATGTAGGACCCAAGGTCTTACAGCGACACCACAAGACGCAAAGAACTCCTCTTAATAGAGATTTAAATTTGTATTTTCTCTTTTGCTCCTAAGAGATCTCCTTTCTCATTAAGGTGTAGAAAAAGAATACCGAGATATAGGTCAATGGATCCCAATAAGTGTCACTTATTCTCCAGACTGGCCCGGGGTTCTTTAGAGAAGTCACCTAACTTCCTTCTATGTGTTTACACATACATAAAGCAAGGGCTGACTGAACTCCATCATCCAATATGCTTTTCCAGCTGTGAGTTTATAATAAATGAATATTGACATTTCTAAGCAATTTTCTAAGTTAAATTTCAACTCAACAAACCCTCATTATGTTTTCACGTTATGGATGTGACACCACACAGTCCCTGTCCTTATGAAATTTACACTCTAATTGGGAGATAAGAAAACAATACAATTCACTACAATATGCAGTAGTTAATGTATGATAAATATATTAGTCAAGAGAAACTCTTGCAACAGAAAGAAGGGTCAAAGTGATTCTAGTAGAGAAAAAGCAAGCTCTCTACAACCGAATGAAAAACTACTCTGAATCCCCAATTAATGAGTGAGAATTCAGGAAGTGGTGTTGGGCAAGTGATGAACTTGGAGTCCGAAAGATTTGCATTCAAATCCCACCTCTCACATCACCTGTGTGATCCTCAAAGGCAAGTCACTTAATTTTTCTGAGCCTTTATCTGTAAAATGGGAAGGGAAAATGGACTAGACAATCCCTTCTAGTTTGGACTCTACAAATCATTATCTTATATGCAAATTAAGTAATTACAAGAAAATATTCATATCCATCAGACTGGCAAAGATGATTTTTTTTTAATAAAATGGCAAGTGTGGGAGGGACCAAGAGAAGCTCAAAACTGTTGGTGGTCCAGTCATTCTAGAAAGCCATTTAGAACTATATTCTTTAATACTTGAAATTGTATATTCCCTCTGACTCAAGAATACCACAACTAGGCCCATATCCCAAAGACATCACAGGAAGAAGAAAAGGATCCATTTGCACAAAAATATTTATAGAACTGGAAAGAATGGGCTGGCCATCTACTTCAGAATGACTAAAAAAAAGGAAAAATAATCAGAGAAGTAAGCTGGAGAGATAGAAAACATCCCTATGTAGAGTCCAGCAAGAGAAAGATAATTAACTTCATGACTTCTGGGGGGAAGTGGTGAGGGGTAGGTGGGAACTCAATGCTTGAAAAGAATGGAAGGCTGTGGGACACTGGAGCACAAGGCCCATGGAGATGAGAATAAGCAAAGCTGAAGGGACAGGAGATTACAAGGTGCTTTCTAAGCAAAAAAAACTGCTGTGTGGCTTAAATCCTACCAGTTGTATGTAGTTATCCCACCAAGGGGCTAATTTCTATCTTGTCTCTAATTTATACCTGGCACTCAAAAGTTTCTATTCGACATTATACTTTTATTTTATTTTTAATTCTAGTTCTATCACTACTATTCTATTCAGAATTAAAATAGAACTCTACCCTACTTTGCTTTTTATAATTTAAGATGGAGGGATATTAGGACTGGAGAGCTGCTTTTTGTAAGGCTTGGCAAGGAACTGGAAAATGAATGCCCATCAATTGAAAAAATTATGGTATATGATTGTAACGAAATATTGTTGTTCTATAAGAAATGATGAGTGGACTGATTTCAGAAAAATCTAGAAAGACTTACATGAACTGAGTGTAGTGAGTAGTGAAGTGATGCTGAGTGAAGTGAGTAGAAGCAGAACATTGTACACAGTAACAGCAATTATGGGATGATCAACTGCAATGGACTTGGCTATTGTTGCTATGTGGTGATCCAAGACAATTCCAATAAAATGCCGTCCACATCCAGAGCAATAATTATGGAGACTGAATGTGGAGCAAAACATAGTCTTTTCACTTTTTTTGGTCATTTTTTTTTTCCTTTCTCTTGGTTTTTTCTTTTTTTTTTTGGTCTGATTTTTCTTGTACAACATGACAAATATGGAAAGGATTGCACATAATATATATCAGATTGATTCCCTTCCCTTGTAAACTGGTTTGTCAAACTCTTTACAAGGGAAGAGAGAAAGGAGGAAGTCTCACAAAATGAATATTGAAAACTATCTTTACATGTATTTGGGAAAATAAAATACTATCAAAAAAAGGAACAGATAGCTGGTTCTAAAATTACATGACTGAGATTTAGACCCTCAACTCTGCCCCTGTCTACTTATGTGACCTTCCACAAATTATTCAATTTTTTTTTTTGGGGGGGGGGTTGAGATCCTCAGGTATATCATGGGTCCTACTGGATGACCTCTAAGGTTTTTGCCTTCCTCCTAACCCTCATCCCTATGCCCTTCTGCTCATTTTCTACCTATTACTTAAAGAGATATTTCAATAAAAAAGTCACTTCTTGAGAATGTCAAACAAACAGCATCCTAGGTTTAGATGTAATAAGGACCAATAGCCTAAAACCATCCCTTTTAAAGCTATTGAATTGAAATTGTCCCAGAGGAAAGAACTAGATGGAATCATTAACAAATTATCAAGAGGTAAATGTAGGTTTGATAGCCCAAAAGTCCTCCTGACAATTCTGACTAGCCCAAAGGGAATGGACTGTTTAGAGAGGAGTTGGGGTCCTCCCATCCCAGGAATGGACAATTTCCCTTTGGGAACCTTATAAAGAGGATCCTTATTGAGGACTGGGCTGGACCACTCACCCCTGAGATTCTAGAATCCAATGAGAAAGAACTTTTGAACATTCATTTTGTCAGTTGAACATGACTAGATCATATGTAAGCTCAAGACCCAGTTGGACAGTAAGTTCCAAAGCTAAGGCTATAGAGGTTGGGGTAACTTTTTTTGGAATAACAATAGCAAGGGTGGGATGGAGAGGGAAGGGTGGGGGTGGATTTGGTGACTATAAATCTATCATGTGTCTTCTGCTAAGAGGACAGTCTAGTCAGAGAAGGGTATCATTTGATAAGCTTTCCCCCTACCACTTCATTCTTTCCAGGAAGAAGGAAGATCTGCTCTCAGAGCAGGAAATCACTAGAATTTTTTTTTTTAATATCCCTTGTCCTTTTCTGGGTTCAATTGAAAAGAGGCTAAAAAGGAACCCGGCTTTTTACAGATCCTTGGAGTTCATTTCAGAAATCATCAAAGCTTTTAAAACTGGGTTCCCAATCATGTAACTGAATGTAGGAGTCATAAATAATTTGGCAACAGTAAAAAAGTATCAAATAGTCTGTCAAGATTTAATTCTTTATGTAAAAACAAACACATTCATCTCATTGGTATACAAATTTGCTTTCATTTCTTTAATAAATAGTAAAATTAAAGATATATATTAAAATTGTTTTGAAATAAATTTATGATTTATGATTTTTTATATTTTATGTATCTATTTACCCCGGATCACATAAAAATTTCTTGAGGGAAAAAGGATTGGAGTGAAAAAAGTTTAAGGCTTTTGCAATTAAAATCTAGACCTCCAAAGACAAAGGAATTAGAACTTCTTAGAGACAGATCATTGCGTGTAAATTTGGCTCTTCAGTTTTTGCCAGGTGGAATCAAGCCCAGCAAATCGAATCCATCTTTCGCCATCAGGTACCATCCCAGCCTTCTCTTCTTTAGATTAAACAACTGAAGCTTCTTCAATTAATCTCCATAATCGTCGAAGAAATTTGTGCTCCTCAAGTTTGCTAAAGGATGTAACCTCTCTGAAGAAAACGGTCACATAAGGATCATTTTCCTCTTAAAAGTATGAGAGGAATGTCCCTCTAATCCTCAAAGCCCAGGCTGTCTGTCTGTCTGTGGGCTTTTAGAAGCAGTTCTATTAGTTCTTGAGAATATGTATCATTTAATTTTTTTTGTATCCATATACCCTCGCAAGTGCTTGGAACACAGTAGATGCTTAATAAATGCTTATTGACTATTTACTTATCTATATATCATATGTTGTACAATGTAAGTTTCTTGATTACTTTGTAATTTGTATATAACTTTTTCCTTTTTATATATCTTCTCCTGAATAGAATATAAGTTCTTTGAAGTCAGAGACAGTCTCCTTTTTGTCTTTATATCTCCAGAGCCTAACACATAGTAGGTGCTTAGAAAATACCAATTGATTGATGAGAACTTCTACTCTTCTAAGGTTTGTTTTCAGGGACCTCTCCCTGCCCCAAATGTACAAATCAAAAGAGGAAGAAGCAAAGTCCTGAAGAATTAGTTCCCCAAATGCCAGGATATTTTTGGGCTGGGGAACAGGTTTGTGGACCAGAGCATAAAACTTTGGTAAGCTGGAGGCCCCTTTAGCATGAAAATGGCACCGGGTGCTGGGAAACATAAAGATCCCAGCCTCGTTCCAATACTGAAAAGAGCTGTATTTATGATTTGGGGATTAGGATGATTATAATGCTGAATATTATTTTTACTCATGGTATTATTTTTCCAGGGAAGGAGACGGGGATGGGGATGGGGAATGACTATTTCTCTGAAGGCTGCTTGAATGGAACATTCTCATTAAGTAGATTGGTCCACTCAAGGGAAGATGAGACACAACTGGGACTAAAAGGAGATATCAAATTCAAGGATAAACAAGAAGTTCTTCCCCCACTGAGTGTTCCCCAGGCCTTCACATTCTAAAAATCTTTAGGGAAGAGGAAATGCCTGAAACCTTTGTCAGGTTAGGACAAAGGCAACTTTTTGAGTGGAGAAGGGAGCCAGTAGAAACATCAAGAGAAAAGTCTCTGAGAAGCTCTTCATTGGCCAAGAGATTAAGAGAGAGAGAGAGAAACAGAGACAGAGACAGAGAGAGAGAAACAGAGAGAGAGAGAGAGAAACAGAGAAAGAGAGAGAAACAGAGAGAGAGAGAGACAGAGAGACAGAGAGAGACAGAGAGAGAGAGAGAGAGAGAGAGAGAGAGAGAGAGAGAGAGAGAGAGAGAGAGAGATTGAGATTATCGGCTTCATTTTGTTACATGAGCTTCTTTCTTTTGGCCTCCTAATTTATTTTTTTCTTTTAAGAGAAATAAATAAGCGTATCAGAGAGGAGACACCCAAGGGAAGCTACTTGAAACCTAAACCTGCCTTTCCATGTCCGCATTTGATTTCAGTCCGGGAATGGGAAAGAAACTTCACTTCTCTCGGGGGTCTCTGTTGTTCATTAGCCTCCCATGGAGTCAAGTGTTCATCCTGCCAGCTCTCATTCCCATCCCACACACTCAGCCGCCGAGCCCCTCACTCCCTTCCCCCCCCCCACACCCTGTGTCAGACCTTTTCAAACAAACTTGCCCACCCACAAGTTTAGCCTGATCCAAGGGACCGGCTTCAAGAATCAGCCCTTCCCGTAAATAAACATCAAGCTCCCTTGGAAGGAGCCAAAGCACAGCCTTAAAGTGACCGGCTGAGGAGGCTTTTGCAATTAAAAATGGAGTGCTTATGGTAAAAGGTGGCTAGCACCCATCAATCGCTGAGACATGTTAGTGACAGATGGCATTTGTGTGGTTCTGTAGGGTTTGTCAAACTCTTTACAAACATTTGAGCCTCTCAGCAACTCTGGGGGGGAAGTGTTGTTCTTATTCCCATTTTACAGAGAAAGAAACTGAGGCAGAAAGAGGTTAAATGATCTTATATAACTAGCTGGAAAGAAAGCTTCTTACTATTCGTTTAGGTTAGTAAGTATTATAGAAAAAGTCCTGGGCTCTGCACTGAGAATAATACAAAGATAAAGATCAAACAAGCATATATTAGGCACCTACTTTATTCAAGGCATTGTTTGCTATCTACCAGAGTTACAAAGTAAGAAAAAAAATCTATGGAGCATTTATTAAGTGTGGGATTTAAAGAAATCATAGGATTATGGAACTGAGAGCCCTAAGGGGTCCTAAGAATATGAATCAGGGACAGGATTAGAACTCAGATCTTAGGACTCCAAAGTCAGTACACTCTCCATGGCTTGCTTGACTAAACAACTTCTGAACTCAAGAAGTTTATGTTCTTTGGTGGTATATGTTTG
This sequence comes from Sarcophilus harrisii, assembly GCF_902635505.1. Classification (NCBI taxonomy): domain Eukaryota; kingdom Metazoa; phylum Chordata; class Mammalia; order Dasyuromorphia; family Dasyuridae; genus Sarcophilus; species Sarcophilus harrisii. Next base: position 16,232,831 of record NC_045427.1, read on the forward strand.
TGTGTGCATGTGTGTGTCTGTATACATGTGTGTAAAATTATAAATATTATGTTATATTATGTATATGTTATATATATGATAATTACAGATACAATATATGTATGATATATATGATATGTATAATAGAATAATAGAATATCATATATTATGTACAATATATGATAGTTACAAGTACACATATATACATGTATTTGTGTGTGAACTAAGGGCAACTAGATGACACAGGGGATAAAACACTGGCCCTGGAAGCAAGCTCATCTTCTGGAGTTCAAATCCAGTCCCAGAACTTACTAGCTGTGTGATCCTGGGCAAGTCACTTTACCCTGTTTGCCTCAGTTTCCTCCTCTGAAAAACAAGCTGAAGAAGGAAATGACAAATCACATCAGCATCTTTGACAAGAAAATCCCAAATGGTGTCATGATGAGTTAGACGTGTCTGAAAATTGACTGAATACACAGGTAATGGGCAGAAAGGCACTAGCATCTAGGGTAGAGCAGAAAAACTCTAATATAGGAGGCTTTCTGACACAAAGTAGTAGCAGAAATAAGAAGGGATTGTGCTCCTGGCACGGGGACAGCCTGGGCAAAGGTATGGAGGTGAGAGCTAAAAAGTCTTGGGTGGGATTAGCAAGAAGGCCACTTGGCTGGAGCAAGGCCCCGGAATGGAAGGGAATTTGGAGCAATGAATAGAGAAGATCCCATCTGTGCTGGAGGCAAGGGGGAACCACTGGATTCAGTGAACCAAAAACCACGTAAGATAAACTTTAGGAAAATCACTATTAGCTGTGTGGAGAGAATTGTTCAGAAGAGGATTCAATTAGGAAACTCCTATAACAGTTCAGAGGAAAGGGCATTCATTCATCCAATCAATATATAATTTAAAGTATAGCTTAATAAATATATAATCTAATACACAAAATAAATAATATAATAAATGCATATTCATTATTTATGGCTGAAGTATAGACTGGAGTAGAGAACAGATAGGAAATGGGAAGACATCCAACAAATCTCTTTAAAATAAAGCAGTCCCTGCCCTCAAGGAGTTTACATTCTATTTTAGCTTAGCTTGATGAAATGGAAGCTTACTTCCTGAGGACGGGCTCAGGAGGGAGCCCAAAGCAGCACATAGTAGGCAGCTGTAAATATTTCTTAGATGGAATTGAATTGTTATACCATGTAGTGTAGTATTCAAGTGCTGGATTCAGGAATGGGTTTAATTCTCTAATTTCTACTCCTGGGTTTGTTCTCCAGTCTGAACCAGGCAAATCCCTTCCAATCTCTGGACCTGTTTCTTCATCTGTGAGAAAAGGTGTTTTAGATTCAAGGACTTCTAAGGTTCCTTCCAGCTCTGAAGCTATGATCCTATACATCTCAGTTTGTTCATCTGTAAAATGGGGATAATATCTGTACTACTTTTCTTATTAGGAGATTATAAAGCAAGTGCTTTCTATAAGGTTTATAGAAGTGAGCAGGCAAATGAGATTAACTTAAAAACAATGACCTCTCAGTGCTTTCCTCTCTAACTCTAAACTGAGTCCACTGAGCCCCTCATCCCAAGCTCAAGGCTGATCCTTTCAAAGCAAGATAAGGAAAGGCCAGGAAAGAGATAAAATTAAGGCTGGCACGAGTGAGAATCCAGAGGGCTCTGGGGGGGGGGGGAGGGCTATCACACCAAAAGCTCCTTGGGCTTCCACCATCGTCAAGACACCTTGGCCAGCTCTTATGGGAAAGCAGCTGCTGGCTCAGGTGGCTGTTGGGAGCAAACCAGCTCAGGTGGTTCTCACTGGTTTCCCACTGCTGAGATTATTTTAAGGAGCAGACTAAGGAGCTATGAGAGAGCTGGAAATTTTTACCCTGGAAGTTTCCAGGGCATAGAAAATACAGGAAAGGGGGTTTCTAGAAAAGGGGAAGGAGGGACTAAACTACCAGGTAGAAGGGTAGGGAAGGGGGGTGGTTAGGACAAAGGCAACTTTTTGAGTGGAGAAGGAACAGGATTACAGTAGCAGAAGTTTCATAGGATCATAGACAAAGATGGAGGGGACCTCAAGCCATCTAGGCCAACTCCTTTATCTCACAGATAAGGAAACTGAGACCCAGGCAGGTTTAACTAGACAATAATACCATATCTATGCTACTCAATGAAGCACTTTCCTCAAATGAACAACGAAAGGGCTGGACAAAACGTGTAAATCCAAGGCAGCAACCACTTCAACTTCTAATTCTTCAAGTTTGGGTTCAGTCCAGAATTATAATTGTACTAGAATAAGAAACTGTTAAGTGAAGAAACTCCCTGACCCAATGTAGAAGGAACTCCTGCTCTCCAATTTTCTTGGAGCTCTGAGAGGATAAGGAGCCTCCCCTAGGATTTGAACCCACTCCATCACAACTGCTACCCAAGCAGTCAACTGGGGCAAAGAACTTCTGGGGTATTGAGGGGACAAGGAATACAAAGTGATCCACAAACTACAAATTCTGTGCCCCAGAAAGGTCAGTTATTCTTCCACTAAAGGGTATGACTCTTACGTTTAATTAAATTGTGCATGTGACCAGGCCATGGGCAAACCCAAGCATGAATGACCTTTCCTCTTTCCAGCAAGGAAAAACCGCTCCGTTATTCCCACTCTGGGTGTGGCGAGACCATCAGAGCACAGCTGCTGCCCAAGTCAGGTGGGGGCTTCTGGGATGAGGCATTCAGGACTAGACACAGGCCAGGGCATCTTCAATCCCTTCCTCTCCCTGATGCTCCAGCCAAATAAAGAACTCACTTTCTTGCCTTGTCATAAATGACAAACCCCTTTTCCCCCACTGAGCAGGATGAAGGCCCAATACAAATCCCCCGACTTCATTCTAAAAAAGGAAATTTTTTTTTATTCTTTAAAAGTTTTATTGATTTTTTTATTGATTTTTTAAAACAAGATATTCATTATCTGATATTTATCCTGTGTATGTATGTATATGCACACACACACACACACACACAGCTACTGTAACAAGAAAACAGAGTTAAACAAATCTGACCAAAAAAAGCAAAATTTTAAAAGTATGCAACATTCTGCTCCTGTACCTCTGAGTAGGGAACAACGTACCTCCTGAGAAGCAGGAAATATCAGGTATACAGGAGGTACTTAATAATTGCCTTTCAGCAACTAACCAAGGAATAAGCATTTATTAAACACTTACTGTAATACTTCACCAAATTCTTGAAGGGAGCTAGACTAACCAAGTTTTTGAAAAGAAAGGAAAATTGCTATCAAGGGACTGAGGGAAGAGACTGGAGCAAAAATGTAGTCTTTGATGGCTCGTTACACTCCATTGATTTTCTCCCTTTGGCCCTGAGTCTTTCGCCTCTTGTTGCGGTCAGCAGAAGCAAGCCAGGAGGTCTCCCTCCCCAGGAAAGAGTGATGCTCTGACCGCTGACCCCAAGGCTAGGACTGAGATGTTTAAAGAGGAAGGAAGAAAACTGCTCAGAAATCTATGGCCACCAGCCAGCCAGAATAGCTCATTCTTCTAACACTCATAATCAGGAGCGATAGCCTGCAAGAACTTGTTTTGTCTCTGTCCTGGACAACACCCCAGTAGCAGAGGAAGAGATCTGGGTTCCTATGTACCATGCCCCCTCCTACCTGGGTGACATTGGCTAAGTCACCAATGTTCTGTGGACCAGACTTCCGACATGTCACACTTACCAAGTCCCAAAAAGGGAAGGTGTTCTGTACCCCCACCCCCACCAATAGACTTCCCTATTCCGAGTCATTACACCACTATTTTTCCGGTCACCCAGTTTTATAGCTTTGGAGTCATTCTTTCCCTGTCCCTGATATCCTTTCCCGTGACCCCCCACCCCAAACTCCACATACACAAAGGCAATCGGGTGCTAACTTTTGGTCAGTTCTTCTTCAAAGTTACTTATAGCTGTTTTTGTTTAGTTGTTTCAGTCATGTCTGACTGTTCACAACCCATTCTGGGGTTTTCTTGACCAAGACACATTAGAGTGGTTTGTCATCTCCTCCAGCTTATTTTACAGATGAGAAAACTGAGGCAAACAGGGTAAAAGTGACTTGGCCAAGGTCATAACACCAGATTTGAATTCACAAAGTTGAATCTGCCTGATTCCATATTTGAACTCAAGTCTTGTGGACTTCAGGTCTGGCACGCTAACCACTGCACCATCTAGCTCCTCAATACTTATAGTATCTACCCAAATCAGCTGTGTGGTCTCTCACACAGACCAATGCAATGGCCTCCTAATTGGGCTCCAACAGGCCAAAATGAGCTTCCTAAAGTTCACAGTCCAAGTACCCCTGATGGCAAACGATGGCTCCTGGAACAAAGTATAGATTCTTCAGTTTGTCATTTAGAGCCCTTCATTGGTTCCAACCAGTCTTTACGGAGTGACATCACTTTGTTCCCAAAGACCACGCATTGCATTCTGGATCATCTTGACTTAGACTTTGATGACTCTGGAAGAGAGAGGGAAGCTGCACATACGCCTCATTACAACCCAACTCATCGGTTTCAGAACCAAGAAGATTTATACACTCTCCAGTCCGGTGTCTGTACTGTTTAATCCCCTGACTTTCTTTCATTCAGATGTTCCCTCCATTCCCATCCCATGTCTGAAATGTTCTTTCTCCTCCTCACCTAAGTCAGAATTTCTAGCTTCTTTCAAGAATTCAATAAAGTATTACAGTAAGTGATTAATAAATGCTTATTCTTTGGCTGGCTAACCTGATACAAAAGGGATTTCCTATTAAAATAAATTTTTTGAAAGATTTAAGAACTCTGATCAACCTCAAACCCTAACTCCAGAGGACCAATGAAAAACGTCACTCACCTATAAACAGAGAGGTCAAAATAAGCAGAAAGACATTTGTTTCCACACATGGCCAATATGGGAATGTTTTTTCTTTTTTTGCTTACTTATGCATGTTTGTTACAAGAGTTTTCTTTATTGCACATGTTTAACCTATATTGGATTGCTCACCATCTTGGGGAAGGAGGGAGAGAGGGAGCAAAATTTGGAACACAAGATTTTGCAAAGGTGGATGTTGAAAACTATCTTTGTCTGTATCTGGGAAAATAAAATACCATAACAATTTTAAAAAACACAAGAGTTTAATTTTCCTTTTCTTTTTCCAATAGGGCAGGGAAGTAGGAGAGAGGGGAAAGAAATGCTTGTTAATTGGAGGAGCAAGGGGAGTTTGTTTTTTCAGCATATTCTCTTATCCACCAATTGTTAACGTATTCTGCTGCCTTCAGAAATTAATTTGTATGTGTAGTCTCCATCTGCTTATCATTTCCCTCCAAATAAAATATAAGCTCTTTGAGGGTAGGTACTGCTTAGTTTTTATGCCCATCATAGTGCTTGATGAAGACTTGGACAGAATCTGTAAAAGACTCCATAATTGCTACAATTCCTTCCAACTCTCGATCTATGATCCTATCAACCAGGGAGTTCTGGAAAGGCGGCAGGCCCCTGGAATAATCTGCAACAGGTATCTGGCTTTTGTGTGTGTGTGTTAGAAATAGCACTTACTAGGAACTGAGACTGGAGGGCCCAGGGATAGGCTGTAAACTACCCAGGGCAACCGGTGTTAGTATGGTCAACAATGAGCAGCCCCCTATTCTATCCCTCTCACATGTGATCCAAGAAAGGATTAGGAAAGAAGCGCATAACCGAGAGCCAAAATTGGGGCTCCAGTTCTGGTGAAGGATAAATCCCCATCACATCAGAGATTAAGGTGGCTCTCCTGGGGTTAAGGAAGGCTCATCTGACTGTAATCTGAGTGGTACAGAAGAGGCCATAGAGTGCTGGTCTCTGGCTGGCCCAAGCTGCTGGCGTCTTAATGTGACGTTTTAAGAGTTCTTAGCCAAGACTGGCTCATCAACATTTCCTAGTTAAGTTTCTGCGATGGTTTGCCTTGTTTTAAAACTTTAAAAAATTCCCTTCTGGTGTACTGGAATAGGGTAGAAGAAGAAGGGAGTACAGAAAAAAAAAAAAAAGGACTCAAGCTCTCTTTACAAAAAGGTAAACAGAGGCACAGATGTTAAGTGATTTGGCTGAATCGGTGATGGAGACTGAAATAAATAGCCAACAAAATGTTGCCCATGCTTGAGAAGCAAGAAACGGGGGTAACATCTAGCATTAAAGATAGGGGCCAGTAGGAGGGGAAGTCATCCAGAAAGGGAACCCACGTGGTCAGAGCCCCCTGGAAGTGAGTTCTTCCCACTACTTCCTCCTCATAGAAAACGTCATTAAAACACAGGCTAGCAACCATGTCCCACTTCATCTCCCCAGTTGTCAATGCTCCTTCCCTTTCCAAATTGCTTGGCATTAGAAGTCCCTTGGTGAGACAGTGAATAATGCACTTGGACAATAAGAAGTTGGATCCCAGTTCAAATCTCAAGTACTTATGAGCTCTGTGACCCTGGACTTGTCACTTTATTCCTCTCAGCCTCACTTTCTACATCATCAGAACGGGCACAATAATATCACCTATCTCAGAACTGTTGGGAGAATCAAATGAGATGTTGTAACTAAAAGGGCTAGACTCCATATTATTATATAATTTACTTTAATTTATCCTTGCACATGTTTTATCTCCCCAGTATTGTGAACACAAGCTCCTGGAAGACAGAAACTATCTTATTCTTGCCTTGTCTCTCCAGCATCCAGCACAAGATCTACCACACAACATACATAGCTCCCAAATACTGCCATCCTCTGTGATCAAATCTTTGTAGAGGTATTTGGCAGAACTCCCTCCACCCATGCAAATAAGTGCCCTGTCTGTAATTCAGAGGCTTCCTGGAGTTAATACACTCACTTATTACCTAGAAAGACATGGAGAATGACTTGTTCATTGTCATTCAACCAGTATGTGTGGGAGGGAGAATTTGAACTCTCTCAATATTGAAAAACTACCCAAGCATATGTTTTGTAAATAAAAAGCTTCAATAAAAAAAAAGAAAAATATTGGAACATAAGGCTTTGCATGACTGTGAAAACTACCCATACGTTTAGAAATTTTTAGATTATTTTATTTATTTTTATTATTATATTATATAAATTTACATTACATATATAAAATTACACAAAATGATATTTATATTATATTAGAAAATGTTTATATTAAAAAAATAAAGGTCATTCTTGAATTTCCTCCCCCCCCCCAAAAAAAGAGAGACTTTGAACTCTGCCCCCTAGGCAACAATGCCTTTTACAAACATTTCTAAACTGGGATTAAGACTTTGTCTGAGAAAACTCCTTAACTGTGGTGGTAGATTTCCAAAGTGCCATTAAAAGAAATCCCAGCAGCTCCCTGTAGATCAGCTCTATAGCCTCTATTTTGCATTCAAAGGTCTTTCCCTGCAGGGGCTTTCTACCTTTCAAGCTTCTTTACTTGTAGTACCCCTTGTTCCAGACCTATTGGCCCAAGGGGCATCCCTCCCTCCATCTGCCAACTGTAGGAGGACAATGGCTGAACCCAATTTCTACCATATTCTCTCTCCTCCCTTGCAGCTCTTGCAATGTTTGATTTCTTCTAAAACTAGTTTAAATAATCTCCTCTCGGAGGAGAGAAAGGCTTCCCTGGTTCTCTGCCTTCTCCGCTCCCAACTGCTAATACCAGTCTCTCCGAGGTTACTTTGTATCCGTTTAAAAATCTTTTCTGAAGCCTGGAGAGACTTACATGAACTGATGCTGAGTGAAGTGAGCAGAACCAGGAAAACATTGTATACAGTGAGATTGTGGCTCTTTTCAGCAATGCCGTGATGAAGACAACTCCAAGACTCCGGATGGAAAATGCTGTCCACATCCACAGAGATCTATGGAGACTGAATGTGGATTAAAGAATAGTATTTTCAGCTTTTTTGTTGTTGTTGTTTGCTTGCTTTTTTTCATTTTCACCTTTTTTTTTGGTTTGTTTTTTTCTTTTTGATGTTTTTTTTTCCTTTTGTTCCAATTTTTCCTACACAACATGGCAAATATGGAAATATATTTAAAATGACTGCACACATTTCATCTGCATCAGATTACTTGTTGTCTCGGAGAGGGAGGTTAGAAGGAGGGGGGAAAATAAAAATCTTTTCTTTACATACTTTCTCTAGCAAGAGAACCTAAGTTCCCTGTCTCAATATTGTCTTTGTATACTTAGCACTTATGACATGATTGGAGTTTTACTAAATGTTGATTGATTGGTTAATAAGCATTTCTGCAAAATAAAATGTTTCATTAAAAAAAAAAAAGCTTTGCTTGTGAATTACTTGTCGCATCTGGCAAGCAGACATTACAGAATTCTCTGTAGGCCCCGAGACCTACAGGGAGCTCTGCTCGTGGTCCCCCAGTCAGTATGTGTCAAAGACACACGAATGAGTGTTCCTGACTTCAAGGCTAGACGTTAACAACAACAGTTAAAATTAATACAGTGCTTCCTGTATCCTAGGCACCTTATAAAATTTATAATTAATCATTTTAATTTATAAAACGATTTGTAATCATCTCATTTGATCCTCACAACAATGCTGGCAAGCAGGTGCTATTATCTGTATTTTACAGATAAGGAAACTGAGGTAAATGGAGGTTAAGTGATTTTCCCAATGTCACATAGCTAGTAAGTGTCTGAGGTTAGAGGCCTCGTGCTGTATCTCTCCTTGCTCATAGTAAGTGTCTCATAAATGTTTGGAACATTGATCTGGAATTTCTAACATATGTCTCAGGAAAATACAAATAATCCTGGGAGAAGGGGAGGGCAGGTGTGATGGGGACAGGTGGGAACTTGCTGGGAAGCAAAAATCCTGTATCTTAGTGCAAACGCATGATAATCACGGGATCGCAGAAAAGTTCTATAAATGAAAGCAGTCACGGGACCCCTGGTCCAGCGATTGTTTCAGCAGAAACACTCCTGTGATCTAAGGGACTGCCCAGCTGCTGGGAACTGAGGCAGGAAGATAAAGCCGGGCATCTGCCTGCTCTGCCTGAGATAGTCCTGCGACTTCCTCCGGCCACCACTCGCTGCTCCCCGCTCAGAGGAAAAGAGAACCACAGACGGTAGTATTTCACACATACAGGTTGTGCAACTGGATACAACTCTTTATTTGTGTCACTGAACAGAAGGCTTTTGGGCCTAAGGTGTCAAACTGAAAATAGGAATCATTTTGTTCATCCTCCTTAAAAAACAAAACAAAACAACAAAGTAGAAACACTCTAAATGATCTCCACCCTCCAACTCTCAATCCTTCTACCTGTCTCTCCCCGCCTCCCCCCAACCAAAGCAAAGCCTTTGAAGGCAACATCTGAGGGGTGGTTTTTGGTTTCCTGGCTGAAAAGTTGGACTCATGTATCACTGCCAAGTCAACGGGTGGCTCACGTTTCTATGATGTTCTAAAATTGATAAAGCATTTTCCTCACTACTTGGTGGATTTCAGGAGAAAAGATCTAGAATCGAACATCTGACATTATTATGTACCAGACACTGTCCTAAATACACTATAATCATTATCTCAAGTAATTCTCACAACCGCCTCCGAGGGGGATGTTATGACTATCCCATTTTACAGATGGGGAAACTGAGCAGAGAGTAATTTAATGATCTGTCCCAAGTCCTACATTTAATGTCCGAGGATGAATTTGAACTCGGGTCTTCTTGATTCCAGCTCCCCCCTCTCTGGCCATCACGGAATCCCTTTACTATCCCCAGTGACCTTGGGCCTTCAGTTTCATAGGGTCATTGATTTAAGACTAGAAGAAAAATTAATTTCGAACTCCTCTTTTTTAAATAGCAGAAAACTGAGACTCAGGGAAGGAATATATTTTGCCCAAGATCACATCTGTATCATGTAAACTGAGCCAGGATTTGAAACTAGTTCCTTTAATTTCTACTTTCCTAACAATTAGGGCTGTTCATGTCAAGTCAATAAGCACTTAAAGTACCTATTATATATCAGACACCTGCTAAGCTCTGAGGATACAAAGAAACACAAAAAGCTCCACAATTCTAAACTGAAAAGTAGTGATTTTTTAAATAAAGTTCTATGTCTCCCAGGTTAAGAACCCCCAATTTTAAAGTTACTTGTAGCTACTCTATCCACATCCAGAGCATGTTGTCTCCCTGATTAGAATGTAAACAACTTGAAGGCAGGGACTGTTTCATTCTTTTTATTGGTGTCCCCAGTGCCTAGCATTGTGTCCATTGAGGTCACATAGTAAAGGTTGTAAGTTGAGTGAGGGAACTTTACCAAGGAACTGGATGGAGAAGGAGATGGTTTCTAAGTTAGAGACCCAAAGAGCTAAATACAGTTCAAGGCTTTGCTTAGAAAAGAAAAAAATCTAAAATTAAGACATGGATTAAAATAAAAGAACATGTTTCTTGGCTTAGATTGGAATTCAGACATGAAAGGAATTCTTCCCTGAAAGGACAGAGAAATCATTGCTCACTCAAGTAGAGAAAGGGAGATTTCCCCATCACAAGTATTTTTTTTTTTTTTTTGAGGCAACTGGAATTAAGTGACTTGCCCAGGGTCACACAGCTGAGGTCATATTTGAACTCAGGTCCTCCTGACTTCAGGGCTGGCGTTCTATCCACTGTCATTTAGCTGCCCCACAAGTAATTTTTTAAGGTTGTGACAGTGAGCTTCCATGTTGATTGATGTCACTCAGAAACATCACCATGGGATACAGAGGGCTTCTCAAAAACTATGAAAGTCTCAGAGAGAAAATCCTTGCCCCTTCTGTACAGCAGGCTCCCCCTCTCTGTGTGGCAGAGCTGCAGAATCAAGGAAAGAATAGTTTGCTTTAACTCTTGCTAGATCACTAGTTTGGCTTCTGTTCCGAGAAGTCTTTACAGCACCAGCAAGGTTGGGTCAATGCCATTTCTTACAAACACCAGTAAATCCCTAGGTTTTGAGCCAGAGACCTCTGTCCAGTAAGAAAAACCACCTGGCAGTAGTTTTGAGGTGACTACCTTGAACAGGAAAAATAAAGGTAGAAGGTAAATCAATCATAGGGGATTCTGGCTGCTTCCAACATGTGCCTTTATAGGCTTTCTGTACTTCCTGAGAGATCATGGCTTTTGGAGGTATCCCCGGGAATTGTGAGTAGATGAGACTCTTGGTAAAGTCCTAGAATCAATGGTTCTTAATTTCAATGAAACCACATTATTTCACAGACATCAATCAGGCTCAATGAAAAAACAATCAAGTTAGTCTTTTTTTCCTAACCTAAGAGTCTTAATTTAGGGACTCCTTGATGGGCCATGGAGAGATTTCAGGGGATTTGCTGAGAAAAAACAAGTTATAGTTTTGTTTTCATTAACCTTGAACTGAAACTTAGCACTTCTGTCAGTTTTGAATGTTGGCAACAAATGGCACAAATGAGCTCATTATCAGACAAGTTCAAGGACCATAGTTTTTTTTTTTTCCTTTTCTTTTTCTTTTCTTTTTAATTTTTTTATTATAGCTTTTTATTTACATGCATGGGTAATTTTCCAGCAATGATCCTTGCAAAACCTTCTGTTCCAACCTTTTTCCTCCTTCCCCCCAACCCTTCTCCCAGATGGCAGGTATTCCAATACATGTTAAATATGCTAAAGTATATGTTAAACACAACATATGTATACATATCCAGATAGTTATTTTGCTGCACAAGAAAAACTGGACTTAGAAATAAGGTAAACATAACCTGAGAAGGAAATCAAAAATTCAGGAGAACAAAAAAACAGAGGGGTGGAAATGCTATGTTGTGGTTCACACTCATTTCCCAGAGTTCTTTCACTGGGTGTAGCTGGTTCTTTTCATTATTGAACAAATGGAACTGATTTGGTTCATCTCATTGTTGAAGAGAGCCACGAAGGACCATAATTTTAAAGCTGGAAGAGACCTTGGAAGTCGTTGAGTCCCATATCCATTTTGCAGATGACAAAACTGAATCACACAGAAGTTAAATGAACTTCCCAGAGTCACACAGTAGGAAGGGTCTGAGGAGAAATTTGAACTCAAGTCCTCCTGACTCCAAGTCAAGATATTTATCATTTATGCTATCATTCCTCTCCCCTTCCCCAGAGGTCTCCTATCACTTACCTCCCCTACCTCAAGCCATCATTGATATCTGTTTAAGAAAAGTTCATCTTGATGCTAACAACTCAGAAATAAAACTTCTGCCTCCACCAAGTTAAGGGTTCAATTGGTTAAAGTTGGCTGGTATTGTGAAGATACTGATCAGAGATTATTACCCTTTCCCAAGAGTCTATTAACCTTTAATGGCTGTAAGAAAGCAAGGGAATTGGTGAAAAGACACTAGAACAAATACTTGTCAAAAGAGAAACTGCAAATGAGAAGTAACCATAAGAAAAAATTTCTCTAAATCATGTTCAAAAGAAATGTATAAGGAAACTCAAGATAACACTACTCAATGTTGGAAGTACTATAGAAAGGCTCTAATTCACTACATATGAGTCAATGATTCAACCATTCGGGAAAGTGATTCAGAGTTAAACAAAATGTGCCTAAAACATTCATAGCTTTTGATTCAGAGAGAGTGCTAAAGTAAGCATCTCTCTAATGAATTCAGTGACAAAGACAGGCAATGACTTTGTGTGAACCTCAACATCTATGAGCCTCAGTTATCAGCCGAAATATGGATTACCACCCTTAGAAATTATAATAGATGGGTAGAGCCAAGATGGCAGAATAACAGAACAATGTACAGCCAGTCCCACAGCTTCTCTAAAAATAAAGGTTAAAAAAGTCACCAAACTCATCCAAACAGATCTAGAAAATGTGTCAGACTGAAACTTGATCAAGAAATATAAAAAAAACACCAAGATAAGGTCAAAATGGGTTCATGACCTAGGCATAAAGAATGAAATTATTAATAAATTAGAGGAACATAGGATAGTTTACCTCTCAGACCTGTGGAAGGGGAAGGTTTTTTATGACCAAAGCAGAACTAGAGATCATTACTGATCACAAAATAGAAAATTTCGATTATACCAAACTGAAAAGTTTTTGTACAAACAAAACTAATGCAGACAAGATTAGAAGGGAAGCAATAAACTTGGGAAAATATTTTTACAGTCAAAGGTTCTGATAAAGGCCTCATTTCCAAAATATATAGAGAATTAACTCTAATTTATAAAAAATCAAGCCATTCTCCAATTGAAAAATGGTCAAAGGATATGAACAGACAATTCTCAGATGAAGAAATTGAAACTATTTCTAGTCATATGAAAAGATGCTCCAAGTCATTATTAATCAGAGAAATGCAAATTAAGACAACTCTAAGATACCACTACACACCTGTCAGATTGGCTAAGATGACAGGAAAAAATAATGATGATTGTTGGAGGGGATGCGGGAAAACTGGGACATTGATGCATTGTTGGTGGAGTTGTGAACGAATCCAACCATTTTGGAGAGTAGTTTGGAACTATGCTCAAAAAGTTATCAAACTGTGCATACCCTTTGATCCAGCAGTGTTACTACTGGGATTATATCCCAAAGAGATTATAAAGAAGGGAAAGGGACCTGTATGTGCACGAATGTTTGTGGCAGCCCTTTTTGTAGTGGCTAGAAACTGGAAACTGAATGGATGTCCATCAGTTGGAGAATGGCTGAATAAATTGTGGTATATGAAAATTATGGAATATTACTGTTCTGTAAGAAATGACCAACAGGATGATTTCAGAAAGGCCTGGAGAGACTTACACGAACTGATGCTGAGTGAAATGAGCAGGACCAGGAGATCATTATATACTTCAACAACAATACTATATGATGACCAGTTCTGATGGACCAGGCCATCCTCAGCAACGAGATCAACCAAATCATTTCTAATGGAGCAGTAATGAACTGAACTAGCTATACCCAGAAAAAGAACTCTGGGAGATGACTAAAAACCATTACATTGAATTCCCAATCCCTATATTTATGCACACCTGCATTTTTGATTTCCTTCACAAGCTAATTGTACAATATTTCAGAGTCTGATTCTTTTTGTACAGCAAAATAACGTTTTGGTCATGTATACTTATTGTGTATCTAATTTATATTTTAATATATTTAACATCTACTGGTCATCCTGCCATCTAGGGGAGGGGGTGGGGGGGTAAGAGGTGAAAAATTGGAACAAGAGGTTTGGCAATTGTTAATGCTGTAAAGTTACCCATGTATATATCCTGTAAATTAAAGGCTATTAAATAAAAAAAAAAATAAAAAAATAAAAAAAATAAAAAAAAATAAAAAATAAAAAAAAAATAAAAAAAAATAAAAAAAGAAATATATATAAAAAAAAAAAGAATCAAACGGAGTCATTTTTTCAGCCCACATCAGCATGGCCAGAGAGACTTGTTGACATTGAGATTATGTCCTGGGAGCCATTTGCATTCAGAAAAAGAGATACGGGAACTGAATATGAAATGGCAAGTAGATTTGTTGTAGTTTGCTTGTTTTTCCCCCCATTCTCGGTTTTTTTTTCTTTTTGATCAGATTTTTCTTGTGTAACATGATAAATGTGGAACTATGTCTAAAAGAATTGCACATGTTTAACCTATATTGGATTACTTGCTGTCTAGGGGATGGAATAGGGGGAAGACATGGAGAAAAACGAACACAAGAATCTGTAAAGATGAATGTTGAAAACTATCTTTGTATGATTTTGAAAATAAAAGGCTATTATTAAATTTTTAAACTAAAGACATTTTTACAAGAAAACAAAAGAAAATGGAATGAAGTTGAGATAGGCAAGATAGTTTTAGAACTATGTTATATTTGCTAGTTTTGTAACATAAAAACAATATAAAGTACATAATAGAGGTTTGTATTTTCATATACAATTTTTTATTAAAAAAAAAAAAGGATTATATCCCAGGCAAGGGTCAATATGTGGTATTCTAGTATAGGAAAAGGTACATAATGGCAAGCAGGTTCAAAAATCCAGCATGAGGTGGGGAGTCTAAGGTGCAACAGGATGCAGGAAAAAATGCCAATTGACAGTTCTGTCACTCACTATCAAGTTCTAAGTTCCAGTTCCAGAGTGAACTGAAGAGGGGAGTTGTATCTAATGTAGCTTGCCAGAATCGAGTGTCTTGGTCTCTAGACTGCATATAAAGAAAGAAGCAACTTCAGAAGAAATCAGCAGACTTAGGAGCTGAACAGGGTCTCTGAACCAATCTCCAGACAAGTCTGAAACCTACCAAAGGTCCCCGAGTTCCTGGAATAACATAATTTTCAGCACCTCAAAACAACAAAACAACAATAAGACCAGCTCAGATATTCCCTCTTGAAGTATGAGGGACCCAACCCTTACATAATATTTGAAATCAGGAAATAGACTGGGAGAATGAGCAAGCAAAAAAAGAATCTCACCATAAAAAGCTATTATATTGTCAGGGACAGTAAAGACAAACCCTGAAGAAGAAAATTACTAAAAAAACATTCAAAATGCCTTCAAATAAAACACTTAGTAAAAAATTCAACTAATATTCCTGAAAAAAAAATCAAGAAAGATTTTTTAAAATTAAAAAACAATTATAAATGTAATGAGAGCATGAGAAAAAATTTATTTAAAAAGAAATGAGTTATGGGGGGGGGAGAATTAGAAGAGTAACAGTTTAGAGGCAGAATAAAGGCAGGAATTAACAGGTTAGCACAAGAGAGATAAGCAACAAACTCTCTGAAAGTTAGAATAGACTAAATGGAAGATAATGACTTCATAAGAAAATAATATTAAAGTCAAAACATTTAAAAAATTAGGAGGAAAGGTAAAATATCTTCTAAAAGAAAAAATAGCTTAACTGGCAAATGGATTGAAAAAATGAAAACATCACTGAATTAAATGAAAAAAAGACCAAAAAAAATAGCCTGGCTATCATATCAAGAAATGATTAAAAAAATAAACAGCCACTTCTCAGACCTCTCAGAACCAGAAAGTGATGTGAAAAAGAAGCTGCCAGAGACCTCCTAAAAGAAATCCCAAAATAAAAATTCACAGGAAGCAAAATTCAAAGCTTTCATATCAAAGAAAAAATAATATAAGCAAAGAGAAAATACTAATGATCCACAGTCAGGATCACACATGATTTAATAGCACTACAATGAAGGATCAGACAATTTGAAACGAGATATTCTAGAAGCCAAATGACAGAGAATTGCAACCAAGAATAACTTGCCCAGAAGAAAATAAGTATAATCCTACTGGGAAACGTAGATTTTTAATGAATAAGAGGACTTCTAAGCATTCTTGATGAAAAGATCATTATTGTGTGGAAACTATAAACTGTAGAACAGACCAAATGGAAGGTAATGACTTCATAAGAAAACAATATTAAAATAAAATCAAAATATTGAAAAAATAGGAGAAAATGTAAGATATCTTCTAGTAGAAAAAAATAGCTCAATTGGAGAAAAAAATAAGCATCACTGGACTAAATGAAAATAAAGACCAAAAACAAAATTGTCTAGCTATCATACTCAAGAAACAGTTTTTAAAAATCAATAGAAACATAAAAAATAAACTGTTATGATACAGGAGCCACCTGCCAGTGACTGCTGGAGATCTAACTCAAACCTGTAGAATGGATCTCTTCGCGTGAGAGGATGATAACAATGATACAAGGAGACTGAGAAGCCATTACATTCTCTAACCTCTCTCCTCTTCCCTCTGCCTCCAATTTATTTCATTCCAATCCACAAGGAACAGCTGTGTCAGTAAAGGATGCTTTGCAACTCCTTCAAGTGTTATGATTCACAGCTGTGGAGGCTCTCAGAGAATTGTCCTGCCCCTTCACCCAGGCCTTGTCCTTATCAATAAACAACCAATAAATACAAACTACTTACATTCCAACGTGAGGAAATGATATATGGGTCCCCTCTGAGCCCTATCATTACTTGGGATCATAGAGGGAATCTAACTAGACCAATAAGTGATTCTGCTATGTTTTGATAATTTTAAAAGAAAAATAGAAAGAGAAGAGGAATATACTAAAGTAGAAAAGAGAAAAATTAGAAAAATATCCATTCTTAGTCTGTATCGCAAAAAGGAAAAGGACCTATATGTACAAAAAACATTTTTAGTGTTTTTCTGATGACAAAAAAATGGAAATTGATGAGATACCTATCAATTGGGGAAGGGTGGAAGATTTTGTGGCATATGATTGTGATAGAATAATATTGTGCTATAAGAAGTGATGAGCAAGATGCTCTCAGAAAACCTGGATTTACATGAATTGATGCCAAATGAATTGAGCAAAACCAGGAGAATATATACACAGTAACAAATATTGCTTGATGATCTGTTGTGCATGACTTGCTATTCTCAGTAACACAGTGATCTAAGACAATTCTGAAGAACTCATACAATGAAAAAATGCTATCTCCAGAGAAAGAACTGATGGAGTCTGAATGCAGATCATACTTTAAAAAAAAAACTTTTGTTTGTATTTTCTTTCACAACAAATATAGAAATGTTTTACATGACTACACATGTATAATCTTTATGAAATTACTTATTTTTAAATGGAAGGAAGGGAGAAATTTGGAACTTGATTTAGAAAAAAAAGAAATACAAATTGTTTGTACAAGTAATTGAAAGGGCAGCTAGATGGTACAGTGGATTAGAGTACCTGACCTGGAGTCAGAAGAACTTAAGTTCAAATCCAACTTCAGATACTTAACACTAACTGTGTGAACCCAGGCAAGTCACTTAACCGCAATTACCTAAACAAAAACATATATATAGATATATAGATAATTGAGACAAAAACCAACTATTAAATAATCTTTTAAGTTAGGAAATATTTTCTGCCATAGATTGCACATGTAGATGGCTATAGAAATAAGGAGGAAAGTATAGGAGGAATGGTTGCCATCTCTTATCTGAGCTCATCAAAGGAAGGAAGAATACATACTCACACACAAAGTTGGGCACAAAAATATATTGCACTCTTCAGAAAAATAGGAAGGAAAAAAGAAAGGGAGGAATTAGATGGAGGGTAGATCATAGACAGGTTAGCACTAAGAAATACAAACTTTAAAGATGTATAATAATATTCATATTTCTTTTTGAAGTGGAAACTAAGTTGGTACCTACCAAATTGGAAACTAAGTGGGTACCTATCAAATGGGGAATGACTAAAGAAATTATAGAACATATAATACATATGATAGAATATTGTACTGTAAAAAAATAACAGATGGTTTAAAGAAACCTGGAAGACTTGTATGAGCTGACACTGAAATGAGTAAACAGGAAACATTTTATACAATGAAAACAAAAGGGTAAGGGCAAACAACTTTGAATGACTTCAGAACTTGGGTTAGGAAGACGGGGTCATAAAGAATTGGGAATAACTAAACAACAAGAATAACACACAGAAATGTTCATTCTTATTATTACTTTAAATGTTAGTTCTTAATATTACTTTGAGGCTGCGTCATGAATCAGATAAAGAGCTGGTCTACATCAGGAAAAACTAGGTTCTAGTTCCACCTCTGATATATTCTGGCTTTCAATACCTTAGGTCATTCTCCAATAACAAAACTTATAGATTATTATAGGGAAATAAATCACTGATCTATATGAGTTGAGTGGTTTTCCATATCAGGAGACACCCACAGAAATCATAAGTCTAGACTAAAATAAGAAGGAAATGAATAACTTAATGAATGACTAAAGGACATATTTGAAAACTCTGGCATCAAACATAACTATACCATTTATAGTTAGAGTTTTTCCTTTTATACAGAAGTATAAGTTATAAACAGTATACAAGTGGCTTAAGAAGATCATAGACTTATTCTCATATCTGATATGAGCTTGATCTACCTTCAGTTGAAACTCAAAAACAAAGACATAATACCTATACTGTTTTACCTTGACCAAGACCTGTGTGGATTTATTGGCATGGGGGACTTTAAAAAAACTGCATAAACTGATCCCTCTTACTTTCTAAATCCATTTTTCTTGATCCTTATTCCCCTTCCAAGATCCAGTGACACCATTCTCCTTGCTGTTCCTCAATCAAGATGCTCCATTCCTTGAATGTCTGACATTCTTGGAACTCTTACTCACTTCCCCTCCATCTCCTGGGTTCCTTCAAAATTCCTCAGCTAAAATCTTACCTTCAACAGAAAGAAATCTTTCCTAACATTTCTTAATGCTAGTGACTTCCTGATAAACTAAGATTATCTATAATTTATCTTTGTATATCTGGTTTGTTTGTATATCATTGTATGCTGTTTCCTCATTATATTGTGAACTGATCGAGGATAGGAATTGTTTTTTTTTTCTTTCTCTGTATCCTCAGGGCCTAATCAATCAATAAATATTTACTAAGCTCCTACTATATGCTGGGGATACAAAAAAGGGCAAAATATAGCCTTGGTTGTCAGAGTGTGCACAGTCTGAAGAGAAAGACAAAATGAAAGCTTTCAAAGCTATATCCAGGATAATTTGGAAATATAGGAAAAGCAGGACAATTAAGGGGAATCAGGAAAAGCTTCCTGGAGAAGGTGGGATTTTAGCTGGAACTTGATGGAAACCAAGGAAGTCAGAGATAGAGATGGGGAGGGAGAGCATGCATAGGGGACTACCAGGAAAATGCCCAGAGTTGGGAGATGGAGGAACCCCAAGTGAGCTGATGGTCACTGATGGCGGAGTGGATGGAGACAGGAAGTCATCACTGTTGTTCATTTGTGTTCGACTTTTAATGACCCCATGGACCAAAGTCCTTCTAGCCTCTACTATGTCTTAAAGTCTACGTTTAAAATATGTTTAGAAGATTTGCACATTTTTAACCTATATCAGATGACTTGATATCTTGGGGAGGGGAGGAAAGGGAGAAAAATGTGGAACATGAGGTTTTAAAAAGGTGAATAATGAAAACTATCTTTGCATGTACTTGGAAAAATAAAATACTATTAAAATTTACAAGTGTTGATTCTATGGCACTCAGTTCAGATCCAGCCTCAGATATTTACTTACTGTATGATTCTGGGCAAGTCTTTTAACCCTGTTTGACTTGGTTTCCTTAAATGTAAAATGGGGATAATAATAGTATCTATCTCACAAGGTTGATGTGAGAATCAAATGAGAATATTTCTTAAAAGCACTTAGCACAGTGCTAGGTGTATAGTAGGTATTATTTAAATGCTTATTCCTTCACTGGATCACAGAGCAGAGGCATAGGGGAGGAGAAAAGGTGTAAGATGTAGGAAGACTGGAAAGGTAATTGGGGGGGGGGAAGGGCTTCTGACATAGTCACCATCCTAGTTCAGGCCTTCATCAAATTCATACCTGAACCAGGGGGCCGACTGTGTCAGAAGGGAGAAGACACACAAGAGAAATGTCCTAAATATAAAACAAATCAAGTGGCCTTGGCAATGGATTGAATATATGCAAGATAAGAGAGTAAGGAGACAATGTTGAGGTTCCATTTGACTCCTGACAAATTGGCAAAGACATCCAAAAAAGGAATATTCCATCGTTCTGTCCCGTCTGCTATTTTGTTTCAGTGATTATCTCATTAGGTCCAAGAATTCAATTGCATCTCCAGCCCTAACCTCTCTCCTGAGCTGTAGCCTTTTCAGTATCAGGCAGTCACCAATCGTTTACTAACGGTGCATCTGTGTCAGGTACCGTGCTAATTACTAGGGATACCGAGTCAAAGGACTGTTCTGGTTCTCATGCTGCTCACAGACAAAAAGTAGCTGCCTGATGAACATCTTGAAAAGGAGGAGGATGAACCAAAGGCTTCTCCGACTCAAGAACTTCTGGTCCATTGGGAATGATACATCCACATAAACGTATGTGCCAACTAGATACAAAATCAATTCAAGGGAGTAATAATCAGAGATCATCTATCATATCATTTCTGTCTTGGATAGAAATAAGTCAAGCCAGTGATTAAAATACTGAGGTAGAAATCAAAGCTCTTTCTAAGACTCAGCTTCCTTCTTTATAAAAAGGAATGGATTCTAAGGATTTCTCTTCCAGATGCAAAATGGAGGACTCTTTGATGATCTAGTTGTTATTATATAACAAACCCTGCTTCTAGACTCTGCTAAAGGTCTCCCAGCACTCTTCAAAACATCATTTCTCTTCATGTGATACTGTGGTCAAAGCAAACCAATACTGTTCTGGTAGCAAGAGGCTCAACCCGAGAGGATGCTGGGACTTGAGCTAAAGGCTGGGACCACAAAAAAAGTGGTCCAGTAAAAGAACCCACATCTTTCTAGTTCCAGTTTGCTTGCCCCAACCTCCAGCCCACACTGCCTTCTCAGAAAGGCTCTTAAAAATGGGGAAATGAATTGTATATGTAATTAAATGTTCTGGCAAGACAACAGAGATTTTCTGTGATACTAAGAAAAACACACCTGAATATCTCTCTCTCTCTCTCTCTCTCGCTCTCTCTCTCTCTCACACACACACACACACACACACACACACACACACACACACACACACACACAGTAAGCTGAAAGGAAGATGATGGAGAAGTCCAGATAATTCAGAGTGGAGCTGGAGAAGAGGAGGACAAGAGGGCATAGGGTGATACCTTCAGAGATTGCAGAAAGAGCTCACTCATTGGAGAAAAGGAAGCAGGAACAAAAGTATCTTCCAAGGGAGGAAGCTTCTGAGACATAGTAACCAAATCAGGAGAGTCAGTAGAGGCACTTCTTTATGTATTCCTTGTCAAGTGAGAGAGTGTTGTTGGGAGTGGATAGAAAGCCAGGTCAAGAATACCTAGAATTGGTCTTATTTTAGCAGAATTGATCAGCTAGCCCTGGTCAACTCATCTAATTTTTCAGTGCTCTTAGGTGACTCTCTCAAGATTAAATTATGGGAATTCCCTACATGGAGGTAAAACAAACAAAATTAAAAATTCGGGGGAAAGGAGGTAATTCCTAAGATACCGCGATAATACAAGCATTGAGGCAAGAGAATTAGCTTGAAGGTCAAAAATATGAATAAGCAGCTCTTGAAGGAAAACCAACAACTGTAAGAATAAATGCACCAAATCTCTAACAAGCAAAATGTAGTTCTACTTTGTACATATAAAATGGGCAAAGACGTCCAAAATAGAACTCCTTTTCTTTCCCCCAAACCTCTTCATCTTCCAGCTTCCCACTTCTCATCAAGGGTAGCTCCAGCCTCCCTGTACCTCAAACTCCTGACTCCTTGCCCTCACTCACCCCCCCATATCCAATCTGTTGACAAATCCTATTGATCTGACCTTCAGACTATTTCTTGAATACCCCCCTTCCTCTCCCCTGACACTGCCCCCACCCTAGTGCAGGCCTTCATCAACTCAGGCCTGATTTTCTGGTCTAAGTTTCTTCCCCTTCCAACCTGTCCTCCTCCACTCAGCTGTCACAGTGATCTTGTCACCTCCTCCTCAATAAATTACAATGATTCCTTGATCCCTCTAGGATCAGATGTAAAATCTTCTGTCTGGTTTTTAAATTCCTTCACAACCCAGCCTTTCTACTTCCTACTTTTCCAGGCTTTTCACACTCTCCTCCTGCTTCAGGTAATGAACAATCTAGATCGATAGCTTCCTGATGATCTCTGGCTCCTGAATCTGTACCTTTGCCCTAGTCCCCAAGCCTGGAATGTTCTCCTTCCTTGTCCCTGACTCCTGGTTCAAGAAGCTCAAATACCACTTTCTTCAAGAGGCCTTTCTTCTCTTCCTCTTGCCCTTTCCCCCACTGTTTGCATCATCCCTCAAAGGCGACCTTCCATTTACAAGTTAATATTTTTTATTTATGCATGTGTGAGTGTATGTATAGATGGATGTGACTTTATATTGTCTCTCCCACTAGAAGGTGAGCCCCTTGAAAACAACAATTAGGGGTTTGGTCTTCTTTGTACCCCAATCATTTAGCATCTGTGGCACATAGTGAGCCCTCAATAAATGATTATTGGTGAGCTGACTTATTGACAGGAGCATTAATACACTCTTAGAAGAGCGATGAACTGATCCAGACATTCTGGAAAGTAATTTGGAAACATACCCCAGAAGTCACTAAACTGTGGATGCCCTTTGGGATCAAATCAATGACCAAGGGAAATGAGCCATGTGCACAAAAATATTCATAGCAAGACCTTTCAGTTTCACAAAGAACTAGAAACTGAGGGGGTGCCCATTACTTGGGAATGGCTTAAACAATGTATAGTATAGTAATGTAATTGAATATTATTATACTCTTAAGAATTAATGATGGGCAGGGATAGCCTTGGGACCAAGAAGTCCCAGGTTCAAGTCTGCCCTGTAACACACATTGGCTGGACAAGTTATTTAAGTTTTCAGAGTTCTTAGCAATTCTCTGATATTATGACTGGTAATGGACACCTTTTTTTTCTTGGAAATTTAATCATTTTATTAATAAAGTCAGCATATGATTAATAAAAAGGTCATTTGGCTATTTCTCTCTCTTTTTAAAAAATAACTATTTATACATGCAAAGACAGTTTTCAACATTCACCCTTGCAAAATCATGTGTTCCAAAATTTTTCTTCCTCCTTTCCCCTATTAGACATTAGACAACAAGTAATCCAATATGTTAACCGTGTGCAGTTCTTCTGTACATATATCCACAATTATCATTTGCACAAAAAATCAGATCAAAAAGAAAAAAAAAGAAGAAAAGAAAAAAGCAAAAACAACATTCTTTGGTCCACACTCTCTCTCTGAATGTAGATGACTCTCTCCATCACAAGTCTATTGAAATTGGCTTGAATCACCTCATTCTTGAAAAGAGCCACATCCATCAAAATTGATCAGCACATAATCTTGCTGTTGCCGTGTACAATGATCTCCTGGTTCTACTCACTTCACTCAGCGCCAGTTCAGGCAAGTCTCCCCAGGCCTCTCTGAAATTGCCCTGCTGAACATTTCTTACAGAACAATAATCTTCTATAACATTCACAGACCATAATTTATTCAGCCATTCTCCCACTGATGGGCACCCACTCAGTTTCCAGTTTCTTGCCACTACACAAAGGGCTGCCCCAAACATTTTTGCACATGTGGGTCTTTTTCCTTTTTTATGATCTCTTTGGGATATAACCCAGTAGACACTTCTGGATCAAAGGGGATGCGCAGTTTGATAACTTTTTGAGCATAGTTCCAAATGGCTCTCCAGAATGGTTGGATCCATTCACAATTCCACCAACAATGCATCAGTGCCCCAGTTTTCCCACATCCCTGCTAACATTCTGCATTATCTTTTCCTGTCATCACAGCCAATCTGACAGGTGTGTAGTGGTATCTCAGAGTGGTATTAACTTGCATTTCTCTGATCAGTAGTAATTTAGAGCATTTTTTTCATATGACTAGAAATGGTTTCACTTTATTCATCTGAAAATGGTCTGTTCATATCCTTTGATGGTAGTGGGATCTTGACAGCACAGTAGATAGAGAAGTGGGCCTGGAGTCAAAAAGACCTGAGTTCAAAACATGGCCTTAGAAACTTACTAGCTTTGTGATCCTGATTAAGTCACTTAATCCTGCTTACAAAAACTATAAAGAATTGATAGTTCATCCTGTGATTGGTACATTAGAAGTCATCAGGAAGTTGACCAAGAGAGTCCTGTATCGGGAGCTAGAGAATGTGGATTCCAATCCTAGCTCCCCTACTTATTACCTAAAATAACACAGGGAAGTCATGCCCCTTTTCCAAGCTCCTGGTTCACCTTCAACATATAGGGCTGGCCAAAGAGCTCCCATGCTCCCTCTAAAGGATTCTTTGATGGTCTGGTTGTTAATGTGCAACGTTCCTTCCCCCCAACTCAGCAAAAGTTCTCCCAGCATCCTTCAAAATGCCATTTATCTTCATGTTGTACTGTGGTCAAAGCAAACCAATACTGTTTTGATAAGAAGAGGCTCAGCCCAAGAATATCTGGACCTTGATCTAAAAGCTGGGGCCACAAAAAACAAGTCTTGTCTCCTCCCCATCTCATAGGTGACACAAGAGTCAAAACACTACCATGGGGGCCATCTACCGAATAAGAGGCGAGAGCCTGGAGGAAGGACCACCGGACCTGGACAGAGAGGACGGAAGTTGAATTCCAGCTCTGTTTCTTTGAGCAAGAAACTCCCTCTCTCTGGCTTCCATTTCTCAATTTGTAAAAATGAAGGGGTTGGAACACATGATACTTCAGCTGTGGCTCTATGATCCTATCCTTCAGTGATCCTCCTGTCTCCTTTAAGAGCATCTGTGTCCTTCTGCCCATCTGGTACATAGCCTCATTCACCTTTGCTGAGAAAATCATTTTCAAGATTGAATTAATTTTCATCTTAATTTTGCTCTCTGGTAAGATTTTTAAGAGATCAAAGGGCTCAGGATGGAACATTCACAGTATCTGCCGTGTCCAGGCAGGAAGTTTAATCCAATGTGAAATGACAGTCAGAAACAGCACAAGCAGAAAAGGGGGAATAACAGGAGGCCATTTGAACAACAGGATCATGAAAAGACTGGGATGGCACGGGGCTCCGGGGAAAGACAAAACCAGCTTTTGTCTCTCAAATGGGAACTGGGTGCCAAGCATCCTGACAATAGCATGAGCCCTGGAAAAGAGCCAAGGATACGAGGGGACACGGCCCGTACATTACTCTGAAAAAAATAAATGAACAATTAGCACAACACTGATTTCCCTCTCTGCTTCCCCAAAACAGTCAACAGAAGCCCTCTGGAGCGAACTTTGGAAAATGACAGTCATTAGCAAAATACAATACAATTGTTGCGTTGAGCATTGTCGTCACTGTCCAAGAGGTTCCAAAATGGAACTGGGGAAGTGAAAATGACATGGATGATTTTAAAAAACGGGGCCTGAGACTTTCACCGGACTCCTGATGTCGGAACTCTTTCTGTCAATCCCCTGTTGCATCTTCTCTGTCGTTTATAGTTTACAAGGGTTGCTTAGGGGCCACCAAGGAGTTAATTGAATCAATGAGATCCAAAAGACTACATGTATCCCAGGCAAGGCTTGCATCCAGGTCTTTCTGAATCCAAATTAGCTCTCTATGGACTGCACCATCTTGCCTCTTATGATAACAACAAGAGCTAAGAAATATGACATAGGGAGAAAAAGGGAAGAGAAGGGAAAAAAGCATTATATAGTGTCCCATATGCTCCAGGCATTGTGCTTTTTATAAATATTAAATTATTAATTTGGAAATTATTTATAAATTATATATTCTACACATTATTTATTTATTTTTTATGTTATGTATAATTTATAAATTATATTATATATATTATTATATATAAATTAAATTGTAAATATTAAATAATAAATATAAATAATAGTACTTATTTCCCAGGGTTGTTGTGAGGATCCTCACAAGGTTTGTTTGTTTGTTTATTTTTTTAAGGTTTTAAGGTTTAAGAAACTGAGGCAGAAATGGAAATTAAGTGATTTGCCCAGGATCACACAACTAGTAAGTGATTTGAATTCAGATTTTCCTGACTCCAGAACCAAGATTCCATTCTCTGATACAGTTATATAAAGGACTTGAAATTTTGCAGGGAACATCAAATACATCATTATCACTGGATCCTAACACAGAAATTTTTATCCCTACTTTACAAAGAAAGGAACTGAGGCTCATAAAGGTGAAATGGCCCACTTCTGGTTACACAGCTAGTAAGGACATCACCCAAGTCATCATTATAATGACAAAATTAGTATTTCTATATCTCTTTACAGAGTTCATGAACCAAATACGTCTAGAAATAATGCAAAGAACTGGTGTTTTTTCTTTGTCAGTCAACTATATGCTCCTCATCTGTAGTCCATTGTAAAAAATTATGTTTTCCTCTCATATTTTTGCCAAGCATACTCATAGACCATTCTTAAGATGATTTCAGAGCCAAGAAAGAAGGACTATGGGTTGGGTGGTAAGTACTAACATAAAGTGATCTCTGATTGTCTTTAGAATCACAACCTCAGGAATCAGAAGCCAAGATGTTGGAGAACAGCCAGCAACCCAAATGAGCCCAATGTTCCTCTTCATACAACTTCAAATTAACACTCAAACCAAATTTTGGAGCAGCAGAAGCAACAAAAAGTCAGAGGAAGACGTTTCTCCAGCCTCCAGCCTCCAGAGTCAGCAGAAGTCTGTTGCACCACAGTGGGACCAAAATGTGGCAGCAGCCCCAGCAATGGCCTTGACAGTGGTAGTCATAGAATCTTTATGGGTTCTTAGCCATAAGGAAATAAGGAGGGGAGATCAGAAGAGATTACAGGAAACCCTTTGCTGGCACTGGGTGCGGATGGCATTGGACTCGTAAGTCAATTATCCATAGGCAGTTTTTGATTCCAGTTCCAGGATGGAAAGGAATGCTTCTGATTAGTCACAAGGGAGCAGGGACCCAGGTCACAGTTCCAGCTTCAAGAGGAGCACTAGCTGGAGAGGAGCAGGAGCCCTTCCCAGGTAAAGAGCAGAAAGGAGAACAGGAGAGCCATGATCACCTTTCTCTCAGGATCACACTATCTTGGAAGTACCCAAAACTTGAAGACCTTCAAAACTAGCTCTAAAAACAGCAGCCTCCCAAAAACCTAAAACATGAGACAGCGCCTCCCACCACCACCAGGGGAGCAGACGCTAACTTTGACATAAAGTTCAAAGTCAAGAAATAGGCTAGAAAAATGAGCAAACAAGAATAAAAAAAAAACTATAAAAAGCTACTACAGTGGCAGGGAAAATCAAGGCAGTGATTTCAGAAAAACCATGGCAAGAGTCATATGAATTGGTGCAAAATGAAATGAAAAGAACTGGGGGAATCATTATGGGCAGTAATACCAATGTTGTGATGATAATCAACTACTGGCTACTGTGATCAATACAGTGACTCAAAGTAATTCCAAAGGACTCATGGTAAAAAAAAATGCCATCACCCCCAGAAGGAGAACTGATGAACATGGAGTAAAAATTAAAGCATAATTTTCTCATCTTTAAAATTTTTTTTGCTTTTTTTTTATGATTAATATAGAAATGTTTTGCATGATTTTACATATATAATTGATACCACATTAGTTGTCTTCTCAGAGGGTGGGAGAGGGATGAGAATAAGGGAAATACTCTGGAACTCAAAATTAAAAAAAAAAGAAAAGAATGCTAATAAATAAACAATAAATTGCTTGAAAATGTTGGCGTTCCAACAATCATAGTCTCTCGTATGTATTTGTTATTGTACATGGTTTCACCCATATAATCTCGATCTGTTTTAAGTGCCATTTTGACTTCTTTCTATAAAATATTGGAGACTGAGCTGTAGTTCAAGTGTGGTCAGTTAAATTGTTTTCTAAGTAAAAAAAAAAATCTATATATCTCTATATCACTCTTTCTATACATCATTACAGATACATAGAAGCACTGCATAATCTGTCCTACTTTCATTTGATTTGTTGTCTTAATTTCTTCTATATCACCTCCTGGGATGATGACTTAATTATTGACTTATTGACCTGATATTGCCTTTTTTTGGCTTTTTTATGAGTTTTATGAGTTACTAATATTCTGAATCTTCTGTTACCCACATAAAGCCTAAGCCAGAGATGTCCAAGCCAATAACACTTGACTGACAGCTGAATAATACCAAAATAAAGTTGAAACACACTTAATAAAATAAATGAAAATATAATTTTTGTTCAGTTATTTCAGTCATGTCCGACTCTTTGTGGCCCTATTTAGGGTTTTCTTGGCAAAGATTCAAGAGTAGTTTTCCATTTCCTTCCCCAGCATATTTCACAGATGGGGAAAGTGAGACAAATAGGGTTAAGTGACTTGCCCAGGGTCACACAGCTAGTAAGTATCTGAGGTCAGATTTGAATTCAAGAAGATGAGTCTTGATGACTCCAGGACTGGGACTGCACCACCTAGATGCCCAAAATACAACAGAAAATAGATAATGTTAACATGTGGTTTTCTATGTAACCCACAATGCTCCTCATATATGGCTTAGAGACCTCCCTTTCTATTTGAGTTAGACCCCACTGGTCCAAACCATTGTTATCTTTGCTTGACTAGTGTCTCTTCTGGGCAGAAAAAACAAGTGTTTTCTGGCCGAGGTGGTTCCTGGGATCCTCTGCTTGCTTTATAATGATTAAACTTCTACCAGTGATAACCTAAGCCCACATCTTTACCTTTATCCATAGTTCCAATTAGTTAGCTTCAAGGACTTACTATAAGATACCAGTATGGATGGATTTTACCTTCTCATTTATCCCTCTAATCTACTGTTGACTTTGACCTTTGCTCTAGCTTGGGAATGATCTTTCTGTGCACCGATCCCTGATTCTGAAATGTCACACCTTGTTTCCTATTTATTAAGATATAGTCAACTTCAGTTTGACTGATTTTTTTTAATGGGACATTTCTAGCCCTTTCCAACTCGCTGTTGAAGGCAATATTGCCAAATGCCAGCATGAAACTTGGTACCCAATGAGGGATGGCTTCTGTCTTCTCAACTCTTAAATCTGTGATCCTCCTAAACCATTCCATCCTATTACTGTTGTCCACTACCAATCTCACAATGAAGTCATTAAACACAAAGGGAGATGTTGATTAGTTTGGAAGACCAATTTCTCAGTAAACATCTTGATCACCAACATCTTAGAGATTTTGTTGCATTCTCTCTTCACAGTAATCTGTATTTGTGCAACTGTGAGTACATTACTAAAGGTCTCACCATGCTATTTCTCACTATCACCCTGGAATCTACTAATTGTTCTATTCACTTAATTACTCCACCTCATCGCTGAGCCTTTTCTCTAGCTGCAGTCAACCATTTGACCCTGGGATGGATAACTTCTAGGAATAAGGTAGACAGTCTTACTGTACCCTGATCAGACAACATTTAAAATACTGTGTTCGACACTGGGTACCACAGAAGAAGGTCAATGAGAATCTGTAGAATATTAGAGATGAATAACCCAGGAAGAGGAAGGTTCCCGTCCATGCCATCTGAGTACTGACTGAAGGAATTGAGGGTGTTTAACCTGGAAAAGATTTGGCATGGAGGGAGGGGTACATAATCGCTATCTTCAAGTATCTGATGGGCTATCACGTGAAGGAGGAATTAAAATTCTTGTAATATGGCCCTAGAGGACAGAACCAAGAGCAAACAGGTCCATCACAAAGACATGGATTTATAGCTTGATGGAAACAAAATTTTTCTAATTCTCCACAAAATAGGATCAGAGAGGTGACTCAGTGGATAGAATGCTGAGTCTGGGCAGGAAGATCTGAGTTCAAATTTAGACTCGGGGATTTACTAGCTGTAGAGTCTGGGCATTTAACCACCATTTACCCTAACCCACTGGAGAAGGAAACAAAGTCTCCAATAGAGGCTGGATGACTATTTGGTGAATATTTTGGAGAAAGGATATCATGTAACGGGTATTTAATAAATGACTGAGGTGCTAGATATCGCCAAGGAATGCTTCCAAATCTCAGATTCTGTGTCCAGCCCAAATTGTAGACTTTGGAGTTGGAATACACAGTTCAGAATCTGTTCTACTGATAGCCACTACTTGTGTGACTCTGGACAAATTGCCTAACCTCTCCGGGTCTCAGTTTCCTCATCTGTAAAATGAGAGAGCTGGACTCTACAAACTCTGAGGTCCCTTCCATCTCTAATTCTAGATCCTACATAAGAGGTTAATTATCAACACATTAGATGATAAATGACTTGACTGTGGTGACTCACTGAAATAAGGGAGATGCAAAGATAAATGCAATAGAGTCTTTGCCCTTCTGAAGTTTACAGTAGAGTGGGGAGCATAAAACATGATACAAATCCAGTGGCAGGAAGATTTAAAGCTATTCTTCAGTTTCTCATGGTCACTTGGCAAAGCCTATGGACCCCTTCCAAAATAATGTCTCTAAATACCAAAATAAAATGCATAGGATGGTGAAGAAAATGAATGCTATTGCATTAAGTTATCAAAAGTTTATTCTTCTTTGTGATGGTAGTGAAGAAAGAGACTCCAGGTTAAGAAACCTTGATTTAGAGGAAAGAAAGAGTATTTCAAGACCAGAGCAAGGGTTATGAGAGTCAAGACAAAGGGAAGATCTAGGATCACTTCTCATTGGGTTTGTCTGAGCTGGGCATTGAAGGATGGAAAGGATTTTAACTGGCACACTAGTAAGGGAGAACATTGAAGGCATCAAAAGCAATGTGAATAAAAGGTCCATTTCCATGTTCTGAAAATAGTGAGCAAGTCTTTAGTAAGCAGGTAGGAAACATAATGTGGAGGGTAGAAGGGCTGGGGAGTTTCTATTTTAATCTAGAGGCAATAGATTCATTCAAAATTTTGAGTTAGGAAATGGCATGATCAGGTGTGTGTATATAAATTTTGTAGCTGTGTGAAGGACTTGGAGAAGGGAAAGACTGGGGGGAGGGAGAAAAGTTATCCTGCTGTTGCAACAGTCCAGGTAAGAGGTGATAAGAATCTAAAATAGGATGGAGGGTAGTGACTGTATGAGTAGAAAGGGACAGATGTGAGAGTTGGATGTGGTTGTAGAACTGACAAAACTTGTCAACTAACTGGATATGGGACAAAGGGAACAAAGGGAAAGGCTTCATACCTGGATGACTGGAAGGGTAGTCCTGTTTCAGTAGAAAATTGGTTGTTATTTAGTTGTTTTTCAGTCATGTCCCCATTTGGGGTTTTCTCAGCAGATACTGGAGTGATTTGCCATCTCCTTCTCTGGATTATTTTACAAATAGGAAACTGAGGCAAAGAGGGTTAAACGACTTGCCCAGGGTCACACAACTAGTGTCAGAGGCCAGATTTGAACTCGTAAAGATGAATCTTCCTGAGTCCAAGCCAAGTGCTCTAGCCATTATATCACCTAGCTGCCCCATTAAGTGGAAGACTTAGGACTAAATGACTTCCAAAGTTTCTTCCAGCTCCAACCCAGTAGGAAAAGAAGAATCTCAATATATATATATATATATATATATATATATATATATATATAACATCTGTATAATGAGCTGAGGAAGGAAAAGGCAAACTACTTCTTCATGTCTAAGTGGTGGAGGAGAGAGAGAGAGAGAGAGAGAGAGAGAGAGAGAGAGAGAGAGAGAGAGAGATATCTCCTCAGCAAAGATCACCAAATAGGTACACGAGCCAGGTT
The DNA here is from genome assembly GCF_902635505.1 of Sarcophilus harrisii. NCBI lineage: Eukaryota > Metazoa > Chordata > Mammalia > Dasyuromorphia > Dasyuridae > Sarcophilus > Sarcophilus harrisii. The sequence goes on from NC_045427.1 coordinate 16,264,977, forward strand.
TGGTCCTATAGGACAACAATTTAGGTATTCTTTCCATAAGACTAGCAGCTAGCTGACTCAGTGGGTAGAGTGCTGGACCTGAAGCCAGGAAGACCTAAATTTCAAATCTGGCCTCAGACTTTTATTAGTTAAATGATTCTGAGCATGTCACTTAACCCTACTTGCCTCAGTTTCCTCATATATAAAATGAGCTGGAAAAGGAAATGGCAAACCATTCCAGTATCTTTGCCAAGAAAGAGTCAGAAGATCTGAAAATGACTAAACAACAATTCCACAAGACTAAGAGTAGACCAGTGGGACTATGACAGATGAATGAATGGTTTACGACTGCAAAAGAAGCTAATATTTTCCAAAATGTCTCTAACACCCCCCAGAACACATTTCTGACTGCCACAAAGACACTGAATTATACAGCAAAGCCTCCATAAATTAGAAATTTCCCAAACCCAATCTTGGTACAAATAGCCTATTTTGAAATTAGCTTAAAATAAATCTTTCAACAACTCAAATACTAAATGGACAGTTGGTAACTCTTTTCCAAAGAAAGCATGAGATGACATGTTTCCTCCCCTTCACTATTTGTCCAAAAATACTTTCATGGCTAGCAAGCAAGGCCTACATGTGGAGAACAGCTTGTCTTCCCAATTATGGGTGGCTCTGAACAACAGAATATAGTTTTGATAGATAGATTGATAGAACTCATTGATTGATTGCTAGATTTGATTGATAGAATTGATATCATAGCAAAGTTCACCACTGTCCTCTTCTTGGATACAGAAGTTCTCCTTTGCTCATCTCTTGAGGGGGCCTTCAGGAGTCAGCTGAGGGTGACATTTTCTTCTTGATCTCACTCCACTCTATTACCGATTCCCTATTCTCCTGGGATGTCTAGAAATTGATTTGCATATTTTTTTAATTCACTTTTCTAAAAACTTGTTGGTTTCTTCCAATAGAATAGAAGGTCTTTGAAGGCAGAGAACCTTTTTTTTTTTTTTTTTTTTTTTCTGTCTTCAGCACCAAGAACAGCACCTAGCTAGAAGGTAAGTTCCTAGAGGGCAGGAATTGTTTCATTGTTATCTTTGTATCCTCAAACAGAACACAGAGTAGGTGCTTAATAAGTGCTTGTATTTAAGTCAATTGAATAGTATGACCAGAGTTCATGAAGTTATCTGAGAATTTCAGAGGAGAAGGGACCTCAAAAGGCCACACTGACCGATCTAATCATTTTATCACTGAGGAAATTTAGTGACCTGCCCAGTGTTGTGCAGTTAGTTTCTGAGACTGAATTTGAACTCAGATTCTTTTGACTGCAAGCCTGACTCTCTATTTACTGCACCAAGGAGCTCAGTGATTAAGTCACTCCCCCAAGGTCAAAAGTGGGAAATGAGTCCAATCCTGATTTCCCTAACTCTCCAGCCAGTACTGGAAGAGGATGCTCTTACTGAAGCAAAAGAATCAAAGGATCTGAATTCAAATTCCTGTTCAGCCATTTACTTGCCTATGTGACACCAGACTTGTCATTTAACTAGCTACTTCCTCTATTAAAATGAGGCTATGGAGCGGAGATGGAGAATGAGGATGGACTAGATCCTTTCTGACTGTCCCTTCTTAATTTATGATTGTTTAAACTGGGTTCAAATCCTGACTCAGCTACTTTTGCAGGCAAGAAACTTCCTCTTGATGAGACAATTTCCTCTATTGTATTGTTGTTGTTTTTAAAGAGAACTTGACCAGATACCCATTTCCCCAGATCTCTTCTAGCCCTGTAAAATCTTTCACAATCCAATTCCAATCTAATTTTCTTATTTTTTCTTTAACTAGAATATAAATATTCATTAAAGGATAGAAACAAAAGAACAGCAGACATGCAATAACGAAATTGATGGCTCTAATGCTGATTCATTCACACTCAGGCTACTGGATCATAAATTCCTTGGGGGCACAAGTCATATCTTGATTTTTCTATTTTCTTCACTACCTGAGTGCAGCAAATGGCAGCTATGATACATTTGTATTCAATGGAGAAGAGCAGGTATTTGTTGTCCTACTGTGTGCTCTTCTATTAGATACTGGCAGAAGAGGAAAAGGGAAAAAAAAGATGTGTTTTTCTAATCAAATTTCAAATCTCTTTCTCACATGTATTTCAAGTTCCAGCAAAATTGATCTCTTGACTATCACCTTGTTAAAAAAAAAAAAAAAAAAAAAAAAAAAAAAAAAGATTCCATCTTCTGACTCCATGCTTTTGCTCTGGCTATGCCTAAAAAGCTCTCCTTCCTTATTTCTACCTTTTAGAATTCTCATTTCCTTCTCTTTATGTAAGAAGGCCATCTTCTCCAAGAAGCCCTTCCTACCAGTGCCCTTCCCCCTAAATATTGCAAAGATGGCATTGGAGCACTCTTCCATCTCTCTTCTACCTCTTAAGATACTTTCAAGACTAGTGTTCTTACAGGAAACCTTTCCTGACCCCTTCTCACAAGTTATGAGGGCCATCCCAGAGTAGTTTTATATAGGTTTATGTATGTATGTGATATATTTTATACATATACATACATGTATGTAAATGTATTGGTTCTTCAGTTTACACCTAGCAGTCTTTTAGAGCACAGCCTTCCCTAAATAATAAGAGCAGGGGCAGCTAGATGGTGTAGTGGATAAAGTGCCAGCCCTGAAGTCAAGAGGATATGAGCTCAAATCTGTCCTCAGACACTTAATATTTCCTAGCTGTGTGACCCTAGGCAAGTCCCTTAACCCCAATTGCTTCAGCAAAAATAATAATAATAATTATTATTATTATTATAGCAATTGCCAAGTTACCAAGAAAGCTGAGATGAAGTGAATGGGCAGAAGAGAAAGTGAGGAAGTCTTCCCAATACACATCTACACAATATTAAAGAATTACTGGAAATATTAACTGCAAGACTAACTGCAGATACTTTCCCACAATTTCCCTAAATTCTCACTCCGAAAAAAAAAAAATCTGCCTCAGATTACACATTCTTGGTTTTCTCCTAAACTGAAAAGCTCACAAAACAATCTATGGCCCAGAGTGAATTCCTTCCCCACTGGAAGAAAAATCATCAGTAGCATCACTGTTGTCTTCATCCTCATCCTCATCATCCTCATCACTGTCAATGCCTCCCTCATCTTCATCATGGTCTTCTTTATCAACACTGTCATTGTCATTATTTTGAAAGATTGACATATTTAAGATACAGTGCAAAGAACAAAGGGAAAAAACATTTCTAGAGCATCTCCATGTCTACTGCGTGCCAGGTGCTGGATTAATTTTTTTAAAATAACAAATATCTCATTTAATCCTTACAACTCTTTGAAGTAGATGCTACCATGAACCTCATTTTACAATTGAATAAATGGCAAGTGACTTTCCAAGGCTCCATAGCCAGCCTCAGACACTTATTACTTGTACGACCCCAGGGAAGGCACTTAATCCTGTTTGCCTCAGTTTCCTCATCAGTAAAATGAACCAGAGAAGGAAATGGCAAACTGTTTGAGCAGCTTTGCCAGGAAATGTTGGCTCTGACTGAAATAACTGAACAACAAAAGGCATGATTGGATGAATTTAAGGATCACGTTGATTTCTGAAGACTGGGCCACATGGGGTTAGTCTTTTCCCCCCAGAGCCTGAGTTTTGCCATCTTTAAAATGAAAAGGTTGGAGATGATAAAGTGTTTCCAGCTTTAAGATGCTCAGGTGTTTGCAGCATTAAGCACTGTCCCTCGGGGAGGGGGCCAACACGTTTTGTTTAACTGTTTTTCTTTGTCAAAAGTGGAGAGAGGGAGGAGATTTCGAACAAGGGGCAAAATCTAAGAAACAACAAAAGTATTAAGTCGTTAACTTTTTTGTCCTTTAAAAATTTAATTTTAAATTAATTATTTAACTTAATAAATTAATTAAATTAAATTCAAAATTTTAAAGCCCGATCCCCACCTGGGAGCGCTGTGGAAGAGCCTCGGTGTCCCCTCCCACTGTTCCTGAGCCTTGGTGCTGAGTTCAGAGGGCGCTCGGAATCCCCACCCTCTGCACACAACGGCCCCAGATAACCATATGTGCTCAGACGTGTTCCCGTCCCTAAGTCCTGGTCAAGGCTGACTGAGAATCAGGACTCCGGTGTCCAGTCCCACGCCCTCCGCACCCCAGCCTCACTTCCTGTCTCTCTCATCACCTCCTCCCCCCGTTTCCAGGCTCCCTTCTAAATCCCCTTAAGAGAAAGTCTCCCAAGTCCCGGGAGGCGCCTCCTCCGTCCAGTTCGGGTCCCCGAACTCGGAAACCGAAGCCACATTTTAACGAGCGCCTTTCAAGGGAATCGGTTTCCTTTGTCCGGCGGAGCGTATTTGACACATTTCAGGACATCACGAGAGAAGGGATCCCCGGGCTTCCCCAGCCCCCCGGGAGGATCAGCCCCGAGCCCGAGCCCCGGCCCCAGCCCGAGTAATTTTCCAAACCCAAATGCTCAACTCCAGGGGGATTAAAAGCAAAGCCGGGACTGTGCTGAAAACTAGAAAGCCTCCCGAAAGCCGGGACACATGATCCTGCTTCAAACAGCCCAGCTCGGGCGGTGATAGGCGCGTGGATAACGCCGAACAGGTGAGAACGACTTAATGGGGGCAGTGGAGGAGGGGAGCCCGGGGCTCTCTGAACTCAGAGGAGCTAGATTCGGGTTCATTCTCGGACCTCGCTGCCAGCTTGCGAACTTAGGCGCGCTCCCCGATCGCCCTTCCCCGCTGTAAAATGACTGCCTGCTCCCCGATGGTCTTCCCAGCTCCTGTACTCCCGGGAAGCCCCGCCGAGTTCTGGAACTCAGTCCCGAGCCGGCTCTCTCCGCGGCGTCAACCACACCGCCCTCCCCCGGGGGCAGGAAGGCAGGGCCAGGGCCCAGACAGTCCGAGCCCAGAAAAATGAAGCCCAGGCGGTTCTCCGGAACGGCTCCCTAGCCCGGGACCATCCAGTCCAGTCAGTTGGATCTTGCAAAAGCCGCAGTCCAGAACCGGAACTGCGCTCGTTCCCTTAAGACCAAAGTCTACAAGTCTCTCCTCCCCAAGCCAGTGGCAGCAGCAGCCTTCTCCCCCGTGGGCATCGGCAGCTTGGGGGGTGGGAGGGGGCTAGGAGCTGCCCCAGGATCTCCCCCTCCCCCGTGGGGACATCAGCAGCTTGTGGGGGGCATCGGCAGCTTGGGGGGCATCGGCAGCGTGGGGACTAGGAGCTGCCCCGGGATCTCCCCCCTCCCCGTGGGGCCATTAGCAGCAGACCCGGGCGCCGGGAGCTCGGGCTGCCCCAGAATCTCCCCGCGCGCGCCCCGCCACCTCCGGGGAGCCCACGGATCGCTCACTCACCGACTCCGTACTTCTGCCTCTTGGTGGGGATCCAGCGAGCCATGGTGCGCGGCCGGGGGGGGGGGGGTCCGCCGCCTGCTCTGGGCTCCGCTAGTCCTCGGAGGGCAGCTCCCGCCTCCGCCGCTGCTGCGGCCGGCCGAGCGCCACGGCCGCCGGGGCCCCGGGCTCCGCCGCCATGTTCCCGGCCGCCCGGGGAGCTCTGGAGGCGAAGTTTGCTCGCCCGCCCGCCCGCCCGCTCGCTCTGCCCCTCGCCAACTTTGTGGGGCGCGCCCTCCCGCGCTCTCCCGCCCCCCGTCCGAGCGAGCGGTCAGTCGGCGTGCGCGCGGTCCGCGCCTCGGTGCCTCCCTCCGTGCGGCCGCGCGATGCCCGCCCGCAGCTCTGGCGCCCGGGGCCAGCCCCAGGGTCACCTGCCGGCCAGCGCCGCAGCCACTCCTCGGCCCCACCCCCGGCAGCCGGGCGGGCGAGCGGGGGGCCGGCCGCCTCCCTCCTTCCCCTCCTGCTCGGCCCGAGCGGCGGCCACGCCTCCCGCCGGCCGTCCCACCCACCTCCCCGCCGGGCCCGGCCCTCCCGGAGCCGGGGTGGGGCGCCCGGACCACACCCCGCGGGCGGCCGCCGCCGGAGCCCAGCCGCCCGCTCTCCTGCCTCCGGCCCCCCGGGGCCTTCTTCCGCCCCGCAGCGGCTCCCGTCCCCCTTCCTCCGCTCTGGTCCCCGCGCCCCCCGCCCAGCTTGTCCCCGCCGTTCCCTGCGCCCTTCCTCGGCGATCCCGCTCTGCCTTTTCCTGCCGAGTCCTCCTCCCCCCCAGCCCCGAGCCCGCGGTCCTTCTCTAAAGGCCCGGGGAGAACCGCTCTGGGGTCGCCCCCCCTCCCCAACATTCCTCCCAAACTGCTGCTGCTAAACTGGCCCCAGCTGGGGGAGGAGACCCGGGCCAGACTTTCGCTCCGAAGCAAAAGCCAGACGGGAGCTCTAGAGCTGGGCGGGGGGGGGGAGAGAGGGGGGGGGTGTACAGCGCATCCCGAAAGGGCCCTCCCTTTGGTCCCGACACGGACGGACCACCCAGAACAGCTCACGCAGTGTCAGTGCTAACGGGAGCAGAAGCGCGGGAGAGAGCTAACAGGCCTCCCGGAGCCCTCCTCCAGCTCGCAGAACGGGACTTCGGTCCGTCCTCCGGATGGGAAAACTGAGGCACAGGAAGACTTCACTCCAGCAGGTCTTTAGGGAACTCCTAGAGTTGCACTAAACTCCGCAGATTTAATGGTCTCAATCACGGCCCTCAGGTTTGGGGTTTTTGCGAACCTCCGAAGGTCCTTCCGGGAACTCCGAGCCGGGCGAAGCAGTTTGTACAAAAAGCTTCTGACCATAGTCATCCTCTAGAGTTCCTCTAAAGCAGAAACGGAGGCTCGGGGCAGAAACTGGGGCTCGGAGCAGAAACGGAGGCTCGGAGCAGAAAAACTGAGTCTCGGAGCAGAAACGGGCTCAGAGCAGAAACTGAGGCTCAGAGCAGAAAAACTGAGGCTTGGAGCAGAAACGGAGGCTCGGAGCAGAAACGGAGGCTCGGAGCAGAAACGGAGGCTGGGAGCAGAAAAACTGAGGCTCGGAGCAGAAACGGAGGCTCGGAGCAGAAAAACTGAGGCTCCGAGCAGAAACGGAGGCTGGGAGCAGAAACTGAGGCTCGGAGCAGAAAACTGAGGCTCAGAGCAGAAACTGAGGCTCGGAGCAGAAAAACTGAGGCTCGGAGCAGAAAAACTGAGTCTCGGAGCAGAAACGGGCTCAGAGCAGAAACTGAGGCTCAGAGCAGAAAAACTGAGGCTCGGAGCAGAAACGGAGGCTCGGAGCAGAAACGGAGGCTCGGAGCAGAAACGGAGGCTGGGAACAGAAAAACTGAGGCTCGGAGCAGAAACGGAGGCTCGGAGCAGAAAAACTGAGGCTCTGAGCAGAAACTGGGGCTCGGAGCAGAACCGGAGGCTGGGAGCAGAAACGGAGGCTCGGGAGCTTCTCTTCTGGACCGATTTATCTCGGTGCAAGCAGCCCCTTCTTCCAGGTCAGCTTCTCGAGACCCAGAACTGTCCGGCTTTACTGCTTGTAAGCCCAGCGCCCGAGTCCTACCTGCCTGTGTTTAATAAATGTGTTTTGTTTGTTCCTTCATTGCCCTTTTTTTGCTTTTTCCGTGGTGACCCTCAAGAGAAATCCACCTTTTTCCCTTCCCATGAACAGCTTCATAACTGCTGGTTACTGCTGAAAAAACTCCGAAAACCTTTGGGAAGGTTTAGTGTGTGCCCGTGGCTAGTTTATAGTATATCTTTAGGACTGAAAGGGATCTTAGAGGTTATCTAGTCTGACCCCCAGAGTTTTACACATGAGGAAACTGAGCCCAGTTTTAGTTAAGTGACTGCTCCAGGGTCACACAGATAATAGAATAAGATCTTTGAGTTCCTATTACTGCCATAACAGGCATGAATAATAAATCTCTCTTTCTTCTCCTTCCTCCTCCTCCTCCTCTTTTCTCTTTTCCTCTTCCTCCTCCTCCTTTTCTCTCTTCTTCTTTTTCCTCCTCTTCCTTCTCTTCTATTTTTTCTTATTCTCCTCCTCCTCCTCTTCCTCTCCTTCTTCCCCTCTTTCTTCTCTTTCTCTTCTCCCTCCTGTCACTATCTCTCTCTGTCTCTGTGTGTGTCTCTGTGTCTCTCTCTATCTCTCCCCAATACCCTCTCAAAGGACTGCCATCTAGTAAGGAAGAAAAGGGACTGCAAACCAGCTTTCTTTCCTTTACTGGTGCAGTTGACAAGGCCCCAGGGAGGAAGGGATCCCAAGGCATTTTCCTCTGCTATTTTTCCTGGATGACCCTGGGCTTAAAGGTCATCCCCTTACTGGAGAAACAGTGCCCCGATCCACGAGGGCTGCTTATCCCAGGCACAGGCAAGCATCCGACCCGACTCCCACTTTGCTGGGCTCCCACCGTCCCTTCGAGGAGGAGAGTCTGCTTCCTTTCGGACTGTGCCTGAAAAGATGTAATTGTTCTTGAAATCTATAGACATCCCCCCTTGTCTGAGAGACACGACAGAGTATAATAAAATCCGGGGAAACAGGGTCAGAGGTTAAAGTGCATCATCCGATCCGAGGGGCTTTGAAAAGGCGGGACCAAAAGGCCACATATCTCTATTTCAGGGCAGAACTGAACCTCTTCCCAGACCCCCTCACTCCCAGGAGTAAGGTCACGGGTGTTTGTTACTCCTTCTAGCAGAAGCTGCCTGGTTTAGTGAGAAGAGAAGCAGACTTGTCTCAAGGGATGCGACTAACTAGCTCACCCTGGTCAAATCATTTTCTCTAGGTCTCAATTTACTTGCCTGAAAAATGGGGGGAGGAGGGTTGGGCTGGACAGAGCTGTCAAGGACAAGCCACGGCACTTCCAAGTGGGACCCAAACTAGGTTAAAGCATAATTCCTACTTGATTTTAATGTGTTGATAGATCAATTTCTAAATCAATATGCAACCCACAGGGAGCCTCATGTTTGCTTTTGTGGCCCCTCAATTTCTATTTGAGTTTATATCACTGGGCTGAACAACCCTTAAGATCCCTTTAAGCTCTAATTCTTTCATTCTATGGGTTCTGAGGTCCCTGCTCACTTTGACATTCTAGGCTAACAATAAACCTCATCAAGCAGCTACTTTGTGCTAATAAGGGGCAGCCCATCGGAGTAGAGCATCCGGCCTGAACTCAAGAACTGAGTTCAAATTTGGCTCAGATACTATTAGGTATATGATCCTGGGGAAGTCCCTCAGCCCTATTTGCCTCACATGTCAAATGAGCTGGAGAAGGAAATGGCCAAATCGCTCCAGTATTTCCCCAAGAAAACCCCAAAAGGAAACGTGGAGGAGGAGGAGGAGGAGGAGAAGAAGAAGGAGGAGGAGGAGGAGGAGGAGGAAGAGGAAGAGGAAGAGGAAGAGGAAGAAGAAGAAGAAGAAGAAGAAGAAGAAGAAAGAAGAGGAAGAAGAAGAAGAAAGAAGAGGAGGAGGAAGAAGAAGAAGAAGAAGAAGAAGAAGAAGAAGAAGAAGAAGAAGAAGAAGAAGAAGAAGAAGAAGAAGAAGAAGAAGAAGAAGAAGAAGAAGAAGAAGAAGAAGAAGAAGAGAAAAGGATGAGGAAGAGGAAAAGAGAAAAGAGGAGGAAGAGGAAGGCGTCTTCTGGCTCCCCTTTTGATTCCCTCCCACTCTGGTCCTTCCTCACTCTTGTCCTCTTCCCCCTTCTTTTTGTTGCTCTCTACTCCTATGCAATTTATTCTTGCTTTTAGAAGACTTGAGTTCAAATCTCTCCACTTTGTACTTCCTGGGACCTTATGTAAGATGCTCCATCTCCCTAGTCCTCAACATCTCAGAATGAAACTCTGAGATCCCTAATCCTGTGATTTTCACATTGCTTTGTTCAGTCATGTCCAACTCTCTGTGACTCCCACTGGGAGTTGTTTTTTTTTTTTTTTTTTTTTTTTTTTTTGCAAAGATACTGGGGTGCTTGGTCATTTCCTTCTCCAGCTTATTTGACAGATGAGGAACTGAAGTAAACAGGGTTAAGTGACCTGCCCAAGGTCACATAGCTACTAAGTGCTGCAGATGGGATTTGAGCTCAGCTCTCCTGACTCTAGCTCCAGTGCTCTCTGAGCTATTCCACTAGCTGCTCTATTGTTTTAAAACTGCCCAAATGCTTCATATGCATTATCTCATTTGATCCTTACAAGTGCTAAGGATATTTTCATCCTCAGTTTACAAATGAAGTAACTGAGTCACAGACTGAGGTCACATATTAGTAAGTATGTTCTCTTAACTTAACCCTAAATTGGAAGCCATCTAATTTCACTAACTACTTAACTTCATCATCTCAAAACACTGAGTCAGCTTTGGTACAAGTGCTCCTTCCACCATATCAGTAACTCTACCCTCTCTGATTGGAGGTAGAACGATGAGCTCCAAAACCACCTTTTAAATGGAGGTGTTGGTGGGGAGGGATCCAGAATAGCCTCCTCTTAGTCTCCCACTAATTGGATTACTTTGATTTCTCTCCTTCAGCCCCTTGCTTCTCCCCTTCTTTCTTTTCAGCTTCCTTTTTTTGTGACGCCTGTCTCAGAGTGTAAGGACTTTGAGATTCAGAACTGGTTTTTTTTTTTTTTGTTGTTTGTTTGTTTACTTGTACTTTTTTTGTTTTCTTGTTTGTTTGTTTACTTGTTTGTCTATTTGTACTCGAATTCCCAAGAACTTTGTACACCCTCTGGCGCACAGTAGGTGCTTCATAGATTTCCCTTTCCTAACTAGTTTCCTAACCGAGACTTTGGAGAAGAGTAATCCTCTTGGACACGGTCTGGGAAGGATTAGGGAGCCACAGCAACAATAGGATTTTTGAATTCTCAGATGATTAATTGAGGATTAATAAGATTAACTGGTTTTCACAGAGTCACACAAGCACCAGAGGCAAAATTGGAACTGAGAGCCTCACCTGAGAGCGATTTGTAAAACATTAGGTAGAGTGTCTGGCACAGAGTAGATGCTTAATAAGAATCTATTTCCTTCCCGATCTACCTTCCAAGCCTTTATTTTGGACTCATGGCTCAAGACGTCTTCCATCAAAGCTCTAGACCAATCTAAGCTCTCCCAAATAAATCCCTTTCTTACTATTACCATTGCTGGGTCCCAAAAAGTTTTCTTCATCATTTGTGCTGGTATTTATATTGCATTTCAAAGTTTGCAAAACACTTTATGCATTTTAGCTTATCTGATTGTCCCACAACATTCCGCTGAGAAAGCTGTTATTATAACATTTTACAGATTATTACCATTTTACAGATGGTGAAACTGAGACTGGGAAGGGAGGTGACTTTTCTGAGATCACACAGCTAATCAATAAGTAGATGGTGCCCCAAGTTTAAGAACAATTTTCAGCTATTAGGTGTTAAACTGCACTAAAACTTTGGGACACCTTTTATATTGAAGCAGGATTTAAACTCAACAATTTGTAGTTGAAAGTCAATTTTACACTTTTAACATCTGCAAAGCTTTATTTTTTTCTTCTTTTCCTCTTCCTCCTTCTTTCTCTCTCTTCTTCTTCCTCCTTTTTTCTTCTCCTTATTCTTTCTCTTTCTTCTTTTTCATCTAGATGCTTCAATAACGACTAACAAATTGTTTTTACCTCCATTCCCTCTGCACATTTCCCTAGAATGACTCCCCATTTTACAGATATTTAACACCTGCAAAATTCATTTTTCCCATTTCATTCTTCAATAAGCTTAGTTATCATTCCTAATTTTTTCAAATAAGGAAACTGAGGCTCACTCAGAGAGGTCAAATGACTTAAGAAATGCAAGTAAGTCGCAGTGGTGAGATCTAAACTCACATCCTACTGAACTTGTCTCCTACAGAATATTTTAACTGACTTTCCAGGTTAAGAGCTTTCGATGACTTTTATTACTTACTATATTAAATCTTGATTGCTTGTCTGATGTTCAAGCCCTTTGCCCCAATCTACATCCCTGACTCTGTGCCCTAGGCTAGGTCAGGTTCCAAAATCAATCTCACAATTTCCTTAACTTCCCTACCTTCTATCCTTAACAGGATTAATTGCTTACTCCTTGCCTTTGTTCATGATACTTCATCAGACTAGAATGTGTTCCTAATCTCACATCTGACATTATGGATCACCTTTTCCTTCTTGATTTTTCCTTGGCTTCCTTGACTAATGGTCCTTCTATTTCTTTGATCATTCTTTCTCAGTTTCTTCCACCCTTTAAACATAGATGTCCCTTGGCTCTTTTCAACAATGAGGCAGTTCAAGCCCGTTCCGATAGATTTGTTATGGAAATTACCATCCCCATCCAGAGAGATCTATGGAGACTGAATGTGGATCAAAGAATAGTATTTTCATCTTCTTTTGGGTTGTTGTTATTTGTTTGCTTGTTTTTTTCCCCTTTTTTAATGCTTTCTCCCTTTTAATATGATTTTTATTGTGCAGTATGACAAATAGGGAAATATATTTAGAGGATTTTCACATATTTAACTTATATCAGATTGCTTTCTGTGTTGGCAGGGGGAAGGAGACAGAAAAATTTGGAACACAAGGTTTTGCAAAGGTCCTCCCTTGGGGCTCTCCTCTTTTTCGACTCTACACTTTTTGGTTTGGGGATCTTTTTAGGTTCTAGAGATCTCTATTCAGATGATTCTCAGATTGATTTATCCAGCCCTAACCTCTGTCCTCACCTCCAGTCTTGCACCTCGCCTCTTAGACATCTTATACTTGATATCCTATAGATATCTCAAACTTAGTATGTCCCAAACTGGACTCTTCTACTTTCAAACCCTCTCATCTTTCCAACTTCCCTGTAAAGGTTACCATCATTTACCCAGGTTTCCAGGCTCCCAACTTCGGTATCATTCCACAACTTTACTCTCTCCTACCACTTATAGTCTATCTGTTGCCAAGATCTGTAAGTTCCATCTTCATAAAATCTCTCCCATCTTCTTACTTCTGTCCTCTGACTTTATGCCTGCCATCAAGCAGGACCTTATCACTTCCTACGTGGATCGTGTTCACCTTTCCTTGTATTCCAAGCTCTTATCACAGTATTTGACATATAGTAAATGATTACTTATTAATTAAGCATTAGTTTTATATGATAATGATGCTATTTATATTGTTATAAGAAATACTAATAAAATACGTTGATAATATCAACATAATTATTAATATAACAATAACATAATATGAATATAATATAATATTTATAATAGTGATGATTATGCATTTGTTTATATAAAATATATTGTGATATTATTAATAATAGACATTTATCATATGATTATAAATTATTTTAGTTGTAATATACTAATAATATATATGATATTACTATTTGATTTTAATTCAGCATTTCTTAAAAAATGCTTGCTGACTTGCCTTGATATATCTCCAAATGGCTTATCCTGTCTCCAAAATTGAACTCATCTTGTCCCTCAGCTTTGCTCCAGTCAACCACTCAGATGCCACAGTATCCTACCAGTCTCTTGGCTTATAATCATGTTCTTGTCCCAGAGATCTTAGCACAGTGCTAAAAGTTAATAAATGCTTACTGATTAATGGGTTGATCCTATCATTTTCAAAGTCCTGTAAATTCTATCTCTCTACCCTTTCTTCTATTTCTTCCTCTCTAAACCCAGTGCTGACATCCATTAGGGCTTCCAGCTCTTCTTGTCAAATCTTTTAACCTTTGTCTTCCCATCTCCAATCTATGTGCATTTAAATCCATTACACAACTGCCCAAATTATCTTGCCAATATACTATTCTGATCAAGTCCTTTCTTTGCCCCCAAGCCTTATGTGGCTCTCCACTACTTTCTGAAGGAACTGTAAATTCCTGGTGCTGGCATTCAAAGGCCCTTCCCAATCCTCGAGCCAGAATGCATTTTCTCCCTCTGTACCTGTGACCTTGAGCATGTCACACAATCTCTTTGGACCTCAGTTTCCTAATTTGTAAAATGAACCGGTTGAATCAGAGGGACTTGCTCCAGTCCCAGCTCAAAATCTATGGAATATTATGATCCTTCCTTCATGGAGGTGGTTACTTATGGGTATAGAATATTGCATACTCTCAGAGAGTTGCTGAATTAGTTTTTTTTTTTTTTTTTTTTTTTAGGCCTGTCCCTCACCTTTCCCCTTTTAAACTTGAATTTTTTTTTTTTTTAACAAGGGATAGTTTGTTGAGTAGAGGAGAAGAAAGAAATATATTTATGATGTAAAAAAAAAAAAAAAAAAAAGGTAATACAGTGGATAAAGCTGGGGCCTGTCATCAGGAAGTTCAAAATTGGTCTCAGACATTAGCTGTAAGACTCTGGGCAAATCACTTTACCTCTGTCTGCCTCAGCTTCCTCATCTATTGGTGGATTGTTGTCTTTCCTCGTCCAAGAGGACCAAAATGACCTTACTATGTTAGAATCGAGTTCCTGTGTGTCCAACTGTGGCTGATCAGACCAATACAAGCTCAGAGATTCTGCTGTGAACATTGTCCCTGTGAACATTGGGGGGCTTCTCCAATTTTGCACATCCCCCATTTCCTTTGGGTGATTCAATTTTACTTTACTCCAAGAGCACAGCACCTTCTCTGAGGAGGATACATCATTCTGGGCGGTCCTGTGCCAGTGTTTCCCATGTTCCAGAGTTCTTAAGAGAGCATCCTTATATCACTTTTTCTGAGCGCTCGCCATGTGAGAATTCTCCATAATATTTTTTTGGCAAACATCCATTTGGCATTTGAACAATGTGGCCAGATCAATGGAGTTGTGATCTCTGCAGTAGAGTTGGAGCACTTGGCAGTTTAGTTCAAGAAAGGACTTCAGGGTCTGGTCCCTTCTCCTGCCGGGGGATCTTCAGAATTTTCCAAGGCAATTCACATAAAAGTGATCCAGTTTCCGGCCATAGAACTGTCCAGATTTCACAGACATACAACAATGAAGTCAGCACAATGGCTCTCTCCCACACTTTCCCTTGGAGCCTCCCCGAGACTGAGCTAGCTCTGACAAAGTGAGTGTCAGTCTCATTATCAATGTGGACATCCCTGGAAAATATACAGCCAAGGTAAAGAGAACTTGTCCACAGCGCTCAGAACTTTACCCTCTGCTGTAACTGATGGTTCCACATATGGATGGTGAGGTGCTGGCTGATGGAATTAATCATTAGACCAAAATTAGCACAAGCAGCAGAGAACGGATCCATATTTTGTTGCGCCTCAGCTTTGGATGCTGCATTGAGTGCACAATCATCCCTCTCCCTCAGATGCAAAAATGAGCATAATAATAGCAGAGTTGTTATGAGGATCAAATGAGTTAACGTTTGTAAAAAGCACTTAAAGAGAAATGAAAAAAAAACTGGAACAGCAGCAGTGAAGAGTGGCAAATTGGATTGATAAAGGAAGGTGTAGTAAAACTATATAGCTACAGTGAGGATCTGAGACCAACTCAAGGGCCTCAACCAAGAAGAAAGCTTAGCGTCTTAGTGTCTGGCGCATAGTGGGATCTACTTAAGTGTTAACTACTATTATTGGAGTTGTCAATAAAAATAAGATTAAGGCAGAACTGTGATTTCATTGATTTGGAGACATCTCCATGAGGGAACTTTTTCTAGTAATACTGGTCAGTATCTACTCTTATAAAGTATAGTCTAGGATTGGGTGCAGGTCAAAGGGGTTAAATGATCTACACAGAGCCCCCATCTAGAAAGAAGTGGATGCTAAACCTGAACCCGGATCTCCTTGGTTCGGAGGCTATCTGTTCATCCTCTATGTCACGCTGTTTCTCCCACTCTTATTCGTACTCTTCCCATCCCTGTGTAATTTTATTTGTGGGTATGAAGTATATACAAAGAAATTTGGGAAATAAGGTGGGGAAAATATTAACTGGATGGAGCAGATAAGAACAACTGATCCACAAACACTTCTTAAGCAGTCAGGTACCATTCTAAGCACTGGGCCACAAAGATAAAGGTAAAAGAGGTCCTGCCCTCAGAAAGCTTCCATTCTGATTATATAGACATTCTATATAAATAGGAAAAGAATATGTAAAATAGAGTCAGAGGCAGGGTTAGATAGATAGTACCAAGGGAGCATCACTTAGTCTTCTTATTGTAGTCCAAATGGGTTGTACTCTTTGGAACCCATTTAGGGTTTTCTCAGCGAAGATATTTTCCATTGACTTCTCCAGCCCATTTTACAGATGAGGAAAATAAGGCAGAGTTAAGTAATCACACAGTCAGCAAAGTGTCTGAAGGTAGATTTAAATACATGAAGATGAGTTTTCCTGACCCTAGTCCCCTGTACCATTAAATTGCCTCTATTTCATCTTAGCTTTTCCTCAGATGAAGTGGTAGACTCTATGATCACAGATTTAGTGTTTGCAGGAAACTGAGGCGATCCCCTTCATCTTACCATGATGAAACTGAGCCCCAGAGGAGTGAACTAGTAAGTAGTTGCAAGTAGAAAGGGAAAGAGCCAGGGTTTGAACGCAATCCTATATTGTAATGCTATATCCAATACTCTTCCCACTCTACCACCTCATGATAAGGTTATTTCAAACCTAAAGGGCTGAGGACATGGGAAGGCAGATTTTCTATAAAACAGGTCAGTTTTTGAATGATCAATACACCCTCACTGGGTTGCTGTAAAGTGCTCTGAAATCTTTTAATTGTGACATAAATGTCAGTTATTATTACTGTGTATTTCTTGAGATTATTTCCAGAGGACATGGAGATTTTTCAGCCGCACTATAGAACATTCACGTCTAGCACTCTTGCTCTTCTAGTCGCATTTGCTTTTCTTTCCAACAGTTTGAGGTTGGGGTATAAAAATCAGAGCATTTTAAGTTGATGGTAATTGCCTTAAGAGGCTTGGGATAAAAGGGAGAATTTTAATTACAACTTTCAGGGCTTTTCTTCTTTGTCTTTCCAGACTGAGGTTTGCCCATTTTGTTAGATCATATGGTTAAAGCCCAATTTGAAAGTCCATTTAAATCATAAAAGCCAAGCTGTACAAAGTCTCTTATTAAATTGAGGCTTAAAATTAGAGAGTCAAACTGATGGTTAAGGGCATTTCAGCATCATTTCTAGGAGTGCCAGTGACAAGAGGCAGCATGGTGTGATGGGAAGCATCACAGGGCCTGAGTCTAAATCTTGACCTTGATTTGGTTAACTGTGTGACCTTGAGAAAGCCCCTTCCCTCTTCTGAGCTTCTGTCTCTTTATCTATAAAAATGAATGATATAGATGATCTCCGAGCGCCTTTCAATTCTAAATCCTAGAACTTTATTTTTAATTTCCTTTGCAGGAAAAATAACAACTCATTTTTCATTGACAGAGATTAGCTGAGACCCTAAGAGCACTTCCTGTCCCACATCAAACTCTTTCTCTGGTACAAGGCTACAACACACACCTAAGAGTCTTTAGGAGCAGAACAGGAGCCTCTGAAGTCAAAATCTTCTGCAGCAGAGATTTCAGTGATTGCTTAAAAACCTCCAAAGTAAAAGGCAGAGACCTCGTATTAAACTTAAATAGGTCCGTGCTTTCTTTTGCGGGCCCCCTGGCCACTAAGTGTAGGCCTGTGTGCCAGAATGACTCTTTTTAATTCAGAAGCTGGAGATATGTTTAAATTCTTTGCCCATTAGCAAGACTTGGTCAGGCCTCTAAGCTTTCCAGCTCATCAGCTTTCCTGAAAATCTTCTTGTGTACCCTGAAAAATGCCTCCTCTTTCGAGTCTCCTCCAAAACTGATATTTATTAGGCTTTTATGATTTGTTTGTCAGTCATCATCTTCTTGTGGCAAATAACATCACAATCCATAGATATGTTGGAGGGGTTTCCTCATTTTTTCTTTTTTCTTTTCTTTTTTAACTCTTTATTATGAGGGAAGGTTGGAAGAGGGGAAGAGAATTTATAAATGATGGTGATATAAAAACAAAAATAATAATATTTTTATAATGATCTTCCATGACCCTTACATCAGCCTCATAGAATTAATTCTACAAGGTTATACTCCCATTTTACAGATGATTTTTACTACAGGATAATTTTCCTTCACAAAATATCTTAGCAGGTAATTTTTACTGTAGAAAACCTCCGTTTTTACAGATGAGGAAACTGAGGCTTGGGAGGTAAAAATCACTCATCTGGAAGCTGTGAGAGACACAAGGGATTCCTGATAATATTGATTCCGCCATATATAACATCAGCTATGCTTTCCATGATCAAGACTGAAAGAAACCTAGTAATCACATCCGGGAAAAAAACAATCAGATTAGCCCAATTTAATCCAACAAGCTTTTATTGAGCACCTACAATGTTAGGTTCTAGGAATCCAAAGACAAATTCAAAATAGGTCTTGACTTCCAGGAGTTCATATTCTGTTGGGGAAATAATCTGTCCAAGATGATTTGAAGAGGTTGAGAGTGTTATAAAGTTCCCTTCGCCCTGATTGGATATTCCCTCCACCCTAATTGGATATTCCCTCGAAGAAGACAGCAAGCTAGATGGATAGATCCATAGAACATTTATTAGACACTAACTGTGTGCCGGGCACGGTACTAAGAGCTGGGGATATATCTAAAAGGAAACAAGATGGGCTCTGCCCTCAAAGAACTTACATTATAATGGGTAGGAGGGAAGAAGGGAGAGAACACAGAAAGGAAAGGAGGGAGGGAGAGGAAGAATGGGGACGGTGGCTTGGTTTGCAGATAGATAAAGCAAAAGCAAAAAGCATTTACTCAAGAGTTAGAGGCCCTTGGTTCAAATCCACCCTCCAATATGCTTCTTATCTATGGGAGTTGAGGCAAAATCACTTTAACTTTTTAGACCTCAGTTTCCCATCTGTAAAATGAAGGGGTCGCTGGTCTTTGAGGTGCCATCTTCATTTATAAATAAATGCACATGGAAGGAGGAGACCATCTTGCTCTTGTGGGGAAGCCCACTGTTTGATCCAGAGCTTGGCAATAAATCAGGTCTCGCTGACTCTGGGCAAACCGGGCACTCTGTGGCAAGTGGGCACAGTGCCCTCCAGGAACTTGCCACTTGCTCATCAATCTCATTCGTGGCAAGATTCCTGCCTGATCAGCATCTTTCTCTCTCTGCAGAGAAGCAGACAAAGGGCTTTTAGTGTTAATTTCAGGATGCTTATTATGGCCAGGGGTAAGTGCTCAGGGATATCCTCTGGAGGGATTTTGATGAGATGAGCGATTACAAATCATCAGTGTATTACAGTAATGAGCTGGGAGTCCAGGTGGGAGAGTATCAAAACCTTGCCACCGTCAAACCTATGGCAAGCCTAACAGCAGAGAGTCAGAATAATGCCTGAGTGCGACCTTGATTCAGTGAGGGAGCGAGCTTTCTCATACCCTTGGCTGGGAAGACTCTTCCTTACTATATGCAGAAAGTGGCTGCCATTCATCTTTCCCCCAGAAGCCCTTGATCAGCCAAGAAAACAAGTGTCAAAGGCTGAGATTTCCTTTGTTGAACAACCGAGTCCATTGTAGAGTTTCCAGCTGGGAAGAGGGTGTGGGAAGCCTTGTGGGACTAAGGTGGGAGGCTGCTGCTTCCAGGGAGAAGGAGGAAAGAAGTAAACAAGGGAGGAGCGAGGTAGGTCCAGCCAAGAAAGAGAGCCTGGATTTAAACCCTATTCCTGGGTGACCTTCAGCATTCCAATCCATCAGGCATTTATTAAGCAAGGACTACTGGGAAGGCCCATGTTTGGGCTCAAGGTGATAGACTCTGGACTTGTCATCTTGGTTCCGGGAAATCCCAGGTGAGGAAACTCTCTCAGTGTTGGTGACTGAATGAGCAAATCAGTATTAGTCTTCAGGAACACAGGCAAAATTCAAGAGCCTTGAGTTCTACTGAGCAATTCTAAAAGCAAATTCAGAGAAGATACTTTGAGGAGAAAGAAGACCAATTAGGGAGAGCAGGGAAGACTGCCAATAATGGAACATCAAGTTAGGAGTCTAGAAGGACATCATCAAGGGAAGATTCTGTTATTTTTGGTCAATTATCTCTCCCTTCAGAGAAATAGAATGGGATAATGGGTAGTGAGAGACCCTGGACTTGGAAAAACCCAGATGCATGTCCTGCCTTGAGACAGACTGCCTATATGATCTGAACTATTCAGTGCTCCAGGCAACTTATTAAAACAATAAAATGCTAAACCAGCACTGATCTGCATTGGTAAAAGGAGTTTTCTCCCCAGGAGTCCCCTGTGTGAATGGACAAGCCATTTAATTTCTCTGAGTCTCAGTTTTCTCATCTGTAAAAAGGTTAGATTCAATGATCAAGTCATTTAATTTCTCTGAGTAGGTTTTCTCTTCCGTAAAAAGGGTTAGATTCAATGATCTTTAATATCTCTTCTAGCTCTTGAGGCAATATTATCGTGAAATCACCCATTCAAGCAAAACCAAGCCAAAATATTCCACCCACTGAGGCAGGAAATCAAACAGACACTTTAGGGAGAGTTTCCACAATGAGAACAAATTCATAAATGGATGATCTCTTGTTGGGGATTGGGTATAGGGATACATGTAGCAGTTAGGCATTGGAGGACCTTTGGTCTTCTTTCTATCTCAGAGACGCTAAGATGTCATGAAAAACGAAAGGTTTTCTGGGGCACGGTGGGTGGGGGACCATTGGTGGAGTACCTGCTGGTGGAGACACTGTGAGATCATTCACCTTCTCTCATTTAAGTCTCATAGGACCTCAGGTAATCAAAGAGGGATCATCTATTAGGGATGGTGAAAAAGGGATCCCCACAGAGGCCATTGGGCTATTGACTTAGAGCTATTGGCCAATTCCATCTAGGAGTTCTTAATCAGGAATCAATGAACTTGGTTTGTGTGATTCTATGTATTTTAAATTATACATTTAAACACATTAGCCTAAGCATTAGGGCATACTCTCTTTGACAAATTGCCCAACAGATTCAAAACTAAAAAAAAAAAACCACACCCAAAAAATCCAGTTAAAAACCCCTCTTCTACTTCAATCCTCCCATCATACAGAGGAGGAAATTGTGGCACAGAGAGGTGAAATGACTCCCCTAACATAAGAGCTTGTAAGTGGCAACAATGGGATTTGAACCCTGGACCTATGGCTAGAGGTCTTCATGACTTTTTTGATTCCTTCTAAAATAGACAACCTATGATTCTGGGATTCTCATGAAGGACCGAGAAAAGCTTCCATCAATTCTTACCTAGGCTATTGCCATGCAGTCATCGGTCTGGGTGCCTCAGATTTCTTCCAACCCAGCACCTTCTCTACATGGCAACCAAAGGGACTTTATTTTTGTGCAGATCTCCGAGGTCACTCCCCTGCTCAAAACCCCCAGTTTGTTGAGATTAGATAAGATAAGATAAAACACAAACTTAAAAACACTTAATATGAAACACAAACTCTGTTTGACTTTTGAAAGTTTTTTACAGCTTGACCACAATTTCTTTTCAGCCCCATTATACATAAGTTCCCTTCCTGCACTCTACACTCAGAACGGTCCTCTCTGCTCCTCACATTTGGCACTTCATTTCCTGTCTCGGGGTCTTTGAGCTGTTTCCCTTGCCTAGAATGCTCACCTTCCCCACCTCCAGCAACACTGGCCTCCTGGCTGTTCCATGAACAAGATGCCCTCAGCTCCAGGTATTCCTTCTGCCACTGGAACCCTCCTCTGCTCCAACTACTGACCTCTTTGGCTTTTTTAAAGTCCCAGCTAAAATCCGGCCTCCTACAAGAAGCCTTCCCTGATTCCTCTAACTTCTGGTGCTTCCCTCCATTAATAATTTCCTATTTATTCTGTATCGCTTACTTCTCTATAGGTTCACTTGTTACTTTCCCTATTAAATTATAAACTCCCTAAGGGTCTGGCTTTCACCTCGTTTTTATCCCTGAGCATTTAGCACAGGGCCTGGCACGTGGGAGGCACTTCATAAATGCTTCTGGGATTATTTATTGAAAAGAATAGAATAGTATCACTTTCACTTTCTTCTTTTAAGCCCTCACTCAGGAATCACCTTCCTAATGAAGGTGTTCCTCACCCTTTGAGCCCCTCTTCAATTATTTATGCTCTTCTTCCCTTACTACTTACATTGTTTTTATTTATTCATTTGTTTATTATATATTATTATTTTATATGCATTTATTTTCATTTATCCTGCGTCTACTTAGAAAAATGTTAACAATATTTCTTTAGGGAGAATTTCTCCCTGAAGGAAGGGGCTGCTTTATTTTTGTCTATCTCCCAGGATGCACAGATTTGGGGATAAAAGGTTGAATTTGGGATTCCAGTAGTATAGGGAGCTAAGATGAGGCAACCACATCAGTGCAAATCAAATCCTTGCAATTTATGGTATTAGAAAGTTGCCTAAAATTCCAGTAGACTTGGGATGGAAGGTGCCATCCACATCTAGAGAGAAAATGATGGAGACTGAATGTGGATCAAAGCATATTTTTTTTTGTTTTGTTTTTTGTTTTTGTTTTTGTTTTTTTGTTTTTTGCCTTTTTTCTTGCTGCTATTTTTTGTTTGCTTGTTTTTTCCTTTCTTGTGTTTTCCCCCCTTTTGATCTGATTTTTTGTGTGTAGGGATGACAAATGACAAATAGGGATATATATTTAGAAAAATTGCACATGCTTAACCTGTCTTTATTGCTTGCTGTTTTGGGGAGGGGGAGGGAAGCAGGGAGAAAAATTTGAAACACAGGGTTTTGCCAAAGTGAATATTGAAAACTATTTTTGCATGTATTTGGGGAAAAAAGCTATTAAAAGAAAAAAAAATGCCTAGATCATTGAGAGGTTAAGTGATTTAACACGTCACACAGCCAGGATTTATCAGGCAGAACCTGAATCCAGATCTTCTGGTCTCTGAAACCAGCTCACTACCCATTCTACAGCACTGTCTAAGGTTACAAAACAATAAACACAATAATCCCTCCCCTCAGAGAGCTTACTTCATTCTGCCGAATGGGTAGGAGTCTCAAGCACCTAGCAAAACACCAGGCACCTCATGGGTGCCAAATGAGTTCTTACTGAATAAAGGAATGGTTTCTCTTGGCCTTCCCTTGGGCTACATGTCCTGGAGATTTACCTTCATGGTTAAGAAGCCTGATGGCAACGCCTGGGTGTGGAGGATGGAATTCCTCCAGCTAGCACTCTGGTGACAGACCTGTCTGGAACTTTGCCCAGTTTAACATTAAGTGAATCACTCCTATTGACTCAGAGAACATCACTAGCCCCCCAAAGCAGGATGGTCATTCAGTGGGTCACTTGGTATTGCCAGTCTTAATATTTTCATACTCAATGCAACATGAAGTCAAGTTGGAGCTGACACCGGATTATTTTCCTGACCCTCTCTGCTTTCTAAATCAACATTTGCAGCATCAGTCTCCTTCACTGCCATTGGAAACAGTGCACCTAGGACTTAGTAATGTTAGCATCTCACTGGCTTGTCTTTTGGGGTGTTTGCCCCTCACTTGCCAGACTCTTCAATTTCATTATTATAGGAATGATTCTTTAACGTTGGCAATTAAAGTCTTCATGGACCTGATCTGCCTGCCTTTCACTTTGCAACCTTATTTCAAATTATGGTCTTCTGAGTTTTCTCTTAGCTATTCCTGGAGGATCCATCTTCCCCCTCCACGGCTTTGAGAAATTGGTTTTTCCTGCCTAGAATGCATTCCCTCTTTACCTCTATCTCATGAAGGAATAGACATGAATATCTATCTATAATATGGTATATTTATTATACATTAAATACATTATTACACATTAACATGATAAATTATATTAAACACAACATATTATATATTAAATATAGTATACATATAATATTAAATATTTAATATGTATATATTCTGTACATAAATTCAATACTTACCATATGTTCAATATCTATTCAATATTTACTATATGTCAGAATTTCTTGCTGTCTTCAAAATGCATATAACATATGATCTATTAAATATTGTATACATATAATATTAAATATACAATATGTATATATTTTACACAAATATCCAATATTATATGTTTGATATATATATATTCAATCCTTGCTGTATGTCAGGAACTCATAGAATTTTATGTGATCACTATTACAATACGAGAGGAAGATGCTATTATGACCCCCATTTTACAGATGAGGAAATTGAAGAAAGTGATTTATTCAAGGTCATGTAGTTAATAAATATCTGAGATCATATTTGAACTCAGGTCTTTCTGACTCTAGACCCAGTGGTCTCTTCACTTAATCTCTCTCTGTCTCAGTCTTCTTAGGGTTGAAGGATATGGCTTCTAAGTTCTCTTCCAAGTCTAAATTTATGATTTTATGATCAGTGTCCATGTCATTCTCTCTTATAACATGTAATCTCTTTGAGGGCAGGGTTTCCTCACTTTCTGGAACATTGGCTGGCAGAATAAGTCAACAAACATTTATTAGATACTTACTCCCCAACAAGCCCTGAGCTAAGCAACAAAGCATAAAAAGGTCAAAAAACATCGCCATGCTCTCATGATTCTTTAAAGTTGACAATTAAAGTCTTCATGGTGCTGACTTTGCAACCTTATTTCAAATTATGGTCTTCTGTGCGTTTCTTGTTCCAAAACAGTCTCTGAGCTCTCAGGGAGCTGACATTTTAATAAGAAAGATAATAACATGTAAATACAGACACAATCAAGCTATAAAATATACGATACAATACAAAACACAAGCAAGTGGGAAGTAATCTTGGAGGGAAGGTGGGTAATGTGTTTGTTAAAGTTGTTTTTCTCTTCCAAAGTCCTGAAGCTCTAAATGTATAAACTTTTGGGGATCAGCCCGTGGACTCCCTCTTACACACGTGCCTTTGAACCGGGAGCATCTTGCCTGTCTGAAACTCTAGTCTCACTCGAGCCAGCTTGATTGTGAATCATCTGGAGGTGACTGGGTCAGCTTTCTAGCCCAGTTGGGAACATCACCTGGTTTAGTCGGTCCAGGAAAATGCAGCCTGCGGGTTCATTTCTCCCAGAATCTCTTAGTCATGGTCTTAACCAGTCCTGCCCTTTTTCAGTGCAGCAATGTCTTGCCAGCTAGGACTTTGCCTCTAGTGCACGCAACTGAGACCAACCTGAAGTACTTTATTTGGATACACACGAATTCAGTCTAATGTTCCATATTTACTATTTACTAATTTTTAAAACTAATAATCCATATTTACTCCTGGTAGCTCCATTCCAGGTTCAGACTTTAACTCAGAAAAGTTCTGGGGAGATATGGGGGTGCTGTTCTTGCCTGTAACTCGCCAAAAGACTAGTTATTACCCTGGAAAGCTGTGAATTTAGTCATTTTAATTGTATTTTAGTGTCATAGGTTTAGAGTTGAGGGGAAAAAAATCGGTTGGAGGACGAGGTCCAGCTCCCTCATTTTACAGAGGAAGAAACGAGGTAAATTATTTATCCAGGATCATACAACAAGTGTAACAAGTACCAGAACTGGGATTTAAATCCCCAAATGAGTTGGACTCAGTAGCCGGTAAGGACCCTTCTAGGGCTCAAATTCTCCTGAGGGATTGGAGAGAAGTCATGGTTTCAGCCCCTGTCCTTGGATTTTGTGGAAAGGACTAGGGTATGTATCTCTGGGAGATCATTGAGTATTTTTATTGTCATTTCCCCATTTAGCTACATTTTAGACACATAATGAAGTTTAATGACTAAAACATTGCCTATAAAAGCACTTGGAGATTTGAAGATAGAAGTGTCTTGTAAATCCTGACATTAGAATAACTTGAAATTATTTAGATCCCCAAGGCCCTTCCCAGCTTTGACATTCTGTGTTTCAAAGATTATTTCAGTCTTCACATGCTCTGTTCTAATACCCCCTCTGAAATACTCTGCTCTAAGGGTTGTTCCAACTGTGACATTTTAAATTATAAGGGATGTCCCAGTTTTGATACTCTCTCTTCTAAGGTTCCTTCCAGCTGTGACATTCTAAGCCCTAAGGCCTCTCTCAGCAGTGAAGGTCTATGGCAGGGATTCCTAACCCTTTTTAAATGAACTCTTTTGGCCCTGTCTGGAGAAGTCTCCGGATTCCTTTTCAGAAGGATGTCTTCAAAATCTCAAAAATACAGAGGATTACAAAGCAAAAAAGAAAATCAATTGCATTTAAATATTGTAATATCATCTTTATATTTATCTATCTATCCATCCTATTTCTTTTTTATAGAAAGACATTTAAAAAAAAGACTTCTTTACCATGCTTAGCAGTATACTAAGCAGTGGTCCAAGGGTTCTCCTTGTGTCATCAGTGATTAAATTGTGCCTAGTATCATTTTAATGCTAAGAACAATTATTGAAAGTTTTTTGAAGGGCAATGAATTGGAAATTGAGGGGATGTCGACCAACTGGGAAATAGCTGAATAAATTGTGGTTTGTGATGATGATGGAATCTTATTATGTTATAAGAAATGATGAGTAGGATGCCCTTAGAAAAACTTGAAAAGACTTCCAGGAGCTGATGCAAAGTGTACGTAATACAAAGTAATAGCAATATTGTAATATAATCAGCTATGAATGATATAACGATGATCTGTCCAAAACAATTCTGAAGGAATGATGGTGAAAAAATGCTATACATAGACATGTGTCTGAATGCAGATTGAAGCATACCTTCTGAAACTTTACTTTTCTTGATGGTTTTTTTTTTCTATTTTTTACTTTTACAACATGACTATTATGGAAATGTTTTGCATGACTACACATGTATAACCTAATGTTAAATCACTTGCATTCTCAATTAGAAGGGGTGGGGAAAGAGGAAGGGAGAGAATTTAAAACTCAAAATTTTAAAAATTTACATTAAAAATTATTTTTACATGTAACTGGGGAAAATAAAATACTAAATAAGAAAAAAAGAAAGTTATTTGAAACAACTATTCTGGGTATAGAATTTTTCAGTTGACAGAATCACAGAATGGGTGTGAGTGCTGGAGGGAAATTCAGAGACTATTTAGCTACAGAACACTTTACAAAAAAGGGCATATAATTTTATAGAGGCAAAGAGATTTGCCTAAAATATCACACCTAGTTCATAGTAGGCATAGGAAGCCTCCCAGTTTTTCCATCGAAGATTTGAGCTTCCATCTCATGTTGAACCAAAACATTCCTTTTCCCCCACTCCTATTTTAACAAGTGTGAAAATGGGTGCTCAGTAGGCTGTATTTTGGTGGGTTTTTCCTAAACCCCCTTCCCTTGTTTTTTTTCACAAAATAATAATACAAATAGCTAAAATGGTGTAGTGGATAGAGCCCTAGCTGGGCCTGGACTCGGGAAATTTTATTTTTTCAAATACCTACTAGTTGTGTGACTCTTAAGCAACTTAATTTTTATTTGTCTCTGTTTCCTCAACTGCAAAAGTAAAAATAAAAAAGAACAATCTACCTCAGAGGACTGTTGTGGAGATCACATGAGATAATATAAAGCCCATAGCACAGTGCCTGACATATAACTTCTTCATTTTTTCCCTTCCTTACTTTAACAATTGCAAAGCATTTACTATTAATTCACTTGATCTTTCCAAATAGAAGGTAGCTAGCTCCCAAGATTTTAGGGTAAAATTTCAGAGTAAGGACTAGAGTAAGGATTTCATTCCTGCAGAGAACTCTTGGCTGAGAACGTTCCTTTCTACCAATGCTGATCAATATGTTCTTTGTAATATATTGTTTTAAATGATTGTTTAGAGCCCCGAGAGGGTGAGTTTGGCTTTAGATGCACTGCTGGTATGTGTAAGGATCTGAACTCAGGACTTCTTGGCTCGGAGGTCAGCTTTCTACAAACAACCAGTGGTAAGATGAGAGACCATTAAAATGGTCCCTTAGATTTCTACCGTTTCTCTATGTCAGCAGATCACTCAAGAGATGTCAAGGGAAACATGCACTGGGGGTATACAGGGCTCCCCTGCACAAGGGCTGCTTCTGGTAAGTGTGAAAACATTCTCACCAAGTGTGACTTCTACTTATAGCAGGAGCTTCCAGCCCAGGGTCTGTGGCTATGAGGGAGGTTAGGTTACTGGAAATATTACCCTTAACCACAGGACAAAGGTGGGGGGGGGGGAGTGCATTAAGTGTGTTTTAGTATGTGCATCTTTAGGGTGTGCATTTGCATAAAGAAGAGCTTAATTATTTTGTGGGAGGCAGTTAATTATTCAAAGTCTTGAGGGTTCCATCAATGCCCCTATGAGAAGCCTCAGAGACTTAAGCAAATGAAACTAACAACCATGGGGTTAGGGACTAGATTCTTGATCTCCTTAGTGTGAAACCCAGGGAGGACACTATTGATATAGAATAACACCACTGAAACTTGTGTTTTGGAGGATTGTCCTGAGAGGTTAGATGACATAGTATGTTAGAATCAGGATTTTAATCCAGGATTTACTCATTTTAAGAACAGCTTTCCACTCACTGTGCATGTCCGATGTTTTAGAACTCACATTAATGTCACTTTTATTTATTTTTATTTTTAAAAATTTCTCTCTCTTTTTAATTAAAGTCTTTTATTTTCAAAACATATGCATGGATAATTTCTCAACATTGATCCCTGCAAAACCATGTGTCCCAAATTTCCCCCTCATTTCCCCAACCTCCTCCCCTAGATGGCAAGTAATCCAATATATAACATGTCACTTTTAAAGATGGCAAAGTATTCTCTTAGAAATACTGTGAGGATAAAATGAGATCATGGACTGAAAGGTTGGATTTGGAGTTGGATGATCAGAGCAACATAGATTTACTGCTAACAAGGGTCTTAGAGGTCATGACTTCCACTTAGTAAATGACAGAACTGGGATTCAAATTCTATCTCTATGACTTGATAAGTCACCTTAATTTCTTTATCTGTAAAATTGAATTTTATAGAATTCTCCTGTGAGTCCATCAAGATCCAGAGGGTTCTTCCCAATCCCACTTTGGTAGTTCCTTTAAGGCTAGTTCTATTTTCCTTTCTGAAATCAGGTTATTTAAGATTTCTATCTGGTCTTCTGACAGTCAGAATATTTTATATGTTGAAAGTGTATCCCTCTCTGTCCTGTGGAAATAATCTTTGTAACATTTCTCAAATACTCCATCTATAAGCTGGTCTTTAACAGATCAGTTTTACTGAGCCAGCACCCATTCAGTGATTAAAACTAAGATTTGAAGCAAAGAATGACCTCTTAACTAGTCCAAAAAAAAAAAAAAAAAGTCCAATATGGGAGGAGGAGACCTTCAGAGTTTCTGGTCAAAAAAGAAAAAATGACTCAGTGCTGGTAAATAGCCTATCAGAGCCCAAATCAAAGACTGAGGCTTGGCCAGGGGACTGTTAATGGCCAAACATCAACATCTCCCACTGAATATAGAGCAGCTCTAGTCCTCCTGATCTATATCTGGCCCTTGGACTCACTTGGTTCTGGAGCAAAGAATGAGGCAGGTGACTTTGTAAGCCCTTCCTCACTTAAATCCAATTCGCTTGCATGTCATAACATCACCTCTCTGATGTCCAAGTCATCTTCACGAATGATGGACAAACAACTACAGGCCCTAACTTGGTGGAAACATTCTTTGGATCAGTCCCAAGCAAAAGCTGTTGGGAGGGAGATGGAGAGGGACTCCGGTCTGCTTCAACTCCTCCCACTGCAATCCATTCTCTAGACTTCCTAAAATTCACATATGAGCCCATCACCTCCCTACTCGATAAACTTCAGTTGCCCCCTATTGCCTCCGGGAGCAAAAGTAAAATGTTCTGCTTGGCATTCAAAGCCCTTCTAGAGCTGCCAGTCTTAACTTTCAAGACTTAATATACCTAATTCCTGACGCAAACTCTTCGACAGATATAGTAAAAGTGGCCTCCAGGCTGTTCTTTTAATAAAACACTCCCTTTGTGGGAGTCAGGCATTCTTGTGCTTTAAAAAAAAAATCTTTTTGCCTTCCAACTAAAATTTTACTTTATACAGGAAGCCTTCTCTAACTCCTCTTAATTCCATCACCCTCCAGATAGTCATTATTTTCCTATTTACCATGTATGTATTCTTTGTGTATATTTGCTTGCATGCTTTTACCCTCATCAGATTGTAAGCTCTCAAGGGCAAAAGACCCTCTTTTGCCTCTTTTTGTTGCCTGGCACTTTGTAGGTGCTTAATAAATGTTTATTGAATCAGTTTGGTTAGCATATAACTGCATAATAAGTTCTGATAATTATTTTTATTTCTTTTGGCTTTATTGTGATTTCTTCTTATTCATTTGCTTTTTTTCTTTTTTACTGATTTGATTTTCTGCAGTTTTTTTTTAAAGATTAGCTAAAGTTATATCAATTTTATTAGTCTTTTCAAAGATCCAGCTCTTAGCTTTATTTACTATAACTCTTTATTTCCAATTATTTTTGCTTTCTAGTTGATGTATTTCTCTTATAATATTCAAAATCTCTTATGCTTATTTTTAGTTTGTTTATTTGTTAGCTTTCTAATTTTTTGAGTACATTAATCCTTTCTTCTATTTTATTCATGTATTCGTGCATATTTGTAGGCATATGATTTTCCCCCGAGGACTGCTTTAGCTTCATTTTAGAGACTTTGGTATATTGTTTTATCGTTGTCATTTTATTTCACAGAATTATTAATTGTTTCAATGATTTGTTTTTTAATTTGCTCTTTAGAAATTCATTGCTAAGTCTTCCTTTGCATTTATGTCTTTTGTTTCTGTTCCCTGAACCAGTAA
Organism: Sarcophilus harrisii; assembly: GCF_902635505.1. Classification (NCBI taxonomy): domain Eukaryota; kingdom Metazoa; phylum Chordata; class Mammalia; order Dasyuromorphia; family Dasyuridae; genus Sarcophilus; species Sarcophilus harrisii. The sequence continues at coordinate 16,295,571 of NC_045427.1, forward strand.
CTATTTTTATTATCTTATGGTCCATAAACGTTGGATTATTTCTGCCTTTTCATATTCATTTGCATTATCTGTAAAACTGAGGAATTAGACCGAGAAACTAGGTGGCTCAGTGGAATCAAGAAGATCTGCAATAAAATCTAATCTCAGACACTTACTAGCTGTGTGACCCTGGACAAGTCACTTAATCTGTCTGCCTTACCTTCCTCAAATGTAAAATTAGGATAATAAAGATATCATAGGATCATCATTTTGTTTTACATAATTATTAATTGTTTCAATGATTTTTAAAAATTTACTCATTCAGGAATTCATTGCTAAGTCTTCCTTTGCATTTACGTCTTTTGTTTCTGTTCCCCAAACCAATAACTTTTTAGTATGTTATGGTCCATAAAAGATGGATTTATTATTTCTGCCTTTTTATATTCATTTTCATTATCAGTAAAACTAAGGAATTAGACTGAGAAACTGGGTGGCACAGTGAAATCAGGAAGATCTGCATTAAAATCTAGTTTCAGACACTTACTAGCTATGTGACCCTAGGCAAGTCACTTAATCTGTCTGCCTTATTTTCCTCAAACGTAAAATGGGGATAATAAAGGTATCATAGGATCAAAAGACACTTAGCATAAAGTTTGGCATATAGCACAGTATTTGGCATATAGTAGGTGCTTAATAAATGCATATTCCCTTCCTTCCTTTTCCAGTTCTAGTTTTACAGACAAGGAAACAGAGTCAGAGAATTTAAATGACTTTGACCATGAGTAAGTATTTGAATTTAGCACTCTTTACAACATCACAGGATGATAGATTTTTGAGATGTTGTCCAGCATCATCACTTTACAAAAAGGAAACTGGTTCAGCAAAGGTGAGTGAGGTGATCATAATCACATGGCTAGTAAGTGACTAAGGTAGGATTTGCACCTAAGTCTGCTTATTTACAGATTTAGAACTGTAAAAAGTCCCCAGAGGCCATTTAGTCACAGAGGGAGAAACCGACAAGTTAAATGGCTTGCTCAAAGTTAAACAATCAAGATTTCAACCCAGGTCCCTAGATTCCCCATCTAGTGCTCATTGAGTGATACTGTATGGTTTCTAGCATTGTACTGTCTACTCATAGTTTCCCAACAGAGCAAGTTTATGTGCTAGAAACTTCAATTCAAGAAGCATTTATTGAGTCTCTACCATGTGTCTCTGCTAGGGCAAATGGCACAGCTTTATTTCCCTTGTAAAACTGAGGAGTTTCCTGACATGAACCAGTTTGGGAGGTTTCAGTACATGAACAGCCAGCAGTTTGGAAGAGCAAAAAGAACACTGAACCAGAACCTGAAAGAGCTAAACTCTAGTCTCAATTTTGCCATCAATCAATAAGCATTCATTAAGAACTTACTATGTGCCCAGCACTGTGCTACAGAGGAGAAAAAAAAAAAGAAATGAAATAGTCGCTGAATACACAAACAACTTACTTTCTATTAAGGAAGAATCATACATATGTAGAATATCTAATCAAAGTAATTTCTAGAGGGAAAGCTACAGTAGCACTTGAGAATTGCCATTCAGTCTTTTTTTCCCCCTAGTTATGTCTGATTCTTTGTGATTTCATTTGGAGATTTTGTTTTGTTTTTGCAAAGATGTTGGCGTGTTCTGCCATTTTCTTTTTCATTCATTTTTACAGATGAGGAACTGAGGTAAAAAGGATTAAGTGACTTGCCCAGATTCACACAGCTAATAAGTGTCTGAAACTGCAGCTGAATTCATCAAGACGAGTCTTCCTGACTTCCCAATTCTCTTTCCACTGTACCACCTAGATGCTCGATAATTGTTCTTTGTTGTTGTTATTTCAGTTATAAGGACAGTGATAGGAAATCAGGACAGTCTTCTTATAGGAAGTAGCACTAGAATTTTTTTTTAAAGCTTTTGATTTTCAAAACATATGCATAGATTTTTTAACATTCCTCTTTGCAAAATCTTGTGTTCTAATTTTTTTCCTCCCTCCCTTCCCCTCACTCCCTCCCCTAAATGGCAAGTAATCCATATATTTTAAACATATGCAATTTTCTTATACTTATTTTCACATTTATCATGCTGTACAAGAAAAATCAGATCAAAATGAGAAAAAATGAGTAAGAAAACAAAAAGCAAGCAAACAACAACAAAAAAGTAAAAATATTGTGTTGTGACCCACAACTCCGTTCCCACAGTCCTGAGTGTAGATGGTTCCCTTCATCCCTTCATCACTGAACAATTGGAACTGGTTCGAATCACCTCATTGTTGAAATGAGCCGCGTCCATCAGAATGGATCATCGTATAATATTGCTATTGCTGTGTACAGTGATCTCCTGGTTTTGCTCATTTCTCTTAGTATCAGTTCATGTTAGTCTTTCCAGGCCTCTCTGAAATCCTTCTGCTGGTCATTTCTTACAGAACAATAATATTCCATCACATTCATATACCACAACTTATTCAGCCAGCCATTCTCCAACTGATGGGCATCCACTCAGTTTTCCAGTTCCAGCCACAAAACGGATTGCTACAAACATTTTGGCACATGTGGGTCCTTTTCCTTTTTTATGATCTCTTTAGAATACAGATCCTTAGAGATACTGCTGGATCAAAGTGCCCAAAGAGTCTATAATGAGGTTCTTTGCCTAGCTCTTCTGATGAGAGCCTCACCTCACCAACTTGCCAAAAAACCTCATGACTTCTTAAACCTCTGAAAAACAGTGTTCATTTCTGTCTCAACAGATCAAATGTGGTTGACATCATAGTTCCCATACTTAGAGCTGGAAAGAAGCTTAACCATCCTCTAATCCAGGTCTGACCTTTTATCAGTTAGGAACCCGAGAATGTGACTTGCCTAGGGGTCACACAGCTGATGAATGATTCAGGTAGAAAACAAACCTAGGTCCTCTGACTCCAAATAGTTTATAGAAAACAAGAAAGGGTTTCCTAACAATTATTGCTTCCATAAGTAGAATGGTTTCCCTGCTTTGGTTTCTCATCACTACTTTTCAGAAACAGGTGGGTAGATAGATAGGTAGAGCATCTATTGGGTCCAGGATTAATCACTGGGAATTTAAATGCAAATTAAACGAGACTTGTACTTTAGAAGCTTAATTCCTAATGGGTAAAGATAATACTTAAAAGGGAGTTAGAAGTGAGAGGAGAAAGATATAATGTGGAAATGCCTGGGAAGTGACTAATTTGGGGGTTATCTATCAGAAATCACCTCTTTCCCCATTCACTCTTCCCATTTGGATAGCCTGCAGGGGTCCTCAAACTTTTGAAATAGGGGGCCAGTTCACTGGCCCTCAGACTGTTGGAGGGCCGGACTATAATAAAAACAAAAACTTTGTTTTGTGGGCCTTTAAATAAAGAAACTTCATATCCCTGGGTGAGGGGGATAATCGTCCTCAACTGCCGCATCTGGTCTGCGGGCTGTAGTTTGAGGACCCCTGGACAGTCTAAGTTTCCCTTTTACTCTCCTCCTTTGGACAGAGTCTAACTTTCCCAAGCTGGAGAGATGGGGATGACGGCTAATGTATGGGCAGCATAGATTGGAGACAAGAAGATGTGACAGGAATTCTTTTCCTGAGTGAGGGACCATTATATCCTACTTAGGTCTTCTCCCGCGCTCCCAGATCCCTCATTGGTCCTCCATGCCATTATTTTCTTCTTCCACCATTCTATGATTGACTTCGGGAGACAATGGCTGCCCAACTCTCAGGGATGGTTTTCTAGCCAAGGATGGATGAGTCCCTATGGATGTTACCATGGAAGACTGAGTCAAGTCATATGTGGCCTTGGGGCCACATTTGGCTCTGAGAATCTGTGATTTAATCCCTGTGATTAAATATTATATTATGATTATATATCTCTATCCTTAGAATGGAATGGGTTCGGAGGAGAGCCTTTGGTTAAGTGTGTTGGTTTTTGTCCAGTCAATCAACAAGCATTAACTAAGCATTCATTATATGCCCGACGTTGTGCTAAGTGCCAAGGATCCAAACAAAAGCAAGAACACTGTCCCTGCCCTCCAGGAGGTCACACTCAGGAGGAAGGTTGGGTCTCGGGTTCTAGAGCCCCAGAAATCCTTTTCGGATGAAAGCTTCTGAAATTCCGGGACCTCGTCCTCCCCCGGGGCCCTAGATTGGGAACATTGTGCGGGGACCGGCAGCACAAGCCCATGAGAGGCGGCAAATCCCACTGGCAGGAGTGGGCAAAACTTCAAGACAAATAAAACCATCCATTGGAAAGCAGAGCTATGCGCCCTTTAAAATAGCAACTTTCCCTCCGTGCTTCTAAAAATACCCTGAAACCATGGAAAACAACTCCTTAAAAAACCCCAGCAGCTCTGGACAAAGTTGCTACTGGTCTTGGGAAGGAAGGCTGGACTTTGGTGTGCTTACAGAGCCCCGGAGCCGGGCTGAGGACCGGCCTTCTAGCGACACCCACTGTCCAAAATCCAAACTGCAAGGAGACGAGTCCGGGATCTCCCAGAAAGTCTCTGGAAGGCCCCCTGAACCAGCCCTTCCAGGGAGAGCAGGATGGACCGGAGCATCCTGCCCCTCTCTAGGGAGGTGGCCAGTGGGAGGAGCTCTGCCGTCCAGAAGTCCCGAGTGAAATCCCAGCTTCAGATACCTCCCTGCTGTGTGACCCTGGACAAGGATCTTCTGCCTGCCTCAGTTTTCCCAGTTGTAAAATTGGGCTATTAATAGTATTTCACTGGGTTGTGAAGATCCCATGCAGTGGTCCTCAAAGTGTAGTCCAAAGAATTGTTGGGGGTCTCTGAAACCCTTTCAGAGGGTCTACAAATTCAAAATTATTTTTTATTTCTAATATAGTAAATAGCTATAAATATAACCCATGTAACAAAAACTCTTTGAACAGATCCTTGACAGTTTTTTAACAACATGAAGATACTGAGAACAAAAGTTTGAGAATCACTGCATTCCACTCTGGGACAGCTCTGGTTGTTAAGGAAAATGATCCATTTTGTTTATTTCTTTTTCTTTTTCTTCCTCCCTTTCCCTTCCTTTCTCTTCTTCCTTTCCCTTTTCTTTCCTTCCTTTCTTTTCCCTTTCTCTTCTTCCTTTCCCTTTTCTTTCCTTCCTTTCTTTTCCCTTTCTCTTCTTCCTTTCCCTTTTCTTTCCTTCCTTCCTTTTCCCTTTCCCTCCTTCCTTTCCCTTTTCTTTCCTTCCTTTCTTTTCCTTTCTCTTCTTCCTTTCCCTTTTCTTTCCTTCCTTTCTTTTCCCTTTCCCTTCTTCCTTTCCCTCCTTTTTTCCCCCCTTTCCCTTCCCTTCTTTTTGTTTTTTTGTTTCCCTTTCCTTTCTTTTCCTTTCCTGTATCAATCTCCATCCCCCAGTGATTCAAAAGAAATAATATTTACATGATAGCTCAATTCTGGCAAAATGCCTGTGACTCCTTGTTCCATTTGATTTTCATATCAACCTTATGAGGTACATGTAACAGACATCATTTCCCCCATTTTATAGATAAAGAAACTGAGACTCCAAGAAGTTAAGGGACATGCTCAGGATCACAGAGTTACTGTCAGACATAAGCCACTTTTAATTTTTTAACTTAAAAAAATAAAAGAAAAGAAGTATTTATCATTCTTCTATTATGTACCAGAAACTATAAGCTTAGAATTTTACAAATGTTATTCCATCTGATTCTCACAGCTGCCTCTGGAGTTTGGTGCAGCTATTATCCTCTTTAGGTAGTTGAAAAAATGGAAAGCCACACAGCTAGGAAGTGTATGAAAAGTGTATGAACTTGTCTCCCTAACTTCTCATACTCCAACTAGACAAAGAAGAACTGGAAAAAAAAAAGTTTGTATTGGAAACTGTGAAATTCGATGGACAGGCACACTTCTTTTTTAAAAACAGGAAGTGCATATTAAATCTATCATCATGGGAATAATAGTCCTACTTGTCTTAGCCTCTTCTGAACTTTGTTCCCTTATTTTTTGTTTCAATGATTCCTCTCTATCTCCATTTCCTCCCCCTTCTTCAGTATCATTATATGTAAACCTGGGTTCAAATCCTGCTTCTGATACTAGAAAACCTGTAGCAGAGTTTCCAGAGCATTGGAATTGCAGTCAGAAATACCTGAATTCAAATGTAGGCTTAGTCACTTACTAATTGTGAGACCCTGGGCCAATCCCTTAGTTTTCATTTGCCTCAGTTTGCTCATCTGTATAATGGTAATAAATACCTACCTCTCAGAATTGTTATGAGAACTGACCAAGATAACAAAGAAAATGATTTTCAAATTTTAAAGTATTACTTGCTGTTGTGATACGGGAACCACCTGCCAGTGGCTGCAGAAGGTCTAACTCAGACCTGTAGAATGGATCTCTTTGTGTGAGAGGAGGAGGGAGGAGGTGGGAGGAAGAGGGGGAAGGGGAGGAGGGGGGAATGGGCAAATGGGGGGGGAAAGGGGGGATACAAGGAGACTGAGAGGCCGTTGTGTTCTCTGATGTCTCTCCTCTTCCCTCTGCCTTCAATTTATTCCATTCCCAATCCACGAGGAACATCTGTGCCAATAAAGGCTGCCCTGCAGCTCTTTCAGGTGTTATGATCCACATCTGTGGAGGATCTCAGAGAGTTGCCCCTTCACCTAGGCCTGGTCTTTAACAACATACATGTTAGCAATGATTATTATGTCTCTCTTTCTTTGACATAAAGTATCAGGCACAAAGGTTCCTTTTACCTGATCTAATGGTTTCTTTTAATCTCTTGCCTCGTGCTTTGCTGGATTGGGATTACAAAGACATGGCTCTAATCCTACCTCAGATACTTATGATCTGTGTGAACCTGAACAAGTTACTAAGTCTCTTGGAGCCTCAGTCACATCACCTGTAAATTAGAGATGAAATGATCTGTCACAAGGTAACTCACAGGATCATTGGAAGGCACCAGTAAGAGCATGTATATAAAGCACTTAAAATTGCTATATTCTTTTGACAACCTCAAAGCCTTTATAAATATAAACTGTTGGTCTCATGATTATTTACATTGTTATTATTGAGGCGTTTCAGTCTCGACTCCATTTGGGGTTTTCTTTCTTTTGGAAATTGGGGTTAAATGACTTGCCTGGGATCACATAGCTAATAAGTGTCTGAGGCCAGGTTTGAACTCAGATCCTCCTGACTCCAGGGCCAGAGCTCTTTCCACTACATCATCTAGCTTCTCTGGGGTTTCCTTGGTGAAGATAGTGGAGTGGTTTGCCACTTCCTTGTTCCGTTCATTTGACAGATGAGGAAAGTGAGGCAAAAAGGGTGAAGTGACTTGCCCAGGGTCATCCAGCTACTAAGTGTCCGAGGCTGGATTTGAACTCAGAAAGATGAGGCTTTCTGACTGCAAACCCAGAGTTCTAAACACCTTCTTGACAAACCCGCCCTTGTAACAAATGGCCACTCCAAATGGTGGCCGTGTCTGCACAGGAGATGGGGACCAGCCTTCATGGTCTGTATCTAGCATCATGTTTAGCCATTCCAGATGTCTCATTAAATTGTTTTCTTTGGCATTCTGCTCCCGGTACCCACTGCATCCCTTCCTAAAAGTCTTCCCTACTTTTTCTGAGTCCCCCTCCCCACAAGACTTGAACCTGATGCTATCTTAACTCCAAGTCTTTTCCCATTATCCCCTATTGCCTTTTGTTGTCTCATTTTTCTCGTTCAATTTAATCAAAGAACATGTATCAAGGAGCCTTTTAAAGCACTGTGCTCCATTTAGGGGATAGAAACACAAAGCCCCCAAATAAGCCATGCACTCAAGGAGCTTAAGTTGTCTTGGAAGATATAATAAGGAAACAGTGATGGAGATGTTCTCCTTTGACCTTCACTTTCAAAGATGGCCAGTGACGTCATGGGATGTACTGACTCACCCAGGAACTAGATTTCGGGGGAGGCAGAATTGCACAGAGTGGTTAGCTTCATTGTCTCTTCCTGAAGTTCAGTGGCAAAGGCACCTTTGAATTTGCTTTGATGTGTGACTAAGCCCTGAAGAGCACCTGCTTCAGTTCTGCTCAAGGCCATCAAAGCAAATTGTGAGCCAAGTCCAAAGTGATTCGAATAGGGGAGAACAAGAGCAGCTGGATGATGGCTGTGGGGCTGGGTCAAGAAAGGCTTCCCATGTCAAGGGTACCCAAGGCAGTTAAAGAGCTTTGGAGATGGAGAACAGGAAGCCTTGGCATTGCAGGCATTGGGCACTGAGGGAGGAGGTGGAATGATCTTTGAGGAACAACATCTTGCCAGGGTTAGTGGAATATGGAGGGCATGAAGGGAAATAAGAGGAAATCATTCTGGAGATGTGGTCTGGAGACAGAATGTAAGCTCGCTGAAGGCTAAAGCCTTTTCTTTCATGGTTTTATATCTCCAGTGTCTGTTTAATGATTAAAGTTGACACAAACAATAATAATTTCAACTAGAAGTTGAACCAATGTAAATTAATTGCCAGAAAGAGACCAAAAGATTCCCTAAGGCATCTGAGTTGATGATTTATACCAAATGCAAAATGTTTCCTAATCTCTATTATGAAGCATTATCACCAACATCATCCTCACTTGCCAGACTGAGAGAGACGGCTACCAGAGGCAGCACCGGGCCAGAATAGAAAGTTTGCTGTAAAATCTAACAAGGGTGATGGGAAATTATGAGCAATATCATTTCATGAAGCAGAGACAAGTAGAAGATAAAATCCATCTAAATAAAGCTAGATAAGATAAGCATAATCATTCCAAGGGCTTTGATGGCTGAAAATGTCAACCATTAGAAAAAGAGGAAAAATTAAAAAAGAAAACAACACAGATCAACAAACTATACTTTCCAACAAGACAAATTGAATTTCCCTTGGAGCTGAATATCATAGTCGATTAGGTGGTTATAGAAGAGGGAGAAATGGAAACTAAGGAAACCAAAGATGGGAAAGGCAGCTTGATTGTATAAAGTCTATCTACAGCTATCTATTTTCTATTTATCTACTATCCTGTCTGTCTGTATATCTATCTTATCTTTTTACATCTATCTTTCTATCTATCTATTTATCTATCATCATCTATCTATCTTGTCTGTCTGTCTATCTATCTATCTATCCATCTATTTACCTTATCTACATTAATTTATCTTGTCTATTTACATCTATCTTTCTCTGTCTATCTACATATTTATTCATCCATCCATCTCTCTCTTCCCCCTCCCCCTGTATTGAGAAAAGATCCTTCTGATAAAATTGTAAGAACACAGAGATGATTTCTAAGATATCTAAAAGGTAAGAAAAAAAAAAGAAGAAAAACTCAGACTGTGTTGATTCCAAAAAGAGGAAACATTCATAGCTACCGCCCCATATATTCTCCCAGCTATATAATCATTTTTCAGACATGTCTGACTCCCCGTGACCACATTTGGAATTTTCTTGGTAAAGATACTGAAGTGGTTTCCCATTTCCTCCTCCAGCTTATTTTACAGATGAAGAAACTGAGGCAAATTTTTTTTTTGCGATGTCCCTTTATTAACAGGGAAACACAAACATTTCTCTAAGTGTTCCAGTACCATAGGTGATCAACTTTGAAGACATTCTAAATCTTTCCCAATAGAGCCTTGTTATTGCAAGAACATTCCTGTGGAAACCTCAAAATCAGCTAAATAACTGGGAAAGTCATTTAGAGACAATAGAAAATAAGATCAAATAATATTTTCATGACGCATAATCTATGCTTCTCATATTAATCTCAATGTCAACTAACACATGAACAAAAATGGGCAGTACAGCAAGTTTCTGTACATAAATATCCAACCATTGCATAAATCTGCAAAAATCATCACAGAAGGAATTAGTTTGATGTTTGAGGAAATTTATTGAAAAGACTGCTGTGCAATTGCTGTCTAAAATAAGAGAAAAAACAAATTGCATTTAAAAATGAATGTGTTATCCAATAATAAAAGTTTTTAGGGTAGATAATCTTTTTAGTGGCTCCCATAAAAAGTACATGTTTGAATTCTAGATAAATAAGCACAGGTAATGTTTCAACTCTTGTTCTCAAACTGAGTTGGGTTCTCAGGGTTATGGGGGCTATGTCTCCCTTTCGTGGTTTTAGAGGTATCTCTGAGAGAATCAAGGAAGTGATTCTCTAATGTTACTGAATGTTCATACCCCAAGTATATCCTCCTTCCAACACATGTGCTTTCACACACAAACACATACAGATCCTACACACATATCTAAATAAATTTTCAGGGATCGGCTGGCTTGCTCTTTAATATTGATTCATAGTTGGAGAAGAATATGAAAAAAGAGTATTCTAATAAATTCAGTTAAAAGCATTAAGTACCTACTATGCTCCCAACACTGGGTACTTTCAAGTTAAGAAGCTCCATAAATGAGATTTGGCCTAGATATAAATGGTATTCTATAAAATGACTTAGATGGGTTTGTAACCAAATGCTCTCCCTAAATTTGCTCCCATAGCTTCTTTTCCCCATTCCTTTCCTATTTCCACACCCAAATACTAATAGCTAGAATTTCAGTTACTTTAATTAAGCCCTGAAGGAAACTCCAAGTCTCAAGCAAGATTAGTGGAGAGCAGGCTTTTAGTCACCATAGAATGCAAGGGATAAAAGAAATGGGGCATGACATCACCAAGCTGTTATTTCTTCTTTGTCTAAAATCTGGAGAAAACAGGCTCCAATTACTCTACAATTTGAATGTGTGTGCGTGTGTTTGTGCATGCATGCACAGTGTATGTTTTAATGGACTAAATGACGGCTTCTAAGAATAATATTTCAAGTATTTTAAACATCCTTGAACACAAAGTGAGAAGGATTCACCAGTTTGAGTTTTCTCCCCATGGTTTTTTTGGGGAACATTTAGAGTCATTTTGTCTGCCTGATAAAACACAGAAATACAACCATTTCTATATGGTTGGGAGGGAAAGAACTTTAAAAGGCAGAGTGGCAGGGGAGGGAGGAAATAGGAACTTCTGCCAAATAACTCTCATTCCCACCCCAGGCTATTTAGTAGGGAGAAGATATTAATTGGTGGAGTAGATGTGGATGCCCAATTAGCTCTTGCTCCAAAGTGCATGTGGTGGTAAATTTATCCCAAATCTATTCTTTGATGTCTTGAAAAATAGATTTGATTTCCTATTTTTAGCAGGTTTCTTTGAGTGTGTAACACTGTTGCAGAACTGTTCCAAAGAGATCTCAGGAAGGACACCTGGATATGACTCTTGGGTAGCCAGTAGGGCTAATCTCTTCATATACAGCTAGGATAATAATCCCCTAAAGTGATTGCATGTTTTTGGAATTCACACACTATATATATATATATATATATATATAATATATTATATATTCACACTATATATTTTTATTAGGCTGGAACCAATTGCCACATTTTCCATAATTATAACTTTGAATAATGAGAATTTGAATCCATGAGGCCTTTAAGGTAATCATTATTAGCAGGCATTTAGCAGTCTCCCAAACACTTCTGATTACTAGGATGAAATGGATCATCCTAAGCCCTCAGTTTTAGTCATAATTGGGTCACTGTGTGACCTTGGATCTGAATAGCCTTATTCTCTTCCAATGTCCTACTCAGCTAATCAACTATTCCTTGAAACTTTCCCTGATACTCTTAAGTTGTGAATGGTCTTTCACACCACAATTTAATTTTTATTGTTCTGTGTATGTTATGTACTCTCACCCCTGGATGATTTGTCCAGAAACCCTGAAGGCCTTCCTCTCTAAGATTAATTAATTAATTAATTAATTAATTTAGATTTTTTTTTTTTTGACTAGTCTGAAGAAGAGATTCTTTGCCTCAATTGCTACCTAGTCTTAGTCACTAAATGGGTACGACCTCAGTCAAACTGAGACTGTTGGATCTTCGCTTAAAAAAGTCAAGGTCTCCCATTTCATCCAGGACCATCTCCAGTCCTCCTGATATATCTCTGGCCACTGGTCCCAGATGGCTCTGGAGGGGAAAGTGAAGCAGGTGACCATGCCCAGCCGCCCCTCACTCAAATCCAATTTACTTGCATATTATAGCATCACCTCCCTGCTGTCATGTTCTTTTTTGAGAATGAAAGACAAAAAACATAATAAAGAATATAAGTTTTTAAAAGGGTAGGGACCGATAAATTTGTATTTTTCTCTTCCCCAAACCTATCATTACTACATTGCATATATTAGGAATTCAATTTGTATTAATTTGATCCAGTAAGTTTTGAATCATACCGTCAGAATATAAAGCACTATTTTAAATGCTAAGACTACAACCTTCCACCCTCCCATATTCCTAACTTAATGGAATTTGCCCTCTACTGGCAAGATTTAAACTCAATCAAATCTTACCAAGTACTACTATGCACAGAACTGTCATTGGGAATTGTAAAGAGCTGAAACTCTTGAGTTGATGCACTGAGGTCGGACAACTGAACACTTAAGCCTAATTACCAAGTGGACAATACTCTATAAGCATATGTTTGGAAAATGGTCCTTCCCACTATTCTGTGCTGGTTCAATCTTTTGGTGTATGCAGAGAATTGTGGGAAGGATTAGGGGGTGGAGCAGTCACTTTGGCTGTAGACGAGGAAGAAGGAGGTCGTGGAGATCCTGCTTCCATCCCCTTCACTTCTACCCCTAAAGACCAAGAATAAAGACCAAGGACTTTTGCTTATCCTGACTCTGGCTGATTCTAAGGCATCCAGGTCTAACTCTGTCTTCACAAGGAACTAGAGAGAAAGAACTTTAAAAGGGGAGGGGGAGAGATGGGAACTTCTGTTAGATAATTTTCATTCCCATCCCAAGCTGTACATAAGGAAAAAGACATGAGTTGGTGAAATGGATGTGGATAGCCAATTGCTACAAAATGAGTATGATGGCCAAAAATAAAAAATAAATTAAATTAAAAAACCCCAAGAAACAAGCTCTTCAAGCAGCTTATATTCTATTGGGGGAGATAATGTGTTCATATAATAATAACACCTCATACCTCATCAGTACTCTGAGTTGTATCTATCTCTCTGATTGCATGGCTGAAGGAGAATGGGGGGCAAAGCACACTCTTCCCAATAGCCTCCCTTTATACAGAGCTCAAAAGCCTAGCCAGCTCTTCATCTGTCACCAGCTGCTCTGCCTGGTTTTGATTCTATAATCACCATAACTCATCACCAGATAATATCACTATCACGAAACTCATCATAATGGAGCTTGCTTCATCTCTGCTACTTCTGCCCTATCAGGATCCTCATCTAGTTCTCTCTCTGATTGGAGCATTGAACAAAAATCTCCTCCTTTGAAGAACCTTCCTTTAGAGAGCTCAAAATGCCAGTAATATCCTTATTTGTCATCAGCTATTCTCCTTGGTTTCATCTCCATCATCATCTTCCTAAAGCCTCTGCACCTGGCCCCCTGTGACATTCCTTCTGCCCCCTCCAGCTTCCTTTCCTGTATTATTTTCCCAAATTATTTTGTGAGCTCCTTGAGGTCGACAACTGCATTTATTCTTCTTATTTATATCTCCAGCATTTGACTCAATGCCTATTTATATGTTCATCCCATCATATTCTAGAACATTAATGTATAACATAAGAAAATACTATTGATGTTCAGTTGTTTCAATCTTTGTGATCCCATTTGGGATTTTCTTGGCAAAGATAATGGAGTGGTTTGTCATTTCCTTCTCCATCTCTTTTTACAGATGAGGAAACTGAGGCAAATAGACTTAAATGAATTGTCCAGGGTCACAGAGCTGTGAGTGTCTGAGGTCAGATTTGAACTCAGAAAGATGAACCTTCCTAATTCTAGGGTTAGTGCTCTATGCACTGTGCCGCCTAGTTGTGGATATATACTTATATAGCAGTACAACTTCATGTAGAAGTGTTATAGACAGTTAATTATGTAGAAGATAATTTGGGGCGGGAGAGCACTGGGAGGTGGAGGCTAGGAAAGGCCTTAGGGTAAAAGATGGGGCTTGGACTGAGACTTGACAGATGCTAGGGATTTAAAGAGGCAGAAATAAGGAAGGAGGACATTTTAAGCCTATGTGAAAGATACAGAGACAGGAGGAAGAGTGGTGAGTCAGGGAACAGCAAGCAGACCAATTTTCCAGGAACATAAAATGCGTGAAGAGAATGCACAGGAAGCTCAGAAGGGTGGTGTGGGGCCAGGTCAGAGTGCAAAGAACTAAAAATCCCCCGCTGAGAAGTTTGTACCTTTGTCCTAGAGGTAACAGGTAGTCATTGAAGTTTCTGAGGAAGGGGATTATATGTCAGACTGTGTTAGGGAGATAAATTTTGGCATCTTGTGGAGGATGGATTGGAAAAGGCAAATCTAGAGACCAGAAGACCAGATTTATAACAGAAAAGGAGAGATGATGGTTACCTGAATTAGGCTGGTGGACACAAGGATAGAGAGAGGACAGATAAGAGGTCTTGGAGATAGAATTCACACAATTGGGCAACCGAGGCAGGGGTTAACGAGAGAAAGCAGAGAATGACTGAAATTGCAACCTTCATCACTGGATTGAGAGCACAATTAAATATTGAATTTAAGACACCTGTGGCTCTTCCAAATGTCCATTTGGTTTACATTGACCTGAAGTTTAGGAAGACAAGTTCTCTGGGCTTCAGTTTCCTTATTTGGAAAATGATTATTTTGGATCAAATGATTTCCAAGTATCCCCTAGCTGTCGATTGTATGATTTTATGAGTTTCTAAAACAAAAAGAATTCTCTTAAAAGATACCTCCTTGTGGTTCCGGGTAGAGCATGTGCCTTCTGTGTTTGTCCCTTTAAGTAATATTTTCCTCTGCCCCAGTATCCAGTGAATCAGCAAGTTGTGCTCCATGAATTAATGTTTTCTCCATCAGCCCACAGAGTGCAAAACCCTTTCATCTTTGTTTTTGACGGAATAATGTCGCTGCCTGTAAAATGATACAGTGTGACCAGCAATTTGTACGAGACTGAATCCGGAGCTGTCAGTTCTGGGATGGATTGGGCCAGGTGTGTGGGAGGCCTTCTCCTCAGTGGTCCCCCATGAATGATGGGCCTTTCAAAAGGAACTGACCACACCAATGTGGAAATTTCAACAGAGGAGCCACACTTCCTTATATTCTACCCTTCTCCAAACCATTCCATAGAACAGAATTTTAATGTGTAGCAAGAGAAGGAATGGAGGATTAGAAGGAATTAGCTCAAATTCCACCTCAGCCCTTCCTTACTATCTGGCTGAGGGGAACTTAACTTTTAGGATCTCTGAATGTCTCCCCTATAAAACGGGTATAATGATATTTGTACTACCTATCTCCTGGGGCTATTCTTAGGAAAGTGCTTTGTAAATATCAAAGTACCTATAGAAACGTGAGTTAAATTTTTTTTTGGTGAGTTAATTTTTTTAATCAAAATTTTTATTCAATTGAATAAAAAAATTTAATAAAAAAAAATTCTGCCTCAGCCCTTATAGAAATGTAATGTTGATATGATTGCTATCTAAGAGAATGGTTTCTGAAGATCAGAGAACCTCAAATCTCCCACAATGCCTTATAGGTAATCAACAAATACTCATTAAATGTATAAAAGAAGTAATTGCACTATTTTCCACAAACATTTATTAAGCAGTTATTATGCATTTAGGGACTAGGAATAAAATAAGTTCTCTCAAGGAACTTAATGAATGCATGTATGAAATAAATACTTGGAGGAAAAACTTACAGACGACTCCTTTCCTCCCCTCACACACAAGAGGCCATGGACATTTTTTATGGGAGTAGGAGTAAACGATGTCTAAACACCTACATGTTGTAGTGGACAGGGTATTAAATTTGTAAGATCTGAATTCAAATCCTACCTCACATGCTACTTATTTACTTGTAAAGATCACTTCTCTAAGCCTCAGTCTGCTTATCTATAAAATGGGGAAATAATAGCATCTACTTCTTAGAATTGTGAGAATCAAATAAGATCATTTTTGTAAAGCACTTTGCAAATCTTAAAGTGTTATATAAATGCTAGCTACTACCATTATCCTCCTCCTCCTTCTGGTTATTATTGTTGCTGTTGCTGCTGTTTTTCTTATTATATGACCTTGAAGACTCACTTTAGGATAGGAGGGGCAAGCAGAGAGTTGCAGGGGGTGAGAGGAGAACCACAGATTGAATTTGGACGGGACTTTCAAAGCCATCCAGAGCAATCCCTTTATTTCCATTTGAATGAAATGAGGTTAGGGAGATTAAGAAGCACGCCCAATAAATGAGTGTGAACCACTACATAGAATTCCCAATCCCTCTGTTTTTGTCCGCCTGCATTTTTGATTTCCTTCACAGGCTAATTGTACACTATTTCAAAGCCCAATTCTTCTTGTAAAGCAAAATAACTGCATGGACATGTATACATATATTGTATTTAACTTATACTTTAACATGTTTAACATGTATTGGACAACCTGCCATCTAGAGGAGGGGGTGGGGGGAAGAAGGGGAAAAGTTGGGGAGCAGGTGCAAAACACGCACCTGTGTTTTGCAAGGGTGTCTTGTCTGCAAGGGTCAGTGCTGAAAAATTACCCATGCATGTCTTGGAAATAAAAAGCTATAATAAAAAATAAAAATTAACTATTAATAAAAAAGAAGCATGCCCCAGTGACAGAGTCCAGAGGTGGAGGGGCCAAGGGCACTGGAGAAATTTGAGGGGAGCAGCCTGGGTTTTGTTCCAAAATGTCAGTGACAACCACCTCCCTACAGCCTGAGCAATTGGTCTGAGATCTCTGCCTTCTCCCTCCCCAGCCCCCAGCCTCTCACTGAGGAGGGATTGATACGCTGCTGACCCCGACTGTGGCTTGTAGTACTAGTGACAAGCTCAGAAATTCTTCTGGTTTTGACCTTGAGTGTTAATGTGGGAGTGGCCCAGGCTAAGCCATCTGCTTGACAATTTTGCTGAGGGTCAGTCCTGCTCAGAGATAGGAAAAGACCATATTACAGTGGGAACTTATTTATGATCTCTGTCTCTCTCTGTCTCTCTGTCTCTCTCTCTCTCTTTCTCTCTCTGTCTCTCTGTCTTTCTCTCTCCCTTTCTCTCTCTCTCTCTTTCTCTCTCTGTCTCTCTGTCTTTCTCTCTCTGTCTCTCTGTCTTTCTCTCTCTCTGTGTCTCTCTCTCTCTCTGTCTTTCTCTCTCTCTCTCTGTCTCTGTCTTTCTCTTTCTCTCTCTGTTTCTCTCTCTCTCTCTCTGTCTTTCTCTCTCTCTCTCTCTCTCTCTCTCTCTCTCTTTCTCTCTTTCTCTTTCTGTCTCTTTCTCTCTTTGTGTCTCTCTTTGTCACTCTTTCTCTGTTTTTCTGTCTCCGTCTCTGTTTCTCTCTCTGTCTCTCTTTGTCTTTGACTCTTCATCTCCTATGGTTATATTTACATCTGTACTTTTATCTCTCTCTGTTCTGATATACCGATTTATATGAATGTATCTGGATCCACAGAGAATTGCAGATATAAAAATATCCATATATATATTTCTATACATATACACATAAATATAGATATAATTATATCCATATAAATGTAGCGATTTGGAGACCATGGCCTTAGAGAGAGACAACTAGATGGTATAGGATAGAATGCAGTACTTGGAATCTGAAAGACCTAAATTTAAGTCCTGCCTTAGATTCTTGTTAGCTGTGTCACCCTGAGCAAGTCACTTAACCTCTCCACCTCAGTTTCCTCATCTGTAAAGTAGGGAGGAAAATAGCATCTCTCCTCTAGTATCACCAGGATCAAATATTTGTAAACTGCTTTGCAAACCAATATTGCTCTGCAAAACAAACTATAAACACCAGCTACTGTAATTACTATTGTACCAAAGAAAAACCCAAATCCTGTGAAGAATTCTTTTACTCCTCATGGTTGGCTG
The DNA here is from genome assembly GCF_902635505.1 of Sarcophilus harrisii. Taxonomy (NCBI): domain Eukaryota; kingdom Metazoa; phylum Chordata; class Mammalia; order Dasyuromorphia; family Dasyuridae; genus Sarcophilus; species Sarcophilus harrisii. Next base: position 16,313,466 of record NC_045427.1, read on the forward strand.
CCTGTGGGTTTGGGTTGATTGGCTTTTGTTTTGCACCTGCTTGTATTCATGAAAAATGTCTTTAGGCAATGAAATCGTAAACACAGCAGCGTGTAATCATGCTGACGGGCTTTTGTTGAAATGCAAGATGTTTCTAAATGAAGAATTGGAATGTTTACTTGCCAGGAAATAGATTTCTCCTTAATTGGATGCTTGGATTTAAGACAAGTTTTGGTTTTTAAGTATGTTTGTTGTACAAGAAACATCAGTAATACAGTAAACCAGTGCTCTGTGCTTGGAATCATAGAATCTGAGTTCGGATGAAAGCTCTAGTGACTTTGGATAAATCATTTAATTTCTGCATGATTTAGTTTCTCCATTTGCAAAATGAGGGCGTAAGTCTAGAAGATCTCCAAGGTCTTTTCCAATTCCGTGATCATTGTTTGATCTCTAATTTCTGAGTGATCTCAAATCAGTTCCTTGAGCTGTATTTCTTCATAAGAGCAACTCAATAAATACTCATTAAGCCCCTACTCTATGCAAAGTGTTATCGGGCCATATGGACTTAAGAACACTCCATCTTTCTATGTCTCTAACTTTTAAGCTTAGGATTGAAACATCATGGCATTAGTAGGTGAAAAACCACATCTGAGCACTATCCGAGACCAAGGAAGAAGAAATGAGAACTTTTCTGATCCTGAGTGTAATCAGCAAAGTAAAGTGGATCATGAAAGTAGAAATGTTGGGAACCTTGCAGGAAAGTGATCTCGGCTAGAATTTGTGATGAAGGGAAGGATTCCCAGTGCCTCAAATGGGGAGGGCAAACATTCTAGGCAATGAGGGAGTTGGGGTGGTAGCAAACAGCCTAAAGAACAGAGACTGGGCCATCATATGACAGTATGAGCACATAGAGAGTGTATTTAGGGGAATAATATGGGAGAAACCCAGAGAGTCAGGAAAGGTTGGACGATAGTGTTAAAATAGGAGTTTATGGTGACTATAGCAGACAAGATATAGTAAAGGCCTGAATTAGAGCTGGGGCTGAACGAGCAGAAAGGAGACACTCGTGAGAAATGTTGTAGAGGCAGAAACAAGGAGATTTGGCCACCCAGGAGAGTCACTGGACGAAGTAAATGGCAAGGAGGGAGACGGGGAACTCTCCACAAGATGGACTGCTGTGTGGGATAGCCCAGCACTGGAATGGATATTTATAATGTTGGGGCCCAATGACATTACGTCTTATTCAAGAAAATAGAAAAGTGTATGACGCTGTTAGAGAATCACAGAGCTGGAAGAAGCCTTAACAATATATCTGTCAGAAATGGTTAGAGGATTGGGACACTTATACATTGTTGGTGGAGTTGTGAGCGGATTGACCATTCTGGAAAGCAATTAGGAATTATGCCCAAAGGACTAAAAAACTGTGCATGTCCTTTGATCTGTTAGTGTCACTACTGAGTCTGTGTCCCAAAGAGATCATAAACGAGGACTCACACATGCAGACATTTTTAGCAGCTCTTTTTGAAGTGGCGAGGAATTGTGTATTGAGAGGATGCCCATCAGGTGGGAGATGGCTGAGTAAGTTATAGTATATGAAGGTAATGAAATATTAGTCTTCTATAAGAAATGATGAACTGGCTGATTTCCGAAAAGCCTGGGAAGATTTACATGAACTGATGCTCAGTGAAGTGAGCAGAACCAGGAGAATATTGTACATGGTAACAGCAATGATTTTTTCCCCCGAGGCAGTTGGGGGTAAGTGACTTGCCCAGGAAGTATTAAGTGTCTGAGCCTAGATTTGAACTCAGATCCTCCGACTTCAGGACTGGTGCTCTATCCACTGCGCCACCCTGCTGCCCCTAACAAGGTAATATTATGTGATTATCAACTATAATTGATGCTATGATCCCAGCTTCTCAGTGATCTACAATTCCAATAAACTTGGGATGGAAAATGCCATCTGCAGCCAGAGAAAGAAATAAGGAGACAGAATGTGGAAGAAGGTGGATCAGAGCTTCCTATTTTCACCTTTTTCCCCCTTTTCTCACAGTTTTTCCTTTTCGGTCTGTTTTTTCATTCACAGCACAACTAATACAGAAATGTATTCAAAATGATTTTACGTATATAACCTATATGGGATTGTTTTCTCTCTTGGAGAAGAAGAAGGTAAAGGAGGGAGGGAGAAAAAATTTGGAACTCAAAAATCTTACGAAAATGAATACTGAAAGCTATCTTTATATGTAATTGGAAAAATTGGAAAAATAAAATGCAATTGAGGAAAAAAAGAAAAATATTATTTGCTATATGACTTTCTAGTAGGGACATGGAAAAATATGGAAAGATAAGAAACAGAAAATATAAAAAAAATTTAAAGAAAAAAAAGAAATGGTTAAAAGATAACTGATGCTTAAAGAGAGAAATATGAGTTATCACTTCTCTGGAATACCTAACTTCTACTGTACTGGATGGATGACAGACCACTTACTATAACAATAATACCACATTATATTCCTATTGCCCTTCCTATCTTTAAAAGCACTTTTTTTAATCATTTGATCCTCCAAATATCAATTTCACAAGAAGGATAAACCTTTGATGGATGAAAGCTGTCATTTATATTGGACTAGGAGGCACACTAGGGCACCTTTCAAATTGTCACGTAGGTTCTGGGATACAATTGTTATCTTTACCTGGTACAAAGTCTCTGTTTTGGAGACCTATGGTTAACTTGGCTTTGAAACAGGTGAATCAAGAGGAAGACTATGGAGAGGTCCTGTGACCTCTGACTGTAAGGGCTCTGTGACTTCTGTGGCAGGCAGAAAAATGAGAGAATGTGCTGAGAGTGTTGTTAAAGCAGCAGCTTGTGACACAGAGACAAAAACTCATAATCATTCCATTGTACCTGTGCTCAAGACCTCGGGTAGCTTATAGGAAGAAGCAGTAAGTAGAGTGGAGACTCCCAATATAAGATGGGGAATTGGGGAATAGAGAAAGCCTGTGAAATAGACCCTGAACTCAGAGGAAGCAAAGAGAAAGTTCGGGGGCAAGGAGATTTGAAAATTGGATGATACCTTTGAATAATGGAAATCTCCAAGGAGGATAAATAATGGTGGTAATAGGTTAGTAAGAGAGTCTGCAAGTAGCCATGGGAGCGAGAAATAGTTGGACTCTTTACTATGACTGTGTGTCAAGGCTGTGGGGAGGACATTGTGAGTGAAAGTCCTGGAAAGGGTGGCCAGAAATCCAATTAGAGCAGGATGGAAGCAGGTCTCAGAGAGTATACCAGTCTTTCCATAGTTTCATCAAACATCAATTCTTTCTGTCCTTTATCATTTTTGCCAATTTGGGGGGATATATGATGAAATCTCAGGATTATTTTGCTGGATATGTTTATGTATTAGTATATAGTTTATATTTAAAATGTTTTCTTTTTAATTTATGAAATAAGACAAGCATTTTCATAACATGGTACAACAAAAGATAATTGTAGCTGAAAGTGTGAATCTATTATGTACAATTCACTATTTCTTTAACATTAGTTCTTTCTGTCCTTTGTCATTTTTGCCAGTTTTGGGGGATATGTGATGAAATCTCAGAATTATTTTGCTGGACATTTTAATGTATCAGTATATATTTTATATTTAAAATGTTTTCTTTTTAATTTATGAAATAAGACAAGCATTTCCATCACATAGTACGAGAACAAAAGAAAACTGCAGCTGAAAGTGTGAATCTATTATGTACAATTCACTATTTCTTTTAAATATATAATAAAGTTATCATGTAGCTTCCTTAGTATTTCTTTTTAGAGCTATTTATTAATCACCCTGATTACTCTGGATTATGTTTCTTTTTTTAAATGGGCAAATCTTTTAAACATATTTCTATATTTGTCATATCATGTAAGAAAATCAGACCAAAAGGGAAAAATCCATGATAAGGAAAAAGCAAACAAAAAAGGTGAAATCCTATGCTTCCACTTGATCACTTTTCTATTGGAGAAATTACTTTTGGTCTCACAAATTTATACTAAATTTAAATATCTTGGATACTAGATTCTTCTCAGAAATGTTTTTATGTAAAGATTATTTTTTAAACAATGAACAAATTTTCCTTTTTATCCTTCCTGCATTGATATTAATGGAAAAGCACTGAAATCTTGTTTTATCTTTTGTGGTCTCCTTCATCTCTTGTTCATTTACAAAGTCTTCCCTTGACTAACATTGCAAAAGACATCTGATCTTTCAATTTTTCATGATATGAGTTTTTTTCCAGAGGAAAAGAGCAAAGTTCAAGTCCAACTTTGGATACAGCCAAGTCACATGGCTAGGCAAGTAACTTATTCTCTTGGGGTTCTAGACAACCATTTAGAATTACAAGTTACAGAAAAGATGCAACTTTCCTCAACTGGAAATTCCCTTTGCCAGAGGAATCACAGACCTGGTTCTTATCATCATGCTGTTTTGCATTCAGGTCCCACATTCATTGGGTTTATTCTTTTATATGGATTTACATGGTGAGAGTGAGCAGGTTGTATCATATAACGAATGAGAAACTTCAAAGAAGACCAAGGCTAAAAATGCCAACAGGGAAATGTCGACCAGATTAATAAGATGTCCTGGTCAAGTAGTTTGGATGAGCCTGAGTGCTCTACTGATGTCTTTGACATGTCAATGAAAACTGAGAAGGGACATGACAAATCCAATGGCCCCTCTGGGCTCATTCATTTTATGCAAAAGACATGGACAAGAGTCATACGGGATAGGTAGCGATCTATAGGGGTAGAAGAAACATGCAAATCAATGAGATCTCATAGCCATTGTATTTTTTGAGGGGTAAATAGATCGATACTTTAGTTTAAAACCAATTTCTTTTAAATTAATTTCAAGTGTTTTTTAATACTTTCTGTAAATATAGAGAACTCAACTATTATTTTATGTATTTAGCAGATTATGAATTATGAAATGGACTTTTGGTTTTTCATAGTATCTATTTTTTGATAATGCTTTTTAATTGGGTACATGTCTGGATGCTAAATATTCATTTCTGAGTATTTTTTCTCCTTTTCTATAAAATCCCAGATCATAAATATTAAATGGAAGAAAAGCAGATCCAGAGTTATACTCTTCTTTCCCCCAGGTGTTGGAATGTCACCTGCAACTCCATTTAGAACATTTCAGCATTGTTAAAATATTCATGTTGATTCTTCCTGCCTAAAGCACACTCATATTAAAATGCTCACATGGACTCTACCTGGTGAATGAGCCTATTTGGAGGGTTAAGGTAAGAACAAAACCGTCTTAGGGAGGAGCGCTGAATTCGGATCAACACGACATAGGGAAGAAAGAATGGGGCTTGGCTTAGATTTAATAAGTACAGCCTCTGACTCTTACTAAGGGTATGATCATATGTACTTATTTGAGCTTCAGTTCCCTTATCTGTTAAATGGAGATAATTGTGTTGTCAAATAGTCTTTCCCCCCCCAGTGGTGTCTGACTCTTTATGACCCATTTGGGGTCTTTTTGACAAAATATTAGAATGGTTTGCCATTTCCTTATCTAGCTCATTTTACAGATCAGGAAACTGAGGTAAACTGGGTTAAGTGACTTGTCCAAAGTCACACAGCTAGTAAGTACCCACGGCCAGCTTTGAACTTATGTCTTAACTCCAGGCCCAGAACTCTATGCACTATGGCCCCAGCTAGAGGCCCTCTCTCTTCATAAGTTTGCTGTGAGGCTCAAATAATTCTTCATATAGACATATCCACACACTCATATGTACATGTAAAACACTTTGTAAAGTGCAGATGTCAGTATATGAAAAGCACTATGTAAAAGTTAGACATCATTATGATTTAAGTTCAATTCTTACGAGCTCCTTCACTGGTATAACTAATTTTGCCAACAGTTTTCTATTTTACCACTTAGAAAGAAATGTCCTGAATATCCAGGGAGATGGAGTCGGCCGACACCATCAGAAACTAGAGAGAGAATGAGTTCAATGAGGATTGTAGAATGACCAGTGAAAGCCTTGTGTCCTGATCTAGAGAAAGAGAGAGAGAGAGAGAGAGAAAAAGAGAGAAAGAGAGAGAGAGACTGAGAGAGAAAGAGAGAGACTGAGAGAGACAGAGAGAGACAGACAGACAGACAGACAGAGAGACAGACAGAGAGAGAGACTGAGAGAGAGAGACTGAGAGAGAAAGAGAGAGAGAGACAGAGACAGAGAGAGAGACAGACAGACAGACAGAGACAGAGAGAGACAGACAGACAGACAGACAGAGAGACAGACCTAGAGAGAGACTGAGAGAGAGAGAGAGAGAATGAGAGAGAGAGAGACAGAGAGTCAGAGAGAGAGAGACAGAGAGACAGAGAGAGAGACAGAGACAGAGAGAGAGAGAGACAGACAGAGATAGAGACAGAGACAGAGACAGACGAGAGCAAGCAAAAGCTTTTTGGAGCACATTTAAAAGACTCATCCTTGATATTTTTATCAAATGAGCAATAAAAGAGAAAAGCTCTTAGAAGAAAAAATCTTCTTACAGACCTGGGGAAACACCTCACCAGGTTGCCATGTATTAATTGATAATTTGTTTTATGATAGATGTCTTTGTCTTTGTATGATGTCAGCTTCATGGCACATTCTATTTTATTTTTGCCCATCTGCATCAATTCATTTTCCTCATGTTTGGGAGAAGAGGGAGAATTAGGGAGAAATCATGCTAAAGGAAAGTGGGTAGAAGTCATCTCCCCCATTAGAAACCAACCAACCACTCAACCAACTTGTCATGCTATCAGGTGACTTCCTGACTGACTCCAGGTGAGTCAGAGATTTCAGAACTGACCAATGAACTTAAGCCAGAGTTCCTAGAATCATAATAAAAGATTAACTAGCATTTTAGAATAGATTCCAAAGCCTCTAAGATGTATGTATTATTTCATTTAATCTTCACCACAATTTGCAATTAGGTAGTTCAGAGATTAGTCATTCCTGTTCTTTTTTTCACAAGAGGAGACTAATCTTCTCTCCCCCGCCCCCCAAAAACTAAGTGACTTTTCCAAGGTCATCCAGGGAGTAGGATTTAGGCTCCAACTCTTGTGACTTTTCCAAGGTCATCCAGGGAGTAGGATTTAGGCTCCAACTCTTCTGGCACCAAGCCCAGATTTCTTCGTTCTGCATCAAGTGCAAAATCCATTTAACTAATGAAATGAAGGATGTCATTCAATTCTGGGAACCTGAGGTCATTTTGGACAGAGCCATTCAGGAAGGGGAAACCCTGCTAGGTCTACTGGAGTGTAGACAGATTCAATAGTAGAAGAAATGCAAGTGCTACTTCGTGTAGGACTGCGAATTTTCTATCCCAGCCTTTTTTCCTTTGTGTCTGTGCTTTTTAAAGTCTGAATGTAGCTACCTGAAAGCCCGAGGGCCTTGCTGCTAGCTACACTTGCACATACACCAAAAGGAGGGATCTGGAGGAGAGAATCTGAGGCAAAAGGTGATGGTTTCCTTGATACTGTCTTCCCTTCATAGAGGGGTGTACTTGTGGGGTGAAACTGAGCAAAACTGGTGATTCAGACCTACAGAGGACCTGGCCAAGGGCTGTGAGGGGGATTTGGCTGAGACCACCGAAATAGATGTGTGTGGGGGTACAGGGTCTTCGTAAGAGATGAAATGGGACTTACAAAAACTTGGATAATGACTTGTACAGAGACAAAATCAAAGATAATCCCTGCCCTCAAAGGCCTCATATCCCAAAGGCCTCTTCATATCCCAAAAGAGTAAGGTAAGAGATTGGATAGTGGTAGGACAGGGAGGAAAACTTTGGTGTCTAAAATTACAGGAAAGTTAGGGGAATTCATGAATAAGTGGATTGACACACCCCATCCAGGTACAATGTTAGAATTGATAAAGGAGAACTGAGGTCTCCTTAATAGTGGGAACAACGAGAAGTGTGAAGTTCCAGGGCAGAAATTCCAGAACTGAAAGTGTTCAAATCTCCTACAAGATCCAACTAAAATTCCGTCTTCTACAGGAATCGTTTTTTAACCTCTCTTAATGCAAGTGCTTTCCTTCTTTTAATTAGTCCCTATTTATCCTGTATATATTTTGTCTCCCTCTTTTGATTATAAGCTTCTTGAGGGCAGGGACTATCATTTGCCTCTTTTTATATCCCCAGCACTTAGCACAATGCTTTGGCATATAGTTGGTGCTTAATAAATATTTATTGAATTAAGGAAAAGGTGACTATTGAGATCATGTAACAGAATATTACTCTTCTTTAAGTAATGATGAAAATGATGAATACAGAAGTAGGGGAAGATATAGAAGAATGCAAAGTTAGGAAAATCCCAAAAACAATACACAAAATGAGTATAACTATATAAAAGGAGAAAGAGCAATAACAAAAAAAACCAAACAAAACTCATTGTTGTCACATTAGATGACTTAGTCCCAGAGATGTGAGAGTGTACCTTCTTTATAGGTCAAGCTGTCCTGATTGGTGAGTTTTCACTGTACACGGTAACAGCAGCAATGGGCGATGATAACTCTGAAAGGCTTGGTTCTTCTCAGTGGTTCAATGATCCAGAGCAATCTCAATAAACTTTGGACAGAAAATGCCATCTGCATCCAGAAAAAGAACTAAGGAGATTGAATGTAAATCAACAATGCTGTGGTCACTTCTTTTTGTGTTTGTTTTTTCCCCTCCCATGGTTTTTCCCTTTAGTTCTGATTTTTCTCTCCCGACATGATTCGTAAAACAATGTGCATTAAAAATAAAAAAAAAAAAACAAACAAAAAAATAAAATGTTGAGTTTGAAAACTCCCTCCTCCTGCCAAACTTTCAGAACCTGAACTTCCTACAATGGTAGCTCTGTTGCCATCTTCTACCTGAAGCCTTCCCTGCCCCTGCCAGGTGTCCATGCTCCCTTGTGCCTCAGATTCATGGTGTTTACTTGCTTTGATAGATTGGATAGAGGCTTCATGCCATAGTGAATAGAGAGATGGCTTCTGAGTGAGGAAAATCTGGTTTAAGTCCTGCCTCTGAATCATTTTGGCTGGGTGGTTCTGGGTAAGTCATTTACTCCCCTTTATCCCAGAAGGAGAAAAAGCTGACTTACGCTGGGGAAGGGAGGGGGCTTCCTCATCCAAGAACTATTTTTTCCATTGAAACCATGGATTTGGAATCCCATTTCTAGTCACAGGTGAATGGAAGCGCTCCTCCCCCAAGCAGTAAATAGGTTTTTTGAGTATGGGGACTCTTTTGCTCTGGCCTTTGGGAATCTAGCACTTAGCCCAGTTCTTTGTGTATTTTTGGTGCTCAACAAATCTTTATTTATTTAATTATTATTTTTATTATTAATTAATAATTAACATAATAATTATTAATTAAGATTATTAATAGCAAAAGCAATAATTCAAATATATATAGCAACCATAAGATTTCCAAACTAATACATACATTACCTCATTTACATGAATAATTGAATATAATTAGTTAAAGGTAAATCCAAATAGAATGAAGCCTTGGAACATCAGGAGTGCAGGACTCCACTGCAATATTTACTTTCATATTTGTCTCATGCTCAGAATGGATCCGAACCCCCAGATGCTAGGAGTAGACCTAAGCATTCGCAGTTCTTCTTCGGGGAAGCCTCCAGAGAGTCTCCTCCAGCCCCTTTGCCTCCCCGTCCTTATTTATTTCAGGAAATGGTGCCTTTCGGTGTCATGGGTGTCAGGAGAGGAATACAGACTTTCACGCTCAATTTAGAGTGGATCCAGATGCTGCTAAATGATTGATTTGGCCCCAAGTTGGAGGGAAGCTGGAGGAGAGATTTTCAGTGCCATGGGTGAACATGTGATAGATCAGACCCAAACAGAATTCATGGATCTTTTGAAAATATGCCCCAGGTGGGGGGCTGGGGGGCCAGGGTGAGTGGAAGGAGCAAGGATTTCTACTCAGATTGCAAATAAGCAGTCATTTATGGGACAGCCAGGGCCTTCCTGCTGCTCCTCCATTTCATTCTTGGGAGAAAGCATCAGAGGGCACATTTGTTTCCAAGTCCATAGATTATGCCGGGCTGCGAGGTGTCAGGGCAGCACCTGAATAAATAGACCATGTCTCCGGCAGGCACCGGATTTGGTGGTACCTGAGCATCGTTAGCTCGCATTGTGCACAGGGAAATCATCTTTATTAAAATATAAAGCTCTTTAAAGCTTGTGTCAGCTCTCAAGGGACCCTCCCCCACATCCATATTTCCTGTAGGCATTCTGAATGAGCATCCACATGTTTCCTACTTGTCTTTTCCAGTTTGCCAACTGTGCCTACTTTTTCACCACCAACCGAGGCTCCAACTTGTTTTTTTCCCAAGTTTTCTGTATTGCTAACTGAAGGGGATAAACTGAGTGAAGACCTCTCCTGGGAAGGTAGCCTTAACCCATTTCCTAATTGTAACTTTAGACTTTGCAATAATAAGTTGAGCTAGAGCTAAAAAAGCTGAAGGTGTTCCATTGTCTTGGATGAATATTTCCCTTCTGATTCCCCCCACTTTTAATTAGCATGTAAGTACTCGATGGGTAAAGAGTTTGTTATTTACTAATATTCTTTTGTTTGGGGGGGTAGATTTCCTAGTTTAGAATGTAAACCTCCAGACCTCCAGGAGAAAAGGTGTAGGGGGTAGGGGCTTCTGCTTAGGGTGTATATAATTTTGTGTTTTGCAGTTTGTACTTTACACTACTCTACTGACACCTTGTCTGTTGGGAGTTGCCCTTTCTCATGAGATAGTAATAAATCCTTTTTTGCTTTTTAGCTTGAGAGTCTCTGATTTTAATTTGGGTAAGGATCACTGTCCCACACATAATTGTACCCTTCAGCTATCAACCAATATATGACTGGAACAATGACAATTGCAATGTGACCTGTTTTCTGTGAGTTCTGGGAACTGTCCATCTCAGGTCTATTTTTCAAGAATTTCTAGATGTTCTGGTGGCATAATTTTTATTTTATTTCATTTTATTTTTCACTGGAAAAGCCAGTTTTTGGTAGGGTCTTGTGCCTCTCACCACATTAGAAGTACAATGATTCTAATCAGCATAAATCAGAACTAGTTATTTAGTAAAAATGAAGAAGGGGAAGGTAGGAAGAATTTAAATTTCAAAGCAATTAAGAGAAGACTGATAAGCTTTAAATGCTTAAAGTATAATAGAGGGGCTTGAGTCCTACCCTAAACTTTACTAGCTGTATAACATTGAATTGAGTCACTTAATCTTCCAGGTTTTTATCAGCTAAATGGGTATAATGCTCAGGTGTCTATACCAAGGAATACATTCTGGTATTTGTGTCAGAGGGGAACTTTAGCCAATGCATTTATAACCAAGTTCCATTCACATTGGTAAACATTTAGAAAGCCTCTCTATACAAGATCCTATTAGGTACTGGAGATACAAAGCAGTCCTCATCTTCAGGGGGCTTATCTCTTGTTGGAGAATGCCCAAAGGAGGATGAGGAAGAGAAGGAGGAGGAGGAGGAAGAGCAGGAGGAAGAGGAGGAGGAGGAGAGAAGGAGAGAAGGAGGAGGGGGAAGAGGAGGAGGAGGAAGAAGAAGAGGAAGAAGAAGAAGAAAGTAAAAGAAGAAGAAAGCTACAAAAAAGTACTTTGAAATATAGCACGTTCCAAAAGTCTTTGTGAAGTTTTACTAAAATTGCATTACATCGTAATGACTTTGACATCAACCTGTATGATGATTTAAACTTCACTGTGTCTCAGTAGTCATGGAAATATGCCTTGTTCACTTGAACTGAAAGATGTCAAAATAATCCTAAAGAAAATCGGATATGAAAGCAAGGAAATGTAAGAAGCTCTTCCTTTTCTCTTTGCTTTTAACTGAAGTCTTTTTATTTATTTATTCATAGTAGTTAGGCCTAGGTGTTTTGTCCAGGGGTGAATGACACAACTACAAAGGGTCTGAGGTTGAATTTGAACTCAGGTTTTCCTGACTCCAGAATTGGTGATCTATTTACATATTTATATGAATGTCCTATGTATAAGTATGTCTTGTAACATAAATGTTATGTAATCAGCTTTTTCGTGAAAAAATTAATACTGAGATAGTATATAAATTGAATTTTGCAAATAAAAAAAGAGAATTTTTTTGCCGTGCAGGAAGTAGTTTAAATAGAATATCACCCAGCTCCTCCTGTGGGAGTCTTTGTGAAATCACTGAGGCAGAAGCTTCTCTTTTCACCTCGTAAAGAAGAGAATATGACACAGTGAAAGGAATACTGAGCTTGTAGTTATAGGATCTGAGTTTGAATCCTGAATCTGTCATTTCCTGTGAGACCTCCAATAAGTCAATTAACCTCATTGTGTTTGACACTTTTCATATGTAAAATGACCTTTTTTTTTTTTAATTTAATAGCCTTTTATTTACAGGATATATGCATGGGTAACTTTACAGCATTAACAATTGCCAAACCTCTTGTTCCAATTTTTCACCTCATACCCCCCCACCCCCTCCCCTAGATGGCAGGATGACCAGTAGATGTTAAATATATTAAAATATAAATTAGATACACAATAAGTATACATGAGTAAAATGACCTTTAAAGTCTTCTCTAACTGTAAATCTGTCATCCCACAGGTTTGGAAAAAGCTTTCATCTCATAATATGATTTCAGAGACACTATTACTCCTCAATTTTCCTACTCGTTCATTCTTGAAGCTCCTTTAACAGAGCACAAAGATCCAAGTGTAGGTCACTCTTTACATGTAAATATCCTTGAAATGTAAAACATGGTCTTCAATTCACACTAAAGTATAAATGAATGATAGAATAGAAAATCTGAGCTAGCTAGGATCTCAAAGTCTAGTAGACACATAGTAGATAGACATTGTCCTTGGATGACGAGTTCAAATTCTACCTCCAAAGTAAGTGTAAGCATAAGCAAGTCAATGAACTTTTTTCAACTTCAGTTTTCTCATCAGTTAAATAGGAATAATACAGCATCTATCTCACAGGGCTGCTGTGAAAATAAAATGAAATAATACATGTTAAGGCCTTTAAAGTTTGCACTTATCCCTTCTACATCATGACTTTCCCCATTACAATTCTGATATATCTCAGGTTGGTATAAAAAATTAAATGGGAATTTGGGAAGAGTTTTGTGGTAGTCACAGATGATACAGAAAAAGAACTCTGAAATGAATAAAATATGTGTAGAATGTCATATAATGTCAGCATATTTTATTTTTAATGCCATAAATATACCCAAATTTTACAATAATGTATGGTAAACTGTTCATAAAAGAAAAAGAAATAATTCAGACTTCTTTTCTGGTATGAAGGGAGAGCAAAAAAAAAATTACACAGATTTTCTAGATTGTAGGGACACCACACCCATAATCAAAAAAGATTTTGGAATGAAAAAGGGATGACTATATATATTTTCACTATTATTATTATTATTATTATCAGTCCAACCCCAACCTGGAGCTCGATACAATCGTGAGTTCAAGTTTCACTGCCCCACTAAGCACACTCTAAATCCCCATGCTGGGCCCAGCCCTTATGGTAAGAGGGGTACCTAAGCACTGGCCTGGGGAGGCAGCTTCTCAGCCTGCCATTAATGATTTCTGAGAGATAATAACTTCCTTAAAGAAAGTTACCCAGTGGCTGTTGGAGAAATAGGCTGAATCTAAGTTGGAGAGAGAATTATGCCCAAAAGCACCTACAAAGAAACTTCAGAAGTTATTCTGGGAAAATCATATCTCCTATACAATATCTCCAAAAGGTTTCTGTTGGAAGGCTTCCAGTGATGGGGAACTCACTCCTTCTGAAGATTGCCCATTCTCCTTTGGATAGTTCTAATCAGAGCAATAAATTTAGAGACTAAAATGACTTTAAAGGTCATTTAATTCATTCCTCTCCCCCCCCTTTTTTTTTTTTTAACAAATGATAACACCCAGGACCACAGGATTTGTCCAGTGTCACCCAGCTAATAAATGACAAATTGAATTGATTGAAATGTACAACATGGTTTCCAATTCACACTAAAGTGTAAATGATTGATAAAATAGAAAATCTGAGCTGGCCAAGACCTCAAAGCCTAGTAGATACCATAGTAGATAAATACTGTACTTGGATGATTTGAGTTCAAATTCTGCCTCCAAAGTGTGAGCATAAGCAAGTCAATGGACTTTTCTCAGCTTCAGTTTTCTCAGGTACTCTGTGATCAATCTAGCAGTTTTGTGAGGAAAGTTTTCCTTATTTCAAGCTTCATCTGCCTCTCCATAATACCCACCCATTGAGCTATGTTCTACTTTCTGGGATCAAGCAGAAAAAAAACAACCTAATTCTCCTTCCAGATGAGACTATTTCCTGGGGTGGGGGACTAGGGATCAGTAGTAGGGATTGGAGGGCAGGAAGGGAAGAATGAGGAGGGCTGTGGACATCTGGAGAAGACCAGTAGAAGGCATGGAGCGGGGGATGAAGAAGAGAGAATCTGATGGACAAGAAATCTCACTGATTTTTTCTCATTTTGCTTCCTTCTTTCAGGTCAATAGAGTCTTTAAGCAAAGGTTCTCTGGAAAAGCAGTGAAGAGTAACACCAGAAGGATGTTCCAAAAGCCAAATGGAATTAGGTGGTCCTAATGATTTTGAATGATTTGTAGTAGGGAGGAGGATTTAAGACATAATGAGATTCAAAGGCATTAAATCACAGCAGGCTTTTTGTTTCTAAGGAAGTAGAGGGAGAAGTGAAGGTGTCTGATGAACTTTATTCTTTTCTCACAGAATAGTAAGGGGGCTACGAGTAGAAAGCTCCTGATTTTCCCAGAATAACTTCTGAAGTTTCTTTGTAGGTGCTTTTGGGCATAATTCTCTCTCCAACTTAGATTCAGCCTATTTCTCCAACAGCCACTGGGTAACTTTCTTTAAGGAAGTTATTATCTCTGAGAAGTCATTAATGGCCGGCTGAGAAGCTGCCTCCCCAGGCCAGTGCTTAGGTATCCCTCTTACCATAAGGGCTGGGCCCAGCATGGGGATTTAGAGTGTGCTTATTGGGGCAGTGAAACTTGAACTCACCATTTTTCTGGGTTTTTCAAATCTTGGCCCTTGGAGGTCCCAAGGCAGCCATTTAATTGCTAATAATGGAGCGAAGGAGAAAAAAAATATTTCCTGTGGTGCTGAGGGAAAAGAGGTTATACATAACTCTGAAAGAGGAGTATAGATTTAGAGTTGAAAGAGACCTTCCAGGTCACAGACTGACAGAATCTCCACATCAGGAAGGGCCTCAGTGGCCATTTATCCCAACCTGTAACTGGAAAAGAATCCATTGGGACAAGCAGTGGAGCAACCTTTGCTTGAGAAAACCCTACCCCCTTCCAAGGCAGCCAAACCCACTTCGGGAAGGTCTCATTGCCATACATTTCTTCCTTCTAGCAAATCTAAATTGGCTTCTTTGAGACTCCTTCCCCATTTCCCCCGCTTCTGCCAAAGAGAACTTATCTCATTCCTTCTCTATATGACAGCTCCTCAAATCCTTCAAGACAGCTGTCATGTCTTCTCTTCTTGGGGGGGGGCCTTTTATCAAGGAGCCCCAGCTACAGTCTCGCATCCACCATGTCCATTTTTATTGGCCTAACCCCCCAAAATAGGAATCACATTCTCTTGGCTTGCCTTTTGCTCATTTATTATAACTCTAACTTAGAGTAGAAGTCCAGGAATAATCACTTTGCCTTTAGGATTGGCTCATCTCTGCAATTTTCCTACAAAGGATCAATAGATTTCCTTCTAGAAAAGTATTCAGTGTCCAAACTGACACTGGAAATATATATAAAATATATATTTTATATAGAAATATATATAAAATAATTCTACACTCACATACACAAATACACACAGATTTGTGTCTAATAGTAGCCATTTTAGGGTGGAGTGGGGAGAGGGAAGAAACTAAAGTTACATGATAATTGTATATTTGTATAATTATATATATGTGTAGGTATGTATAAATATACATTATATATTTGAAAGGAATAGCAAGTTGTGCATAGTAGGTGTGCACTTTCATGTACAGCCATCTTTTTATTGTACTATGTCATGGAAATCCTGTTTTATTCCATAAATTAGAAAAAAAATCCAAAATAGATCAGGTATGGGATGGTTGTTTATTTTTTCTACTACAAAAGAAATTCTTAAAACAAAGGGATTCATGAAGAATTTGGAATTTTAAACCTAAACTGGCCAGGAAGAACACAAAAAGCATGGAGGAAGCAGGAACATTGCAATGGAAGAGCAAGTCTCCAACTTGTTGAGTTGGTTCAGTTATGTCCAGCTCTTTAGGACTGGGGTATTTTGACAAAAGTACTGAACTGGTTTGTTATTTCCTTCTCAACTCATTTCACACATCAGGAAACTGAGACAAATCGGATGGAGTGACTGGCCAAAGGTCACACAACTGATACAGGTCTGAGGTTGGATTTGAACTCAGGAAGATGAATCTTCTTGATTCCAACCCAGTACTCTATAGACTGTGTCACCCAGTTGCCTAACTTAGGGATAAGATTTAGCTTAGAGTTAATGATGGAGAAAGATGCAGAAATAGGTAGTTGGCTAGATATAGGCTACCATGTGTCTTTCCTGGACAATTATCTTTTCTTTTAACTTAATCAGGCTTTGGTTCACTTGGAACTTTACAGTGAAAAGGCTTTTAATTTCAATGTTGTATTTGAGCATTGAATCATAGAATCAGAATTAGAAAGGCAGAGTCACCCATTCAGAGCCATATCTGGAAAGGAGGTACCTCTACAAGAGCCCCAATAAATGGTTAGGTGCCTCTGTTTGAAGACTTCCAGAGATGAGACACTCAGGTTTCCAGTCAGATCACTGCCCTTTGGGACAGTGCTCACCGAAAGCAAAATCGTCTCCAAATCCATCTTCTTCATCTTCACTCATTTGTACTAGTTCCATTCTCTGGAGTGAAACAGAATGAGGATTATCCTTTCTCCTTAGTTTGCAGCTGGCCCTACATGATGATGAGGAGGAGGATGAGAATGAGGAAGAAGCGATTGATGAAGATGAGGATAACAATGGGCATGGTGACATTGATGATGATAGAAATAGCAATAGTTGACATTATGTAACACCAAGGTTTTGAAAGCATTTTTTATATTCATCATTCAATGCGTATAATAAGTCCATGAGTTATGTCTCTCAATTATGTTATTCTCATTTTATAGATGAGGAAATTAAGTTGGAGAAGGGTTAAAGTCAGGGCAAAGTCTAGTGTGATATTGCTATTTTTATTTCCTGGTTTATTGTGCAGGGAGACTGGGAGATTCAGGGATGGTTAGAGCACAGTACAAAAACGAAGGACTTTTTTCATGTTTTATTTTTGTTGATGTTGACAGAAGGTGGGTATTATTAAATAAGGCATAGGAGAGATCAAAAGAGTGGAGAACAACGAATGTGCCTCCTTCATTTAACACTTCTTTATTGGATTCCCCCATTGCCAATTCAGAGAAGATCTTGAGTTAAGACGGCTTCATAAAATCCCTCTGGCTTCTTTGAATCCACCAAAATAGGTTTTGAGGGCACTGGATGAATATAAGGTATTAAACAGAAGATAAAAGAAATGACTAACTTTGTCAGTTAAGTATCCGGGATAAAGAATGTCCATTTTGGACATAGCTCTTTTCAACAATGGGGTGATTCAGGCCACTTCCAATGATCTCGTGATGGAGAGAGCCATCTGCATCCAGAGAGGACTGTGGGAACTGAATGTGGATCGCCACAGAGTATTTTCACTTTTTGTTGCTTGCTTGCATTGTTGGTGCTACAAAGCAGAGTACTGAGCTGAATTAAGGAAAACTTATCCTCCTGAGTTCAAATCTGGCTTCAGATACTTACTAGCTGTGTGACCCTAGGCAAGTCACTTAACCCAGTTTACCTCAGTTTCTCCATCTGTAAAATGAACTAGGAAAGGAAATGGCAAACCCCTCCGTCACATTGGCTCTGCCCCACTGAGTTTCCCTGGTCTCACGGTCACCAAGTTACTCCCTGCTCTTCGACTTCTGGGCTTGATTTTTTCAGGGTCATCTGTGAGTCATTTCAGCTGAGAAGCAGCGACCAGACAGTACCTCCCTAATAAAACCTGGCACTCTCTATCAGAGCTTTCCCTGAGAAGGAAGAACTGACAATATTTTAGTTATCACAGAGTCTGGGAGCCAAACTCTCAGGCTGATCTCACAAGACTCGGCCCCCAAATAAAGTCAGCCATATACAAGCCAACAACTGTTAGCCTCCAAGGTAATACTAGGTATACAAGGTAAATCCATTCTTTGGATTGCTAGGTTTAGGTGTAAAATAGACATTTTTTAAATTAAAGCTTTTTAATTTCAAAACATATGCATGGATAATTTTCACACTGACCCTTGCAAAACCTTGTGTCCCAAAGTTTTCTCCCTTCCTTCCCTCACCTCCTCCCCTAGAAGGCAAGTCATCCAATATATGTTGAACATGTACTTTCCCACTCTGTCCTATGTTTAGTGACTATTACTTGAAAAGTGCATTGGAAAAGTACACAATAAGTGTTTAAAGGGGAAGGATGTAATCACCTGGGCAATAATCAGGACTTGGGGCTTAAACAAACTCAGGCCCCGGTGGCAGGGAGAATAAAGGGAAAAAAGAATGGAATGGGGATGGTGGGAGTCTAGTTCAGCTACTCTCTCTGTTACCTCCCACAGCATCGCTGAATCATCCTGGGAAGCTCCTATTGCCTTTTCAAGATAAAGAAGAAACGAATATCTTGGGAGCAAAGATAAACTAGGATTTGGTATCCTGGGAACTTTGATTTGCTTACATATGTCTGGAATCAAAGCATTCCTCAGTCCCAGGGTCAGCCACAACCTGCAGGGCCTTTTAAAGATGCCCGTTGGGTTCTAAACACTTTATCTAGTTAATGTGATTGAAGTGGTGTGGGAAGCACAGGGATGAGATCAGCAAATATTTTTTAGAGAGAGAAAGAGAGATAGGTAGATAGATAGAGAGAGACAGAGACACAGACAGAGAGATAGAGATAGAGAGACAGAGAATCAGACAAAGAGAAAGACAGAGTTAAACACAGAGAAAGGAAGAGAGACAGTAAGAGAGAGGGGAAAGACAGAAAAGAAAAAGACAAAGAAAGAGAGACAGAGACAGAGAGACAGTGACAGACAGACAAAGACAAAGAAAAAGACAGAGAGAGACAGACACAGAGATAGAGACAGAGAATGAGAGAGAGAGAGAGAGAGAGAAGGAGAGAGAGAGAAGGAAGGAGGGAGAAAACTAACAAAGAGAAAGGTCCAGTATGTCCCCAAATATTCATAGCAACGTGTGTGTGTGTGTGTGTGTGTGTGTGTGTGTGTGTGTGTAAGACTGGGAATAAATTGGGAGTGAAGGACTCTGGGTGTGTAGCAGACTATATACCGTTAGATGAAGTGACAGCCAGTGGTTTGACATAACTGGTTTTGTAATTAAGGAGAGCTCATGGTAATGGAGATATTTGGGAATAATTGTAATATAAAAGCATGCCATACCAAGAAAACTACAAAAAGTTCATCACAATCTAGTTCTTGACTACATAGTCTTAAGTGTACACAAATTAATATGGAGACTTAATGTTTTTAGATGGAGATAATGTCAATTTCCAAAGCTGATCCAATGTTTTGAGCATCTTCCATATGAATCTCCTTTGTTTTTTCCTTTCAATTTACTTTAGTTATGTCCCTTGTTCCCTACAAAGTAAACTCTAACAGTTTCAAGAATCCCCAAGAACTACCTTCAAAGACAGCCCAGACTGCTGCTGGACTGACAAAGTTAGCCAAGTTTTGAGAAGCAATTTATTGACTAGCCAACAAGATGTTAAAACTCCCAGGAGCCCAAGGGAGTCTTTAGTATTGAAGGGAACAGGTATAAATGGGTATCTAGGCATTCCAGAAGACAAAGACATTTGGGAAACAGCTTTATAAGGTAATATTCTGAGTTCTCCAACCCCCAGGGGCCTAATTCATTGCTGCTTGAAATTTCAGGGGCCTTCATTTGGAGATGTTTCCATCTCCTGGTGAAAGGCATCCACTTTCTCCCCTGACTTGATGAGTAGGAGGTGATACTGTGCTGAGTACTGAGGTCATCAGGGGAGAGATGGAGTGAAGATCTCATTAAAGAAGAGCTATTGATCCCCATTTCTGGGAGAAGCCCACACAGAACAGCATGAAACTATATTTTAATATAAACTTATTACACCTACCCAGTTTTATCTGATTATCTTGATTGCATCTGAGTTAAACATATGTAGGAACTCCTACAGGACTGAAGTCATACAGGATATGAGGAGGCTAGGATTCAAAGAAAGTGATATTAAAATAAATAAATCTCTCTCCTCTCTTTTGTTGTTGTTCAGTCATATCAGTTGTGGATGATTCTTTATGAACCCCAAATGTCAAAAGACACTCGAGTGGTTTGCCATTTCCTTCTCCATCTTGTTTTACATATGAGTAAACTGAGGCAAATGGGGTTGAC
Source organism: Sarcophilus harrisii (assembly GCF_902635505.1). Taxonomy (NCBI): domain Eukaryota; kingdom Metazoa; phylum Chordata; class Mammalia; order Dasyuromorphia; family Dasyuridae; genus Sarcophilus; species Sarcophilus harrisii. Next base: position 16,333,996 of record NC_045427.1, read on the forward strand.
TGATTTGTACAGGGTCATCCAGGTGGTAAATGAAGGTGGCTAGATTTAGACTGAGGGTGTTCCTGATAGCAGGCTCAGAACTCTATCTACTGTACTACCCAGCTTTCCATGATTGTATTTATATTGTATACACTCTTTTCTTTGTCTTGCATCGGTTCACATGGATCTGACAAGGAAATTATGAATTCCACTGATTTTCCCTTCTATTGATGCAATAGTACTACAATATGTCCACATGCCATGAAAGCAGTAGTAGATAGATGTGAAGAAAGACCTGCGTTCGAATTTTGTCTCTAATTCAAAGTGATTTTGTGATTTTAAAGAAATAATTTAGCTTCTCAAAGCAACTCTCTGATAGTACTCTAAAGTGAAGAAGAGATGACAATCTGTCTCAGTACATGACATTTCCTCCTTGGGTACTCAATATACAAATGAAACCACAGGTGCAAGGAATAAAAGAAATCTCCATACTAGATTACTCACCTACCTCCTCTCCATCTATAGATATATCCACATACTTGGTGGTTTTCCATGTTTCAGTGTTTATCTTGGTTTCTTTCTAGATTTCTGATAAACTTTTTTTTGAGAATTTTAGTCTAGTTTATTGAGAGGAGTCACGTCTGCTCATTGGGAGGGTCATTTTTAGCAGCAGTGAGAATGATGGACCACAGCAGAGAGGTATAAAGCAGGGAGTCCAATTAGGGGGGGCATTGGAATATTCTGGGTAAGAAATCATAAGACCCTGGGGAGTTTTGAATAGAGAAAAGGGGTCAGATCTGAGAGATGTGGAGAAAGAAAAAGCAAGATTTGATAGCTGATTAGATAAATGAAGCGAGGGAGAGCAAAACGTTGAGGATAATGCTGAAGTTATGAATCTGGGAGTTAGGGAACAGACTTAAGCCTCTGAGAGAAATAAAGACACATGCAAGAGGTCAAGGGGAGGGAGAAAGATGATGAGTTCGGTTTTGGATATTTCAAATTTAAGATGTCTGAGGGACAGCCAGGAGATAGCTGGTGGTACAGGAGTGAAATTTAAGAACAAGACTGGGGTTGTATACCTATCTTTACAGATGATAATTAAACCCACAGGTCACTGAGAAGATGTAGAGAGTACATGGGAAAAAAAGTGCATTTATTAAGCACTTACTATATGTTAGGCACTGTGTTAACTGCCAGGAATACAAATATAAGCAAGTAGGACTTAAATATAAGCTGACCCTCCGGAAGTTTACATTCTAATGGAAGAAATCAACATATTAAGGAGTACTGAAAAACTATTTATGAGTGGGGAGGAGGCTCAGGTGCCAAGGGATGTTCAGGGGGCAGGAAATGTTATTTATCTCTTGTCCCTGGAAAAACAAAGCTTACCTTCCAGAGCTGAAGGACTCAGAGACAGAATCAAGTTATCAGTAAAGAGAAGAGGGAAATAATGGTATAATTAGAGAAGGCATGGAATGGAGTGACTGGGAAGAAAAGGACCCAGGACAAAACCCTTGGGAAATACCTGATCCAGCAAAGGAGTCTGAGAGGGAGCAAAGAGGTAGGAGAACCAAGAGAGACTCTGACTGGCATGAAATTCTAGTGATAAAAATGTATCCAAGAGCAGAAAGTCATCAACAGAGTCAAATGCAGCCGTTTCAGGAGGATGAGGAGGGGGGAAAAGACCATTCAGTTTCTCAATAGACATGTTTACCTTGGAGATGCTGTTGAGGAGTGAGTAAGAGGCGAGGAAGTGAAGGCAAGGAGGGATGACATCTTAGCTAGGAGCTGGCTGTGAAAGGAAGGAGATACAGAGGATGATCACCCGAGGGAGATTTTTAAGAAGATGTTCATGAACTAGCTGGATGAGTGCAGTGTATGGAGCACCGGTCTTAAAATCAGGAAGACTTAAGTTTAAATCTAGCCTCAGACACTATCTCTGTGACCTTGGTCAAGTCACTTCCCCTTGCTTGCCTCAGTTTCCTCATCTGAACAATGAGCTGGAGAAGGAAATGGCAAAAACTTTGGTATCTTTGCCAAGAAAACCCCAAATAGGATGAAGAAGAGTAAGGCATGACTGAAATCACCAGTGCCCATGAGACAGAACTTCTCTCTGCTCTTTTACCTATTACTGTGAGAGTGAGAACATTATGACAGTATTGGATAAAAGCCAGGTTTGGACTCCTGAAGACAGAACTTGTCTGTAACACATACTGACCATGTTGTTATGGCTGAGCCCCTTCATCTGTCAGATCCCTACCATGTAGAGCTATAAATTACCACTGAGGCGTTGATCTGGTTTGCTGGACACAATTTTCACACTTTCCCTAAGCTTGGGAAATCAGAGCCCCAAACCCTTTGTAACCAAATGAGGGAAAGGGGGATAACCTCCATCGTTTTGCATATGATGCATAATGGTTCAGACTAGGATGGGGGTAATGATGAGATGCTGTGATCATCTGTTGCACCATATACGGTCATTTTCATCCTCTTCATCCCTAATCTCTAGCGCACAATGGACAATAAATGGTTTTTTAGTTGAAACTAAACTGAATTGAAGTAAATTTAGAACAGGAAGGGGCTTCAGAAATCATTTGGTCCAATGTCTTCAATTCTTGGGTGAAGAAAATTAACCCCAGAGCAGGAAAACAATTTGTCCAAGGCTAGAAAGTGGCCGGATCTGGGCTTGTAGTGCTACACCATACTGCCTCCCAGTGGCCTTCTCTTGCAGGGCACCAAAGCAGAGGGGATTTTCTGGGCTAGAGCTCCAGGTCTTGAGTGTAGGAAGTAGGAACTGAGAGAACCAATGGAAAATCAGCAGTAAATGAGCTAGAATATAAGTGCTACAGGAGTCAGGAGGCTGAAGGTGTCTATCCTTCTCCTTAATGTTACTTTGAGCAAATCTCAATCTTCTCTGTAAGTAAGAAAAGCATCTATATCCCTGAATCTGTGAGGAGCAAAAGCGTTAACGTGTGTAAAAAGCCTTTTTAGATTTTAAACTGCTCTCTAGTCAGATGTTCTCTTTTTTAAAAGAAAAAAGGCTTGCACTTGAAATGGAGAATCTTCATTTTGCATCGTTTCACACACACAAAGCTGAGCAAGATAGATTTCATTCATATATATATATATATATATATATATATATATATATATATATATATAAATTCCACATGTTAGCTTCAAATCTGATCTGTTTGCCTTTGCCACTTTCTGATCTTCCTTCTGCTCTCTTTTATGCACTCAGCAATGTTTCAGGGATCCTTTTTGCTTTCTTTTCTCCTTTTTTGAGGGAGAGGAGGAATAATTTCCACTAGTTCTCTCTGATGTCTGGAATTTTTCCTGCTGGAGGTAACCTAGCACGCTGTAGAAAACCTGCACCATCAATGCAATTCCTCTTTGACCATAGGAATCTTTTCTCTGGTTCAAATCAATTCAATTGGAGGAATATTTATTGGGCACCAGCTTTGTCTTTCAAGGAACTGATCTCAGAGTAAAAGTGGAGTGTGGTCCAGTGGTTCTGACATGAGAGGACATGGGTACAAGTGAGATAATATCTGTAAAGTGCTCAACCCAGTTCCATAGCAAGTACTATATGAATGTTTATTCCCTTCTCCAAGTCATGCTACCTATGTTGCATTGAGTACATTCCTTATCCTTCTCTGGTCTCAGTTTCCACATCTGTAAATGAGGATGTTGGACTCAATAACCTCTAAGATCCCTTCAGCTCTAGACTGCCCTGCAGCAGTCCTCCATTTGCCAAAGACAAATTGAATATTACCATTGAAATGAGTAATATAAGAAACTAGAGTATGAGCAATCCTTGACACCCTGTTCCATTTCATGCCAAATTTGCATATTGTCACCGGACTGCCGATGGTCCGTTGCGTTTTTCCATTTTATTCCTTTACCTTCCAAAATTTATAATTTGGTCGTAAAAATTAATCACTCTAGGATGGATCTTGTCACTTGTGATTAACTGGCAATTAAGGTGGTGGGATAATATATTCTTATAGTGTGAAGGGCTGTTATTTTCCCAAGTCCATCTTCTCAAACATAACATTGTTATTATTTCAGCATGCATGGCAAAGCAGGGATAACGTTCTTGGATTAATTGAAGAGGGAGGGACGATAGGAAAAGGTTTGTTGAAGTACAGAGTTTCTACTAGCACCTGTGAATAACAAATTGGACCCAGATTAGAATTCTGGTCCATTCTATCTGTGTGCTTTTGGACTAGACCCTTTACCTTTGGGGTCCTCAGTTTTCTCCTCTGTAAAAAGAGGAAGGAATTGAACTCGATGATCTCTAAGATCACTTCTGGATCTACATGATTGCAGGGAACTTTGAGGAGCCCACTGATTTCTTCTAGACTCAAAAGTCATCTTGGAACTGCATCTTAACTATATCCAACACAGACCACTTTTCCTTTTACATAAGGTGTCACAAAATTACAATAATACTGGTAAGAGCAGGGCTTGTATTTTCCTATTTTACTATTAGTAATCATAAACAAGATATCAGTGACCATTTCATCTAATCTGTACTTAGGTGGATCACTTCCTGTCTTCTAAAGCAGATGGCCACAACTATCATCCCCATTCTCTTTTCTTTAATCTTTCCCTATCTACTGGCTCCTTCTTTGCTGCTTATAAACACATCCATGTCCCCCCATCATTAAAAGACTCCTAGTAGTTTTTATAATCAGACATAAAATGAATCTTTAGCCAAAGAAAAATTTAAAAATTTTAATCTTATGACACTCATTTGTTAAGAATATAATATTTCCAGATAAAACACTGGACAAATGATAGTGTCAGAGAGCACATTGCTATGTACTTGCTCAGTGAATCTAACATGAATTCTGAAGGCTTTTGAAGGAAACATGCCAATCCTTCCATGTACAACTTAATGGAGATTTTTTACTTCTCTGTTGATCTACAAACATTAGAAATACAATGCTTCTTCATAGTTTGTATAGTGTAAATAGATATATTTCATATGTGGATGACATTCACACAGTTGGTTTTTATTATCCCATTGGATTCTAATTTTCTGTTTTTAAGAATTCTTTTTAAAAAAGTAACTTCATTTTTTTCAAAATAAATGCAAAGATAATTTTCAACATCCATCCTTGCAAAACCTTGTGTTCCAAATTTTTCTCCTCCCTGCCCACCTCCTCACTCTCCTACACAGTGAGTAATCCAATATAGATTGTGCTTTTAAGAATCTCTTCAGTAAATTGTCATTGAGACTTTTTTAAAGACCCCTTTCTTGATCCTATCATTTCCACAAATTGTCATTCTATATCTCTCCTTCCTTTCATCACTAAACTGTTTTAGAAGGACATCTACAATCAATTATTCCTTTATCTCTTTTATCAGTCTTTCTAGAACTCCTACAATATGGCGCCCAACCTCATCAAGCTACCCATGATGTCTTTCTAGCCAAATCCACTGGCCTTTTCTTTATTCTCACTCTTCTCTGTAGCCTTTGATACAAGTGATCCCTTTCTTCTCTAGGATACTCTCTCCTTTCTGTGCCTCTGGGACACTTCTCTCTCCTGGTTCTCCTGCTGTCTTTCTTTTCCTTCAGTCTTCTCTGCTGTATCTTCATCCAGATACTACCGATTAACCATGAATATTCCCAAGACTTTTCTCCATCTATACTAGTTTGTTTGGTGATCCCATTAACTCCTATAAATTTATTGGTCATATTTCTGCTAATTATTCCCTCCTCATGTAATCTTCATAACTCTCTGTGGATGCAGATGACATTTTCCATCCCAAGACTATTGGAATTGTCTTGGATTGATATATTACTGAGAAGAGCCTAGTCTGACATAATTGATCATCACATAATCTTGCTGTTATGGTGCACAACGTTCATCTGGTTCTGCTTACTTCACTCAGGACCAATTCATGTAAATCTTTTCAGGTTTTTCTGTAATTAACTTTCTCCTCATTTCTTATAGAACAGTAATATCTCATTACATTAATATATCATAATTTATTCACCCATTTCCCCACTGATGGGTAGTTTCCAATTTCTTGCCACTACAAAAAGGGCTGCTACAAACATTTTTGCAAATGAAGGTCCTTTCACTGCTTTTATGATTTCTTTGGGATACAAACCCAGTAGTGACACAGCTGGATCAAAGGTAAGCACAATTTTACACCCTTTGGACATAGTTTCAAACTAAGTACTTTCATTTTTTTTATAAATATTACTACTTTTGATTCCCATGATAACTGTGAGACAGGTGCTATTATTATCCCCATTTTACATCTGAGGAAACTGAAAGAAACAAAGACTAAGTCACTTATCTGGGTCACACACCTAAACAGTGTCTGAAGTTATATATAAATTCAGGTCTTCCTGACTTCAGGCCCAGTGCTCTAACCACTGTGTAACCTAATTTCCACATAGCTAGATTTTTACTAGGGCATCTAAATTTTGCTCTAATTCTTGCTCTTTCACTTGTATGATTAGAGATGATAGATTGGGAAGATAGAAATGGATGAAGTGAGTGGAGGGCAGTATTTGGTAGAAGTTAAACTTCCATCAAAATAAATATTAGTTACTTTGAATCAGGACTTCAGCTTAGATATTTTGGTCTCCTAATCCTGTCCTATTTTAGCTTGATAAGTTCATTTAAGTGGATTAGAGAGGGAAGACAGGGCATGAAAAAACCCATTAAAATGGAAATGAGCATGTGGATGAGTCAGGAGGGGAAAAGGCTGTAAGGAAAGGACCCTAACTAGCGAGGAGGGGGTATCCCAGAGAGCTGGGGCATGAACATTGGAAATACGGGGGGAGCTGAATTGTGGAAGTCCTTGAAAAGCCAGAATTGACACAGCTCAAAGTAAGGCTGGATGAGTCACTTAGAACCCTTAGCCTGTGAGATTTGCCCCAACATCTGGATTGACTTTTAGAAAAAGACTCATTAACCCATTTTGTTTTCTCACCACTGTTGTATTTATTCAGTAATTATAATATAATAAATGCTCATTTGATGAATGCAGGTGCTGCTAATAGTAAAACTAAATGGAAACATTTATAAATAAGCAATAAGGAAAACAATCTATACAGAGCAAGTAAGATGTGCTGAAAGCTCTAACTTGTCAATTCAATTCTGTTAAACATTTATTAAGCACCTATTGTGTGCAGAGTATATGTGGGTGCTGGACGAGATTTAAAGGTTAGGTAACTATCATCCTTAATGTTCTGAAACTCAATGACAAGTGTAGTCATTTCTCATCTAACTCCAAAAGAAACTTCCTGAATTAACTCTCTTGTTAATGCCCAGATGGGGCCACAGGGGCCTCCTAGGAGGCTGACTTGTCCAACTGGGGACAAATCTTACTTTAAGACTCTTCTGCACAGGGCAGATTCTTTCACTTTGTGTCACTGAACAGCTGACTTTTTTGTTTTTGTTATTTTTTTAATTAAAGATTTTTATTTTTAAAGATTTCACATTTTTTAATTTTTTTTGCTGAGGCAATTGGGGTGAAATGACTTGCTCAGGGTCACACAGCTAGGAAGTGTTAAGTGTCTGAGAACAGATTTGAACACTTAGGTCCTCCTGACTTCAACATTCACTCTTATAAAACCTTATGTTCTATTTTTTCCCCTCCCTTCTCCCCACCCCCTCCCTAGACAGCAAGTGATCCAATATCTGTTAGACATGTGCAATTCTTCTATATGTATTTCTACAATTATTATGCTGTACAAGAAAAATAAAGTGAAAAAGAAAAAAAAATACAAAATACAAGCAAACAACAACAAAAAGAGTGAAAATACTATGTTGTGATCCATACTCATTTCCCATAGTTTTCTCTCTGGGTGCAGATGGCTCTCTTCATCATAAGATCATGGGAACTGGCTTCAATCATCTCGCTGATGAGAGTTGGGTGCATCAGAATTGATCATCGTATAATCTTGTTATTGCTGTGTATAATCTCTTAGTTCTACTCACCTCACTTAGCATTAGATCATGTAAGTCTCTCCACGCTTTATCTGAAATCATAATTTATTCAGCCATTCTCCAATTAATGGGTATCCACTCAGTTTCCAGTTTCTGGCTACTACACAAAGGGCTGCCACAAACATTTTTGCATGTGTGGGTCCCTTTTCCCTCATTTATGATCTCTTTGGGATATAGACGCACTAGAAATATCACTGGATTAAAGGGTCAGCACAGTCTGATAACCCTTTGGGTAAAGTTCCAAATTGCTCTCCAAAATGGTTGGATCAGTTCACAACTGTGAAGACCATGTATTTTTAAATCAGCAGGAGTCAGGAATTCAGGTTAGGGGAAAATCGTCAGTCTTTATTCTCAGTGAAGAAGGATCAGAGGTGGAAGATAATCGGTGATAGCAATGTGTGCAGTTGAGTCAAGAAGCTAGCTAGATCAGCAGCCATACGACCAGCAGCTAGGAGTATGGACCCAGGCCCAATCTCTCCCAGCTTCTCTTCCTGTCTCCCTCTGCCTCCACCCACCAAAATCGTCATTTCCTCTACAACACATCAGGACTTGCACGGAGAGTGGGCAGGGACCATTCTTTATCCAATCATGTATATTAATAGAGTATAGCCCAATTACTATTTAGCCTCACGTACTTGGGACCTCAGTGCATCAACTCAAACCTCAGCCCATTACACACAACTCCACCAACAATGTATTAGTGTCTCAGTTTTCCCACATCCCCTCCAACAAACAAAGAAGGAGGGAAGAAAATAAGCATTTATTAAATATCTGCTCCTCAAGTTCTGTACTAAGTACTGGGGATACAGCTAAAGGCAAAACAACAGTATCTGCTGTCAAGAAGCTTACAGTCCAATGGGGAAACTTGCAAAGAATTAAGTACAGATAATATTTAGACAGAGTAAATTTGGAATAATCTCAGAAATAAAATACTCTGGAAATCTTGAATAAGATGTTTATGGGACAATCAGTTCAAGATGAGATTTGAGACTGGAGATTGGGAGAGAGGTCAGAGCTAGAGAATAGTTTCATTTTTTTATATCTATATCTCCATAGTTTAGCTAGTGCTTGTCATTTAATAGGGACTTAACAAAAATCTGTTGTGGATTGATTGGAGGAGATCTGTGACCCTACAGCCCAATCCACACCTGAACAAACATTCTCTCATCAAACACTTTAAGTGGTTAATCCAAACATTGCTCAAACCATCCAGTCACGGGGAGCTCACTACTTCACAAAGCAGCCCGTTATACTTTGGAGAAGCTCTCATTATTAGGAACTTTTTCTATATCAAGAAAATATAATGGGCCTCTTTAAAATGGTTTCTTTAAAAATTCATCCAAACTGTGCTTGAGCCTAGAAATTGCTTACATCCTTACTGTTTTTAGCTTCTGGACAGCTCATTTCCACATGACCTCCACTCTAGGCACTGTCCGCCTATTATAAAAAGTGCTTGATCTGTCCTGAGATATTCTTACTCTGAAAATCTCCTTTTTTTCTTCTTCTTCAGTTTCCCACATCAGGCTCCCAAAGTTCCATCTTTACATGCCATCAGAATTTTGTCATGAAGGAGCAATCTGTCTCATTTAGTTCAGATTGCAATCAACTGACTTCCATTTCAGACTGGTGCCTTCTCCATCAGGTAGACACTTAAGATATCTTGACAAGATTTATGAGATAACTTCCTCTTTAGAAATTCTCTCTTCTCAGGGGTTATTTTCTGAGAAGGTTTCCACAGATGATTCACCGTATCTCCTTATCTGAATTCTGATTTATTTACTCAGGTTGATTTTTCCTGGCCTCTCTCCTTGTGTACAAGGACTTCCCTGGACTACATTGTGCCTAATAATGAATATATTCTACTAAAACTGTTTTGCAGAAAAATTTCCTCTTAGTATCACAAGAACAGAGTCAGAACTGAAAGCAAGCTCAATAGGCTCCTGATCCAAACCTTCATTTCACTGATGGCACACTAAGGCTAACAGGAAGTGAGAGATGTAGGATTTGAATCTAGAACCTCTGCCTCTACATCCATCATTGCTTCACAATAGCAGACTGTGACCTGTAAACGATTGATATAAAGAGTAGAAAAGCAATCTACTAGGATGCTGCTCATGGAATCAGAGCATGATTTGAATTCTGGCTTGGAGAATTCTCCTCCCCTAATCTTAAATGGATAAATTATGTTTAAATGGAATCAATATGAGGAAACCATCACTGGCAAAGCTCAGTGGAAATGTAATGGATGGTACATGACAATGATCTGAGGCTAATCACAGACCTGGAGTAAGTATGGTGGAGGAGAGGTGGAGGTATGGTGCTTCTCCAATCTGGAAGGACCCTCACTTCTGTGTGAGATGCTTGTTTTGTTATTGTTGTTGTTCAGTCATTTCAGTTGTTACTTAGTTCAAATCTCACCTCAGACACTTATTGATTGTATCATCCCTGACAAGTCATCTCAGTCCCAGTTTCTTCATCTTAAAAATGTAGATAAGAATAGCACTCCCCTCCCATGTTTGTTGTGATGATAATATGAGATAATATTTGTAAATAGCATCCCTTCCCATCCATTCCCATCCCATCCCATCTCTTCCCATCCCATCCCTTTCCATCCCTTCCCATCCCATCCCATCCTATCCCATCCCATCCCATCCCATCCCATTCAATCCTTTCTTCCATTCCATTCCATCCAGAGACTGGCTTTGCCTCTGCACACAATAAAGGTAATATGCAAAAAACTTTTTTCATATGTACTTCAGTGTCTAAATGATTGCATCCTTCTCTGGTAGCATTAAAGTCACTAATAAGTAGATTGTTTCCCTGGGCTTCTGTTCTCTGGATCTGACACCTTGGAGGCTAACACAACTATTTTAATGTATAACAATTGGAAAGTCATTTAACCTCTCTGATGATCAAGTCATTCGGGACTGGATGACTGTAATCTGTGGATCAATATTTTTATAACAGGACCAAATTACAAATCTTTGATGTGAGTTGACATTATGTGAAGGGCATGAAAAGCTAAGAAGGCATTAGGAAAACTGCTTCCTCACGCTATCATCCTACCATGTAATATTTTTGGATTTTTTTCAATGATCATAATTTTGTTTCTCCTTCCCAACTTTTTCTCATTCCTACTGAGGGAAAAAGAAAAAATAATAAAAAACCCTTTGTAACACATATGTATAATCAAGTAATTTTTTTTCTATATTAGCCACATTAAAAATGTGCTATATATTGGTCATTCATCTCTTTGGGAGGATATAGTTTACGTTCTTCTGAGTCCCATGGAATCATTGTTGGTCATTATGTTGATTAAAGTTTTAAGTTCTTTCAAAATTGTTTATTTTTAAAATGCTGGCATAGTATAAATAGTTCTCCTGATCTGCCCCTTTCATTCTTGGGATGAATTGGAATTCTTGGAAACCATTTTTCTTATTATTTCTTAATAGCAAATGAGTGTTTAATTACATGCATACACTCCAATTTGTTTAGTTTTTCCCCAATTGATGAACACCTCCTTAAGTTTCTTTTTCTTTGCCACTACAAAAGAAAACTTAAAATATTTTAGTCTATATAGTTAGTTTTCCTTTTCTTTGCTCTCTTTGGGAGTATAGGTCTAGTAGCAGTACTCTCGAGTTAAAGAGTAGAAGCATTTGAGTAACATTTTTGTGTATAGTGCCAAATCACTTTCCAGAATAACTGCCAATTCATAGTTCCACTAACAGTGCATCAATGTAACTATCTTCTCACAGCCCCATTGTTTCTTCTATAATTTACTTATGTCTGACTGTAACCCCATTTGGACTTTCCTTGGCAAAGATATTGGAATAGTTTACTATTTCCTTCTTTGAGGTTATTTTTCAAATGAGGAAACTGAGGTTAACAGGGTTAAGTGACCTTCCCACAGTCACACAGCTAGTAAGTCTCTGAGGTCAGATTTGAACTCAGGAAGATGAGTTTTCCTGACTTTAGGTCCAGCTCTCTATCCCTACTCAACTTTAGCTTTTTTCAATTTTATTTGTCTTTTTTTTTACAAATGTGTAAAGTGCCCTACAGTGTTTATTCACCTTTCATGAAGATAAATCCATTGTCTTCTCTAAGGAGGTGATCACTGATTGATATGTTTACCCTCTCTAAGATTTAGCTTTGATGAATGGGGGAAACTTCATTTTGAAGCTCCATCCTTCAGGTATAGGAATAATCACCACTGTGTATCTATGATCATTTTTACTTCTCCTCCTTCTGCAACTTGTGTTTAGAGGATATTCCATCTTTAGTCCTCTTAGGTCTTGGGACCTGTGAAGGTGTGTAAAGAGTCAGCATTCTGAGAGGCAAGATATAAGAATGATGAGACAGAATTTTCTGAAGGAAAAGTCACAACCTGTCCCTACTTCATCCCCAAACTTTAAATTACTGAAGATCAGTTATATTGACTCTTCTTTGTTACTCATAGATCAGGGATCTTAAACCTTTTTTTTTCTATCATAGACCTCTTCTAAAAGAATTTCTAAATGTATAAAATAAAATAAGTAGGAGTACAAAGGAAAGCTATTATATTGGAATGTAATTTTCAAAATATTTTTAAAAGTTTGCAAATTTCCTGAAATGTGTGTGTGTGTGTGTGTGTGTGTGTGTGTGTGTGTGTGAGAGAGAGAGAGAGAGAGAGAGAGAGAGAGAGAGAGAGAGAGAAAGAGAGAGAGAGAGAGGGAGGGTGGTGGTGATGGTCTATGGACCCCAGACTAAGAAGCTTCTGCTCTAAAATTACAAACAGAAGAAAATCACTATTTAATTTGATTCATCCACCATTTATTAAGCACTCACTGCATCTGAACCATTCTGCTAAATATTGAAGATACAAAGGGGGGGAGGAAAACCAAACAAATACCAATATCTCATCTAAGGTCATGTGAATTGAGCTGAACCATAGAATATAAGAGCTAAGAGACTCTAGATGGTCTCTGGTCCAATTCTTTCTTTTCTGGAGATGTCAAAACTTAGACTATCAGATCTGGAAAGGGCCTTCTATCATGGATTATTATTCTAGACCATAGAAAAGTAGAAGGTAAAAGGGGCTTTAGAAGTCAACTCATCCAGTCACCTCATATTACAAAGCAATCTTTTGAGAGCAGGGATTGTTTTATTTTTGTCTATGTAGCAAAACATCAATATATGCCTGACATCTATGTTTAATAGATTTGAAGAATGCAAGCTTGATTGTATTTTGACTTAAGTCTGTTAGAGCTACAGGAATCAATTTTATAAGGAATTTCTGGGAGAGAGATTTGAGGGATGGTGTCCTCGGTAGATGGGATTTGGAGAAAGGAAGAGCAGAATTCTTGTCCTGTTCCAGGGAACTCCTAGCTATGGACTGTGGACAAGTCATTTACTCCTCCAGTTTCCTCTTTTGTGTGAATAGGCTAGAGTCATTGACTTTAAAACTTAAGATCTTTTGATTCCATTACGGCAGACAGAGTATTTGCAAGCCTAGGAAGTCTCTGCTTAGAGCAAATGCTCAGGAACTTTAAAATAACACCATTATAAAGGGAGAAAGAGATCCCACTCAAAGGAAAGGACAAAGTATGTGGGTTTGGGGTGTGGTTTGAAAATGGGACAATGAAAAGAGAAAAGACAAAATGCAATATTATATTTGGCACTTTCTGGGGTAGTGAACAGATGGAAACTAAATTGGGAAAAACTAAACAAATTGTGTTACATCAACATAATGGAATATTGCTGTACTTTAAACAATGATGAATACAGAGAAACATGAGAAGACATTAACTGATGCAAAATAAAGTAAGGAGAACTAAGAACATATAATATTGCTCAATAAATATAATAGCATAAATAGAAAGAACCCCAAAATTGGAAACTGAATGCTTGGCAATTTTAATGAAAGAGCTCTGTTCCAACCTCCAGTAAAGAAGATTATGAGAATGTATCTCTCTCTCTAATTGAGAGATGAGCATCTATGGGTATGCTGTACTATATAAGTTGACAGACTTGATTTATGTTTCAGTTCATTTAACTGAACTCCTTTTTCTTTCTCTTTTGTTATTCTTTGTTATAAAGGGCAGTTCTCTTGGGGAGAGGGATGGTGATGGAAGAGGAGAACTATATTGGGCAATAAAGCTGGTGTAAAAACAAACAAGAAGATGAAGAATGCTCTTACAATACTATTACCTAATGTTTGTAATAAAAAAGCAATCTTGCTTCTGTTGGCTTCTATATCTCTGAGAACAAGACCCCAGTAGAGATATCTAGCTGTAATCTCTTCCTTTAATTGTAGTCATATAACTTTGAATACTGGCAAAATATCTCCACTTGGGCATCCCATCAGTTTCTCACATTCAACATGTCAATGATTGAACTTAGTACTTTTTCTTCAACATGTCTGATCATCCTCCAAATTTCTTCATCTTTCTGACCATCCAGGTATAATGTCAAAGCAGAGTGATACAATGGAAATACCATTGACTTTGGAGGCAAAGGATCTGGGTTCAGATCCCACCTCTAATGATTTCTAACTGTATGAACTGAGACAAGACAATTGATCTCTCTGAGGCTCAGTTTCTACATCTATAAAATAAGAGTGGAAGCCTCTTCTAGTATCTATGACTTTTCCTTTGATTCTCTCAATTCCTTTTCCTAATGCTGAATATAATTGCCCTTGTCAATGGTTGCCAATTTACCTGGTCTATTATAAGAAGTGCCTCATTCTTCTTCCTGCTTTCTGTCTCTTCCTTCTTTAATCATCCTTCACACAATTACCAAAATAAACTCCAAAGAAACTAGTCACTTTTCTGTTCCTTCATATTACCTATAGAATAAAACAAACCCCCCCCAGACATTGTTTTTAAGCTCTCCCACAATCTAGATCCAACCCATCTTTCTAGGCTCATTTCAGATGACTGCTTCAGAAGTTAGAATATGAATAGTAACTAACAAGTAAGTCTAAACTCCAGAAAGACCTGGCTTCAAGTCCTGCCTCTGATACATCATGGCTATATGACCCTGGACACATCACTTCACTTCTCATTCCTCTAAGAAATTATCTAAAATTTTTAAAAAATGCCAAGAAGGTGCTGCCTTGCACTGATAGAGGTATGTTCTCAACTGGCAGTCACCTTTTCCTAGGCCTTCCCTGATCTCCTCTCCTGAAAATGCGCACTCCCTCCCCAAAAAGTCTTTTATCTGTTATTATATGTGACCATGTTCATGTCATAACTTCCCTATAGAATATTAGCTCACTGAGAGGAGAAACTTCAATTTTTGTCTCTGTGTCTCCATCCCTTGGCATGGTGCGAAACATACAATAAATGCTTACTACATGTTTGTGCAATTGAATTTACATTAATTGTTGGATTGAATTGAATTTAAAATTGAATCATTTTATGTACTAAGGACACCAGGTTGTATCTCCTATTTCCTATCTCTTATTGACAGGACATAGGACAAGGATTGTGGGTAGAACAATCAGAGCACGGGAAGGAAGAAAAAATTGCTGACTCCATGGATTTAGGGGGATTTGATTTTATTCGCTATTTTGTGTTCCATGTGGTGTTTGACCAATGTGATTGTTGATTCTCCTATTTCTAAACATTCTACAGACAAGTCTGGTGTGGGATTAATTAAAAAAAAAAGAGTCAATTTCTTTGGAAATCACCCAAGTATGTATGCATTCTAAGACTTTACTAAGATTAGTTCCCTCATATGGGTTGCCAGCTTAATTCTCTGCTATTACAAACAAAAATCCATCATTGTCATCACAGTATTTATGAAAATATATATTTTAAGCAATAAGATCTAATAGTTACTAAAAGCTTCATAAGATAATGGATGCTAGATCTTTAGTCGGAAGAGACCAGAGACATTACTGCATTCTAGATCCTTATTTAAAATATGAAAAACTTTGGGACAGATGTGTTTATCAACTTAACTAATTTCATACAAGATATGTTAGAAGCAGAGTTTGAAGCTAGATCTTAATTTCAGAAGTAGTGTTCTTTTCACTGCACCATGAATCACTTTTGTGTTGTGATAAGGGGAATAACAAATTAGAAGAGATGCTCTCTACCGACAAGAAATCTCTTCTGAGCCTCAGTTTCCTCCCCTGAGACTCAGAGAGGCATGGAACCTACTATTTCCCAAGGCAACTTGTGTCACTTGAGGATTTAATGGCAACCATCATGTCTCTCCTCTTCTTTCCTGCTTTCCTATCTTTCCTGCCTAACCTTGACCAGGTTCTTTTTTTTTTTTTATTTAATAGCCTTTTATTTACAGGATATATACATGGGTAACTTTACAGCATTAACAGTTGCCAAACCTCTTGTTCCAATTTTTCACCTCTTTACCCCCCCACCCCCTCCCCTAAATGGCAGGATGACCAGTAGATGTTAAATATATTAAAATATAACTTAGATACACAATAAGTATACATGACCAAAACATTATTTTGCTGTACAAAAAGAATCAGACTCTGAATTATTGTACAATTAGCTTGTGAAGGAAATCAAAAATGCAGGTGTGCATAAATATAGGGATTGGGAATTCAATGTAATGGTTTTTAGTCATCTCCCAGAGTTCTTTTTCTGGGTATAGCTAGTTCAGTTCATTACTGCTCCATTAGAAATGATTTGGTTGATCTCGTTGCTGAGGATGGCCTGATCCATCAGAACTGGTCATCATCTAGTATTGTTGTTGAAGTATATAATGATCTCCTGGTCCTGCTCATTTCACTCAGCATCAGTTCGTGTAAGTCTCTCCAGGCCTTTCTGAAATCATCCTGTTGGTCATTTCTTACAGAACAGTAATATTCCATAATTTTCATATACCACAATTTATTCAGCCATTCTCCAACTGATGGACATCCATTCAGTTTCCAGTTTCTAGTCACTACAAAAAGGGCTGCCACAAACATTCGTGCACATACAGTTGACCAGGTTCTTTTTCCTGATTCTTATCTGATATGATATTGAGGCTCTCCTTATCTATGTCCTTTCTAAATTGTTCTTCCTCTTTGTTTAATTTTTTCCTGGATTTTATCATGATATCTCTTATGACTTCTTCTGTTCTTTTCTTATTATTAAGTTCTGTGGAGAAAATCATTTTCTTATTATGAAGCTCTTTTTTGAAGTTTTGTGAAGAAAAATATGCTCTTGTCTTTGGATGTATTGAAAAAAAAAGATTTATGGTTTTAGTTTGGGAATGGTGAGCAGAGACCTAATTTTCCAGAAGCAAACATGACAAAGTCTTCCCTGTCAACTCTAGATGTCACTCTAGCATCATTCCTTAGAAGTCAGCATCTGATTTCTTTTTTACTGCAAAGTTCTCTACTTCCTGCTTTTTTTGGTGGGAGGTAGGGAGAGTTAGGGGAGCACGCTGATTGCTGGTACAATCCTGAAATCACAACTTCAGTAGCTTTGTGGCCAGGAATTGCTGTGGAAAGCAGCATCAATTTTCTTTCCCTTTAAAAAATAGTTGTCAGCACAATGCAGATATTTGATGTGATGACTCTTTTTGAAAAGCAAAGAATTATTATGACAGGAAACAATCTCCTTTACATATTTGATCTGTTTAATAAATCAGATTTTCTTCCGATCAATTGTGTGCATGCAAGTGCTCTGTGTCTCTTTCTGTCTGTCTGTCTGTCTCTCTCTCTCTCTGTCCCTGTCTCTGTCTCTACCTCTGTCTCTGTCTGTCTGTCTCTCCTTCCTCTTCTTTCTCCCTTCTCAATAATATTCTTTATGTATTTATTAATACATAATACAACTGGTATTTATTAAGTTCCTATTCATGCTAAGGCCATGGGACTCCACAGAAAAGCAAAACACCAGCTTCTGCTCTCATGGAGTTCCCAGTCTAATAGGAGACACATTATAGACAAACGTGTTATATGGAGGATAAATAGGACAGAACCAATCAGCACTAAGGGGTGGGCACTCAGATTAAGCAATACTGTGAAAGGCTTATGCATAGGGTGAGGATTTATCTGCACAAGGTGAAAATGGAGAGTGATTCAGGCACAGGAAATGACCAATGAAAATGCTCAGGGCCATGAGAAGACTTAAGGAGGCTGATGCTGACCAATTGCTGCAGTGGGCAAACATCCAATAGAGAGGAGGGATTGAAGATTGGGGGAGAGTAGGAATGGCAGACAGAGAGAGTGATCTGCTGGGAAAACAGGGATGCAATGTGGTCACCTGTGCACATACAGAAGGTTTTTCTTGGTAAGAAAGGGCATCTCATGTGCAATAAAGGTGAAGGAAGAGACAGGTGCTGAAGGCATTTGGGAAATGGGAGATAAGATATAGGGAGGAAGAAAAGCTTTCTGGGAAGGATCTCAATTTCTTTTTAGTGAAATATGGGGTAAGATTGTCAGCTTGTAGGGAAGCATGGGAGATTTGAGGAAGGATGAAAAGATTTTTGAAAAGATGATGCATTGAATGAATATTAAGTTGTTTAGGGAGACTTAAGGCTCAGCTGAGATTACATAATATAAATTTGTATTGAACCCAGTTAACATATTTCCTTGATTTTTTCTAGTTTCATTTGGCTGCACATAGATAGGAACCAAGGGAGGAAATTATAAGAATAATCCAAGATTATGTCAAGGCAAGATCTTCAATAGAAGAAAGGAGTAAAGGACTCAAGAGAAAAAGATAGAGTAAAATTGAAATAGGTCATGTAAAAGTCAAAATGAGAAAGAGAAGACTATGTAGCCAGTGTAAAGGCAATGGAAAGGGGAAGAACTGAGGGGTGTGAGCATTGGAGATCATAGTGAGAATGAAGAACAGGGTGTGGGTATGGACCTTCTTTAAAAATAATAATTACTCTGCTTTATAGGCACATTTCAATTTTAGGGTGTGGGGAAAAGTGATTCTATTGAATAGAAGCACCGTTTGTTCTGGGTGTGTTTTAAGATCACCTCAGGACTTTGGTTTGGAGAATGTGCTTAGGAAGAGGGCTGTCCTGGCCTTGCCTCCCAAAGTGTCTCTGGAGTACATTGGGAAGCCAAAATAGTTTTAGGAAATGAGACAGGCCATGTGATGGAAGACAGGACTTATGGGCTATAATTAAACTCCTGTTCTGAAATAGAATGATGTATTCTGAATTGACATTTTGTTATCTTAGAAGTCTAGAAATAAGAGCATGATCAAACAGGCCCTGATTTCAAGGAATAGTTTCTGATTTGGATCCTCTGTCCTGATGGCAATTTGGTCTTATTTTAAAGAATTGTCTTAGAAGTCAATCTCTAATTACTTTGGACAGCTCTGGGAGGAAGATGGGGGAAAAGGGAGAGGATAATCATGTGAAAAAGAAGAAGAAGGTTTAGAAAGAGGGAAAGGGAGAGGAAAAGAAAAAGAGGGCTGAAGAAGTAGAGGAAAGATGAAAAAGAAGAAAGGAGAGAAGGCAGGAAATAAAGGGAAAAGAAGAAAGAGGGGAAGAAAGAGGAAGAAGATTCAGATGACAGAAATAAAGCAGAAGAAGAGTAAGAAAAAAGATAATAAAAAGGAAAAAGAGAAAAGAAAAATTATAAGAGGAAGAGAAAAAAGACAAGGAGAAGGTAGAGAAGGAAGAGGAAGAGAATGAGAAAAAAAATAAGAAGAGGAAGTGATGGAAGAATAGGAGGGAAGATGGAACTAAAAAGGTAAAACAAGAAGAGGAGGGGAGAAAGGAGCAGAATGGAGTTGATTTCATCTTGTTAGATCATGCCTTCCCAGGCCAGACAAATGTTTTGTCCATCATAGGAGTGTAGAACTTCCATCAGTGTCATAGACTCTTTAAAAGTTAGAAGTGAGGCTTTAGAGAGCTTCTGGTTCAACTTCTTTTTGCAAATGTGAACATTTGGCTCACAGAAGAGGAATAATTGACCTGAGGAATATTTACGTATGCACAGAAATTTAGTCAGAACACAATAGGGGAGAGAGACCTGGAGGATAAAGGGAAAATAGAGGAGGGGAAAGTTAGATGGCTCAGTGGATGGAGCACTGAACCTACAGAGAGGAAGATCTGAGTTCAAATCTGTCTTCAGACACTCACTAGAGGGTAATTCGCTTCAGTTCTGTTTGCCTTAACCTACTGGAGAAGAAATGGTAAACCATACCAGCATCTTTTCCAAGACAATCCAATAAATAGTATCCAGGGTTCTTGGAGTCATGAAGCATTGGACACAACTGCATGAATAACAACAAACAATAAGAATGGCAACTAGCAAAGGAGGATAAGGACAGAATGAACCAGAGGGAATTGAGATGAGCTGAGGAAGTAAGGGACCTAAGCAGAAAAACTAGAGAGGCAATCATGATAGGGTAGCGTACATGTAAGAGAAAGAAAGGAAGACTTTTTCTAGAAACACCCAAGGGAGAGAGGGAACTATCCATATCCTTCAAAAGGCCCATATTAATTCCTTCCTCAAAGACCAATAGCAACTTTGTCATTTCATCTAAGTAATTTTTTCAGTTTTTATTTGCTTTTATTTTTATAGCAGTAAACACTCCTAACCATCTCCTCATCCTTGAAATATTGCCTTTCTGTTGTTTTCCTCCTACTTCTCTGCCTGTTTCTTTTGTCTCTTTCACTGTTTTTTTTTAAATCATCTTTCCATCCCTAAGGACCTATAGCTCAGTTCTTTGTCTTTAGATCTTTGAGATATTTCCTTATTTAGGGCTTCATTCATTTTCATGATTTCATCTACTGCCATCACGACAACTATATCACCAAATGCATGCTGGGTATTTTCTTTTGCCTTTCTCACCATCATTTCAGATTTAGCATATATACCCCTGACTTCAGCATTGACCTTCGTAAGAACTATTGGGCCCCCCTTTTTATTGGAAGCAGTATGACATGTTGGAAAAGGCTCTAGATTTAAAGTTAGAGAAGTTGTGTTGGTTTCCTTCTTTCCACTTATGGCTCCTTAGATCATTCATTTAATCTGTGGGCCTCGGTTTCCCCCTCTGTAAAATTAGTGGTAGAATTAGAACAGAAACTGTTAACTGTGGGTATCTCAATTCACTATTATATGTAATATACCCATTTTTATATATACATATACCCATATACATAAATACACACATATGTAGTTTCCTTTGTAGTCCTATACACTTTATGAATTTAAAAATTCAATTTTGAGAAAAAGTTCATGATTCACCAGACACTGCCCAATGAACCTAAGACACACAAAATAGATAAGAACCTTTGTATTAGACAAGCCTTTCTCATATCTAAATGTATGATCTATTTTTAAAAAATGTGAATTATCCACGCTTGTCATTTAATTATTTTTGACTCATTTCTTTCCTTTCTTCCCTATAGAAAATCAGTGCAACCTCTACTGGTTCTTCCTTTGTAAAACACTAGTATCAGTATCCCTTCCTTCCATTCTTACTGCCACCCCAACTCTGACCCCCATATATACAGTTTAGAGCCTTATCAGATTATGCTGATATTATTATAATCAGTCAATTAATCAATCAAAAAACTCATGTGTATCAAGGACTATGTTGGGCACCGGAGAGAAAAAGACAGAAGGCAAAGATTTTCTGCCTCTGATAGTTTATGTGTCAATGGGGGAGCCAATGAATACTTACATAGGGGTACATAAAATACATTTAGGCATCTAAAGCATGTTCAAGGTGACTTTGGAGGAGAAAGTGCTGGTTGCTTCCTTCCTAGTAGACTCCTGGCTGGTCTTCCTGGCTCCAGCCTTCTCTTCCAATCCAGTCTATTTTCCTCTGCCAGATTAATCTTTTAAAAACACTGCATTCATCACATTATTTCCCTGCTCAGAAACCTTCAAGGGCTTCCCATTGCTGACAAGATAAAATTCAAACTCTTTAGTTTGGCATTTAAAGTCCTTCCCAGTTTGGTGCCCGCTAAAGAATTTGCAGTTCATCTTAGGGAACCAATGATTATTTCAGAGCAGAAGAATGAGGTAGTTAGACCTGTGCCCCGGGAAAATAATTTTGATAGCTAAATGGAGAGTAGAGTGTTGAGGAGAGAGATTAGAGGGAGGGAATCCAATTAAGAGATTATTGCAACGGTCTAAGGGAGAAGTGACATGAGTCAAAGTTAATGGCTCTTTGAGTGGAGAGAAGAGTGATAGATATGAGAGATAACTGTGGATGTAGAATCAGAAGACTTAGCAATTGATTGGATATTGGTGGGGGATGGGGTTTGAGGGAGAGGGAAAAGTCTCAGATTTTAAGTCTTGAAAAATATCGTTGCCCACAATGGAAAATCGGTACAATTCAATTTATCAAACATTTATTAAGCATCTGTATTACAGGTACTGTCCTAGGTATTGGAGGTACAAAATAAATGAGGGATAACTGCGGATGTAGAATCAGCAAGACAGCAATTGATTGGATATTGGTGGGGGTTGGGGTGAGGGAGAGGGAAAAGTCAGATATGACTCTCGGATTTTAAGTCTTGAAAGATATTGTTGCTCGTGGTGGAAAATCAGTACAATTCAATTCGACAAACATTTATTAAGCATCTATATTATAGGTACTGTCCTAGGTACCGGAGATACAAAGATAGTTTCCTTCTCAGGAACTTACACATTATTGAGTGGAACAAGGAGGAAAGTTGAAAGGGGATAGGTGTAAGATATAGGTAGCTGATGAATTCTATCTTAGATACATTAAGTTTTAGCTTCTGAAAGGTCATGGAGGGCCAAGGAACCTCAGAAGAAGAACTTCTTTCATTGGACTTTTATTGCTCATAAGGCCCTGGGCTTGATAGAGTGATTTGAAGAACAGCTAGTGACTTCTTAATGTGCATTATTTGCTCAAGCCAGGCTGTTTTCCTCACCTTCCCACTCACTCAACATTCTATTCAATTTGCCAAACATCCAATAACAGTGGCAAGCAATATGCTATGTACCGGGGCAATTTCAGCTCTCGTTCTTCTAGGACATTCATTCCAAATAAATAAGCATTTTGGAAATACCTTCTCTGAGCTAGGTACTGAGGACATAAGGACAAATTGAAAAAAAAATCTGCCCTTAGAGAACTGGTCTGGAAAGTCTTCCCTTCTTTAGTTCTGAATTCTAGCCATCCTTGGAGTCTCAATGAATTTCATTTCCATGGAACTCTGTGGCTGGAGCTCTGCTGCCCCTGAAGTTCCAAAGCACCTTTTTGGACTGAAGCATGAATCTTGACATTTAGCCCTAGATTGTCTCATTTGTCTACACTTCCTGGGGCTGTACGTTCATTAGGTTCAGTGTTGTCTCAGCCAATGCAGATGAAAACCTCGTTGATGCTGTTTGAGATTCACCATTCTGCATCTGTTTTAGTGAGAGTTTTAAATTGTTCAGACTGGTCTTCATATGGTAGACATTCAATTAGTTCATCCCTTACCACTACACACCTGTCAGATTGGCTAGAATGACAGGGAAAGATAATGTGGAATGTTGGAGGGGATGTGGGAAAACAGGAACACTAATACATTGTTGGTGGAACTGTGAATACATCCAATCGTTCTGGAGAGCAATTTGGAACTATGCTCAAAAAGTTATCAAACTGTGTATACCCTTTGATCCAGCAGTGTTACTACTGGGCTTATATCCCAAAGAGATTATAAAGAAGGGAAAGGGACCTTTATGGGCACAAATGTTTGTGGCAGCCCTCTGTAGTGGCTAGAAACTGGAAACTGAGTGGATGCCCATCAGTTGGAGAATGGCTGAATAAATTGTGATATATGAGTATTATGGAATATTATTGTTCGGTTAGAAATGACCAACAGGATGATTTCAGAAAGGCCTGGAGAGACTTACACGAACTGATGCTGAGTGAAACGAGCAGGGCCAAGAGATCATTATATACTTCAACAATAATACTAGATGATGACCAGTTCTGATGGACCTGGCCATCCTCAGCAACGAGATCAACCAAATCATTTCCAATGGAGCAGTAATGAACTGAACCAGCTACGCCCAGAGAAAGAACTCTGGGAGATGTCTAAAAACCATTACAATGAATTCCCAATCCCTATATTTTTGCCCACCTGCATTTTTGATTTCCTTCACAAGCTAATTGTACAATATTTCAGAGTCTGATTCTTTCTGTACAGCAAAATAATGGTTTGGTCATGAATACTTATTGTGTATCTAATTTATATTTTAATATATTTAACATTTACTGGTCATCCTGCCATCTGGGGGAGGGGGTGGGGAGTAAGAGGGGAAAAATTGGAACAAGCGGTTTGGCAATTGTCAATGCTGTAGTTACCCATACATATAACCTGTAAATAAAAGGCTATTAAATAAAAAAAAGTAAAAAAATAAAAACAATTAGTTCATCCCTAGGCTTTTCTCCAAAGCCTGGAAATAGCTTGGAAATAGTTCTTACAGGGAACATGATCCTCTTGTACAACCTTAGGGAACACAGAAGCATTTCCACATTAAGGTGAAGTAGCATAAAAAATTCTTTGGTGGAGAATATTTTCATTTGTTGCTTTTAATATATTTTATAACATGCAGAAGGTGGAATAAAGAATGATAGGCTTGAGTTGGAGTCTAGAAATTGTTGTTCAGTCATTTTTTAGTCATGTCCAACTCTTTTTTTTTTATTATAGTAACTTTTTATTGACAGAACCCATGCCAGGGTAATTTTTTTACAACATTTTCCCTTGCACTCACTTCTGTTCCGATTTTTCCCTCCCTCCCTCCACCCCCTCCCCTAGATGGCAAGCAGTCCTATATATGTTGAATATGTCCTAGTATATCCTAGATACAATGTATGTGTGCAGATCCAAACAGTTTTCTTGTTGCACAGGGAGAATTGGATTCAGAAGGTAAAAATAACCCGGGAAGAAAAACAAAAATGCAAACAGTTTACATTCATTTCCCAGTGTTTTTTCTTTGGGTGTAGCTGCTTCTGTCCATCATTGATCAATTGAAACTAAATTAGGTCTCTTTGTCAAAGAAATCCACTTCCATCAGATTACATCTTCATACAGTATCATTGTTGCATGTCCAACTCTTCTTGACCACAATTTGGGGTTTTCTTGGCAAAACCATTGGAATGGTTTGCAATTTCCTTCTCCAGCTTATTTTACAGATGAGGAAAATGAGACACATAGGGTTAAGTGGCTTGTCCAGGGTCACACAGCTTGTTAAGTGTCCGAGGCCAGATTTGAACTCATTGAGACTGACTTCTTTCTGATGAATCGCCAGTAGCTCTTGGAGCCAGAAGGACTTGGATTCAAATCTTCCCTCAGACACTTTTCAATTGAATGACTCCAGACAAGTCATAACTTCTCTCAACCTCAGTTTCCTCCTCTGTAAAAAAGGGGAAATAATACCAACTTCATAACAGCATGGTTGTGAGGATCAAATGAGATAATAATTGTAAGGCCTCCAACACAATGCCTGGCAAAATAATAAATGCTTTGTAAATGTTAGTCATAATAATAATTATTATTTAATATTAAATAGATCAATAATAAATAATGGTGAACAAACATTCAAATACTTATTATTTAACATCAAGTAATCTTAAATAATATAAAACAAATATTTAATTATTTAAATTCTTATAATTAAATATAATAATAGTTATTATTAAGAGCAAAATGAAATAAAATGTAAGTCCTCAATATACTGTGAGCTGGGTATGGATTGCGCATCTCACTTTTGGCCTTTAGTTCCATCTCTTCAAAAAATGAAGATAGAAGCTTAAGAGTGAGCGCATCAGTAGGATCCTGGCATTGAAGAACAGAGGAACGTGGGGTTTAAGAAATGATCTGCCAAACTCCTGCTTCTATTCCAAATGGCTTCAGAAAGCAAAGGGGAACCAAATGCCTGCTCTTAAATCCAATATCAAGCTATTGACAGAGATCCCAGGCTTCCCTGAGGCTTTGCTTTTGGCCTCTGTCCTTCTGGTGCATAACTTCAAAAAGCTCTGCAGTGTGGGATGGCACAGGATGGAGATGGCAACAGCACAATAGAAGTCCCTGGGAGTGGGAATTGCTTTTCATATAGATATTCATATCTATAACCATGTTGTTTCCTTCTCCAGCTCAATAGTTTAATAATAATAATAATAATAATATCAACAGCTGTCATTTCTATACAGTTGTTTGCTAAGTGTTTACATAGTATAGTATTTGATTCTCACAACCATATGAAGTTGGTCTTATTATCTTCACTTTACAGACAAGTAGAGGTTTAGTAACATTTTTCATAGGGTCAAAAAAACTTATATGTTTCTGAAGTAAGATTTAAACTCATGTCTTCCTAACTTCATGCCCTGTGATTTATTCACTAAATGTAATCTCCTTGAAGATAGGGGCTATTTATTTGTTTGTTTATTTGTTTATCTATCTATCTATCTACCCTACCTATGTATCTATCAATTTTTTTTTTTTTTGCTTTTTTATCTTCTAGAGCAGTAAAACATAAAAGGACTTTAAATGCTTAGCAAATGCTTGGTGTATAAGGAGCTGTGATTGCACCAGTGTGAAGAACTCCCAGTGTGGAAACTCCCTTACACATCTCAGCAAGTCATCTTTGCTTTAGAAGGTTAGAGAATTGCCTAGCACTTCAAGAGGCTAAGTCACCTATTCATGGTCCTTCAGCTAAGATTGCCATAATCAGAACTTACAGTCAAATCCTCCGTCTGCCATACCATAGTGCCTCTCTCTTGTAAATATTTTTTCTGTTGTTTTTCAGTTGTTCTGACTTTTTATGACCCCGTTTGGAATTTTTTTTTTGCCAAAGAAACTGGAATGGTTTGTCATTTCCTTATCCGGGTCATTTTACAGATGAGGAAACTGAGGCATACAGGGTGAAGTAACTTGCCCAGGACCTATTGGGCATACCTACTATGTATCCAAAGCTGGATTTGAACTCAGACAGATGAGTTTTCCTGATTTCAGCCCAGCACTCTTTCCACTAAACTACCTGGCTGTCCCCACTCCATTGGAAAAAAAGAAAAGAAAATTTATTTGTAATATATACCTATACACATACCGACATCCACACCCACCCACACCACACTCACCTACAGCTACCACATAAATGTTGTTCAGTCTATTTTTTTAAGTTATGCCTGACTCTTTGTGACCCAACTGGGAGTTTTCTTGGCAAAGGAGCTGAAGGGATTTGCCATTTTCTTCTTCAGCTCACTTTATAGATGAGGGAACTGAGGCAAGCAGGGTTAAGTGACTTTTTTAGGGTTATAGAACTAGTAAGTGCCTGGGACTGGAATCGAATTTAGGTCTTCCTGACTCCAGACCCAGTACTACCTAACTGCTCCATGTAGGTATGGATATCTACCTATATACATATGTATACAAATACATATATGTGTATCCATATCTATGTTGTATTAATATCTTTTGATATTCTGTAAATATATAAATATATCATGGAACATGATGGAGCATTTCCTC
Source organism: Sarcophilus harrisii (assembly GCF_902635505.1). Lineage (NCBI taxonomy): Eukaryota > Metazoa > Chordata > Mammalia > Dasyuromorphia > Dasyuridae > Sarcophilus > Sarcophilus harrisii. Next base: position 16,361,361 of record NC_045427.1, read on the forward strand.
ATTGGCTGAGTTTTAAACATAAGTGTCCTCCTTTGTACTCTGGGCCTGTCATTGCTTCATTATGAGTCATCAAGCATGTTTCTTGTTGTTCCTTTAGAATGGCGATCAGAGTTTTTTAAAGTTGTTAGTTTTTATAGTGTTCTCATGATTCTTCTTCTTTATTAGTGTAATACAAATCTTCAAAATTACTCATTTTGATAGCATTGCTCATAGAGGAGAAATCAGGGCTTCTTAAACTTTTCCCACTTAGAATCCCCAAAAAATATTTACATGATATACAAGTCAGAGATTTACTAATAATAAATCATAGAGAAATTTATTTTAAGACAACTTTTGGTACAAATGTAATTTTACTATTTATTAAAAAGAAAGCAAATTTGCAGATTAATGAGAGGGATGTGCTTGTTTATTTTTATTTAAAGAATTAAATTTTGGGGCAACTGGGTGGCTCAGTGGTTAGAGAATCAGCCCTGAACTCAGGAGGAGTTCAAATGTGGTCTCAAACACTTAACTCTTTCTAGCTGTGTGACCCTGGGCAAGTCACTTAACACCAATTGCCTCAGCAAAAAAAAAAAAAAAAAAAAAAAAAAAGAATTAAATCTTGAGGGGCAGCTAGTTGGTGTAATGGATAGAGTACCAGCCTTGAGGTCAGGAGGACCTGAATTAAAATCTGGCCTCAGTCACTTAACATGTCCTGACTGTATGATCCTGGGCAAGTCACTTAACTCCAATTGCCTCAGGAAAAAAATTAAATCTTGGAGGAATATTTGATACTGCATGACATAGAGCATCTTCAACATTTTTCAGAGTTTATTGATATTTTGATATTTTACATACTCTAAATTCAGTTATAGGATCCCATCTGAATCTCAGTCTCTTCTCCCTCTCCATCCTCAAAGACAAAAGCCTTTCCTCCAAGGTTGTTGTGAATATGTAACATACTCTGAACACTTTAACAATTGTCAGGCATTATTGTCCTATGATTTCCTGATCAGAAACCTGGAGAGGCAGGATCAATGGAGAATTAACTCCCAATTTAATAAACTTGGTATAAATTGTTCTTGCACCTGTTTGTCTTACTCATAAAAAAAGTGAGATCAAGTTAAAGAAAAATAATGCTTGAGGATTTAGATGTAGTAACTAGCAGAGCCAGGATTTGAACTCAAGTTCCATGAGATCCTACATTCAATATTCTTTCCACTTCACTACATTGACTTTAAACTTCTTCCAAACATCTCCAAGACACTATGGGCAATTGCCCTGGGGAGAGAGGACTAATGGACCAGATATAATTCAGAGTGGCAGCTGAGCAAAGCCATACTGCTGAGATATTCTCTGAGATGAGAGCAAATTGATGTTTTAAGTATCATTCACTGGTTTCATTGAGAGGGTGGGTTTATTTCAACAGAAACAGCCAACTTAAGAAGATAAGGAGTGAATCTTCAATCTTATTTTCTGCTTCCGTCCCATTGGCCGCAAATGTCTCATATTCAATCAGTCAACAAGGATTTATTGACTACTTCCCATGGATCTGGCATTATGCTAGGGACGGTGGGGCCACAGGAGATGGAGAAGACACATTTCCTGAATTCGGATTATAATCTCTCAGGGAAAGGATTGTTTCATTTTTGCATTGTATCCCTAGCCCTTAAAGTAGTTCCAGTATATAGCAAGTGTTTAACAGATACTTATTGACTGTTTTGAAATACTTTTCATATCTGTTCCTCCCTTTTCCTTCCCAGGACACCACTGTGGGGGCTCAAATGGCCTAGTGAAGAGAGGCTCAAGCTCTGAATCAGGAAAACCTGTCTTATGCTCTACCTTTTACACTTACTGAGTGTGATTCTCACAAGTCATTTCACTTCTCCCTGCCCCACTGTCCAGGCCTAAACTGTAGAATTGGGGACAATCTGAATCGGTGGAAAGAATTCCCTTATTCCCAGAGTTCCCTGTATGGTTGAAAATATCAGTCTCTTCCCTTTCCCCATCCCCAGAGAAAAATGCCTTTCCTCCAAGGTTGTTATGAATATGTAACACACTTTGAACACTTTAACAATTGCCAGTCATTATCATCCTATGATTCCCTGATCAGAAACCTGGAGAGGCAGAATTAACTAGAAAATAGCCATGTATCCATTCTCTAATTGAAAAATGGTCAAAGGATATGAACAGACAATTCTCAGATGAAGAAATTGAAACTATTTCTAGTCATATGAAAAGATGCTCCAAGTCATTATTAATCAGAGAAATGCAAATTAAGACAACTCTAAGATACCACTACACACCTGTCAGATTGGCTAAGATGACAGGAAAAATAATGATGATTGTTGGAGGGATGTGGGAAAACTGGGACATTGATTCATTGTTGGTGGAGTTGTGAACGAATCCAACCATTTTGGAGAGTAGTTTGGAACTATGCTCAAAAAGTTATCAAACTGTGCATACCCTTTGATCCAGCAGTGTAACTACAGGGATTATATCCCAAAGAGATTATAAAGAAGGGAAAGGGATCTGTATGTGCACGAATGTTTGTGGCAGCCCTTTTTGTAGTGGCTAGAAACTGGAAACTGAATGGATGTCCATCAGTTGGAGAATGGCTGAATAAATTGTGGTATATGAAAATTATGGAATATTACTGTTCTGTAAGAAATGACCAACAGGATGATTTCAGAAAGGCCTGGAGAGACTTACACGAACTGATGCTGAGTGAAATGAGCAGGACCAGGAGATCATTATATACTTCAACAACAATACTAGATGATGACCAGTTCTGATGGATCAGGCCATCCTCAGCAACGAGATCAACCAAATCATTTCTAATGGAGCAGTAATGAACTGAGCTAGCTATGCCCAGAAAAATAACTCTGGGAGATGACTAAAAACCATTACATTAAATCCCCAATCCCTATATTTATGCACACCTGCATCTTTGATTTCCTTCACAAGCTAATTGTACAATAATTCAGAGTCTGATTCTTTTTGTACAGCAAAATAATGTTTTGGTCATGTATACTTATTGTGTATCTAAGTTATATTTTAATATATTTAACATCTACTGGTCATCCTGCCATTTAGGGAGGGGTGGGGGTAAGAGGTGAAAAATTGGAACAAGAGGTTTGGCAATTGTTAATGCTGTAAAGTTACCCATATATATATATATATCCTGTAAATAAAAGGCTATTAAATTAAAAAAAAAAAAAAAAAGAAAATAGCCATGTATGTGAGCAATCATGCTTTCCTGAGTATAGCAGATATTGGGGGGTGGGGCAAGACTGACAAGAGTAAGATCCTCAGGGAGACTTTCACATCATTGGGACTTTTTAATGATTTGTTGGGGGTCCTCTCTCCACACTCCTAGGCTATTTCAGAACTAGGAGAGAAGGTACTTAAAAAGTAAAACTGTAATTTCTGCAATAAGGATTCACATCTCTGTATCACCTTAGGGCTTATGAAGTTCTTTCCTTCTAGCATCCCCATGGGACAACGAGTGGAGATGTAATTATGGTCATTTCACAGATGTGTAAACTGAGGCTCAGATAATCAAATAGCAGAGACCAGCATGAGAAAGGCTATTGGATCTGGAGGACCTGACTTCAAATCCCAGCTCTGGCATTTACTACCTTAGCTGTCTTGGGTGAGCCGTTTCTCCCATTTCCCAAATATCAGATGAGGGCCTTGGTTTAGAGATCTAAGGTCATTTCAATTCTCAATCCGTTGTTCATGCTATTGTTGTTTTAAAGGACATAGGGCTAGGGAATAGTAGGTGTGGGCTTGAACTCAGGTCTCTCCACTCCTGAAATTATTGCTACTATAGCATGCTACAGTCATACATAGCCTGTGGACATTATGCTCATAGCCCAAAATGGCAATGCCTGGGAAACCAACATCCTTTCCTCTTCCTCCTCAGCCTAATTTAGTTACATTTGACTTGATGATACAGTCAAGCAGTGGCCATCTTAGAGCTTTTTCTTCCTCCCTTTCTTTCCTTCTTCTTTATCTTTTCTTCCTTCCTTCCTTCCTTCTCTTTCCTTCCTTCCTTCCTTCCTTCCTTCCTTCCTTCCTTCCTTCCTTCCTTCCTTCCTCCCTCCCTCCCTCCCTTCCTTCCTTTCCCTTCCTTCCTTCCTTCCTTCCCTTCCTTCCTTCCTTCCTTCCTTCCTTCCTTCCTTCCTTCCTTTCCTTCCTTCCTTCCTTCCTTCCTTCCTTCCTTCCTTCCTTCCTTCCTTCTTTTTTCTCTCTCTTTCTCTCTCTCTTTTTTTCTTTCTTACTTCTCTTCTTTCTTTCTTCCTCCCTTCCTTTTCCTTTGAACAGAAGAGGCCATGGCCCAAGGCTGAGGACACTCCCTTCCAAATAGAACCACCCAAGGAGACTGGGAAGGACTTGGATCCACAGAAGGGAACAGAGTCCAATAGTACTTGGAAGAAAACATCTCTCTCCCATACTGTGGCAGCAGGGAGTAGGGAACAAACAGAAAATGGGCTCTGGCAAGAGGATAGGAGTTGCCAATCTTGAAAGGGTACCCAGTGAAGTCAGAGAAGCTGGGGCCATCTCTAATTACTGCAGAGCTGGCAGAAATCGTGCCTGTCAGCTGGAAGGAACCTTCTTTGTCCATCACATCCTTCAGATAACCTGGCTACTGTTTGACTGGGGTGTCTGTCCTGTAACATTTCCCTGAGTTGCATTTCAGACTGGGACCCAGATATATTAGGCAGTAGACTATTACCTGGGAGGCAGAAGCCATGCAAGGTATCCGGGGCCCCAGGCCTCCCCACTTTGGAGGCTAGGCTGGCATTCATTGGATCTTGGCTTTACTTCATTCCTGAGGACTGGAACACTCTGCTTGATTTGTTCCAAAAATAGGGGGATGATAGCAAATATGACATTTGGGAGTAGATAAAGGGAAAGAAAAATAGAGCAACCTCATTGATCCATATGATTGCTCATCATTGTTTTGTGATGGGTCCAGAGGAAAGAGTACCAAGGTGTGGTCCCCAACCCTGGAGCTGTCCAGGGTATTGAAGGTTCTGGGGTTATTGCAAGGTGTCCGCCTCATCCAATGATTCAGCAGAATAAATAACACGCTGAAGGCAGAACAAATATTTCATCCATTCATTTCCATTTCTATTCAATTTACTTTAGTTCAATTCATTTCAATGAAAAAAGCATTTATTAAGTGTCTACTGTGTACTAAGGATTAGGGACCAAGAGATTAAAAAAATGAAACAATCTCTATTCAAATCCTAAATTGAAGAAGCTTATATTTTCTTGGGAGGAATTCATTGAGGAACAATTAATAAAAATAGAAATAATAATAATCCAAATTCTTAAAACACCTTAAAGTTTGCAAAATATTTCATAGACATGTCATCATTTTGAGAGTGAGGAAACTGAGGGTAATAATTTGCTCAGGGTCACATAGCTAGTAAAACTCTAAAACAGTATTTGAATCTAGGTCTTAGAAAATCAGTGGTGCAATGTATAAACTGCCAAGTTAGGAGTCAGGAATGACTGAATTGAAATCTAACCTCAAACATTTACTAGTTGTGTGATCCAGGGCATATCTCTTTACCTCTTTACATTTTTACCTCAGTTTCCTCATTGTAAAATGGGAATCATAATAGGGCCCACCTCACAGATTTGTTGTGAGATCAAATAACATAATAATTGCAAAGCACTGAGCATAGTGACTGGAACATAATAAGCACTATTTAAATGTTATCTATTAATAATAATAAGTATTATTTTTTAAGGAGTAAGATCTAGAAGGGAGCCTAGAGATCATCTAAACCAACCTCCCCATTTTATAGAAAAGGAAATAGAGGTTGGATGACATCATGTGACCTCCTCAAGATCACATAGCTTGTGTCAGAGGTAGAATCTGAAGCCAGACCTCTGACTCCAGAACCATCGATCACTGTGCCACCCTGCCTCCAAAGTTTTCTAGATTTCAAATCTCACTTATCAAGACCATGAGGACCATTGGTTTTGAATTAGAATGAAAATTAAAACTTTCCATCTTCCCTTTCCCCAGATACGTATAAAGGCTATGGTGATTACTAAAGGAAAGATTCATTTAAAACCCTAATGGACTTGCCCTTCTCCTAATATCCTTATGCCTCTTATTGGCGTGGAGGTGGCTGAAAGCAAACTGTCAGGTTCCGCCAGTGTTGGAACAGGTCAGAGTACTGGCAGGCTCAGTGGTGGATGAGTGCCTGTGGCCTCAGGCCCAGTCTAGCTAATTTGGGAGGGGTTTATCACAGGTTTAGCAGCAATGAATATTGCAAGCACAATAACTCATTGAAGTGCACTTGCTAAAGGGTTGCAATCAGCATCAGCAGAGGAAACAACAATGAAACTACAGATTCTTTGCACATTGAATTCAGTTCTATTAATTTCCCACTAATGCTTATTAATTGTCCAGTGAGCAGGTAGGTAGTGTAATGGATAGAGTACTGAGCCTGAAGTCAGGAAGACCAATTTTCTTGAGTTCAAATCTGGCCTCAGATACTTATAAATTGTGTGACCCTGGTCAAGTCATCAAATATTTTTTGCCTCAGTTTCCTTCTCTGTAAAATGATCTGGAAAAGGAAATAGTACCCTTGTCATGACCTCAAAAGAGTCATGAATAGACAGATAAAAATTGTTCAGCCTGGGGCTAGGTACACAGACCAAAGGAAAACAGTCCTTGTCACCAGGAAGCTTACATCCTACTGTAGAAAATTCAAAGTAGCTTTTTATTATCATCGTGTATTTTCTAGAATAAAAGCACTGCTGGGTAGGGATCTCAGAAGTGACATTAAACTGACTATTCAGGCAAAAAAATCTTGGCAACTACTGATGTAAGCTAGTAGTTTTAAAACCTTCATTTTATCCAATTCAATGAAACAAACAGGCATTTCACATTTAATATCCAAAGATTTATTTGCATTTCCCGAGAATGATACATAGTAGGGAGTCACCTAAGGCACTTAGAAGCAAAATGCCTTCTCCAGAGTCACATAACCAGTAAAGATCAGAAAGGAGATTTGAGTGAATAAATGGCATTTATTAAGCACTTCTAAATCTCCAAGGCTTTTTGACTAAAAAGACCAACACTATATCCTACAATTCTCTTCCTTTCGTCACCTTGAACAATCCCATGCATACAGTAGGTACTTAATAAATGCTTTCTGATTGATTGGAGGCTCTCCAGAGAGCGAGGGACCAGGAACTAGAGCTCTGGTTTCACTTTTTTACTCCAGAAGGAGAAAACTATTAGATTGTCACTTTCTCTGCATCCTCGAGGCTTGGAGAACCGGCAAGATCTTTGAAAGGTTCATAGGGATGACAAATCTTGGAGGTGGGTTCTGAGCTCGCCCGTCCTGGTTCTGAGGTCAGCTCTCTAACCTTGAGACCACACTGTTTCTTTTAGACACTTGAGGGGAAATGTCAATTACTGATGTGGAGCCGCCCTGTTAGAGAGAGCCCTTACTCTTTTCCTGTTCCTGAGGTTGGGAACGAGTCCTTGGGGTTGTAAGGAAGGAGAGACACTTTTGCCACTGTCTGCACTGTGGGATCCCAGAACAGCATTGCTGCGCTTTGACCACCAGGGGACAGTAGCACCCAATGAGAGAAAGCTGGGAGCTGTGCCCCGGAGCTTGTAGTATTGTCTGCAGGTTTAACTCTAACCAAGTCTCCTCACATCCCTCCGGCTCTTCCTGGGGGCAGCTCAGCTTAACGAGCTCCAAAACGAATTCTTTGAAGACAAATGTGCTAATAAAACAAAGTTTCCAACCCTCCCTCAGGGCTCCAGAGGCTGGAAGAGGAGGATGGGGCAGGCTGGGGGAGAGCGGATTGAGGGGAAGGGATCGGCAACTTGGCCACTGCCCTGCGGTGGAGGAGGGACACATGGGGAGCTTGGGGTGGCTGGGAGAAGGATGCTCAGCCTCAGATAGGTTAAACCAGACTCAAGCAGAAACAAAACCCAGAAACCACAGAGCGGGAGAGGAGGAGGATTGGGAGTCCTCCTTTCCAGAGGGTCAGGCAGCCCCCAGAGTCTGAAGCATCCTCCCGACTCTGAGATCCAACCATTGCAAGGGGAGGGGAACAAACTTAAGTGGGTGGGACTCAATGCTGCGCTGATCTGCAAGATGGGGAGAAGGAGAAAGCCAGAGTTGGTGGTGGGGAGCGATTGTAAATGGAGAGCATGTCGGGAGTGAAATCAGGAAGGCTCATCTTCCCATGATCCAGTTAGGTCTCAGACATTCACTGGCTATGTGACTCTGGGCAAGCCACGTAACCCTGGTCCTCATCTGTAAAATGAGCTGGAGAAAGAAATAGCAAATGCTCTATTATCTTTACAAAACAAAACCCAGGGGAATGAGGAATCAGACATGACTGAAAAAGGACTGAACAACAACAGTGATAAGGAAGGGGAAGGCTCTAGTGGAAGTTTGTGGGCAACGTTGCTTTCTCAACTAGCAAGATTCTAAGCAGGGAGAGCCTCGTCCAGTGAATCCCAGGAAGGACCAGGAAGGGGGGATGCAGTGGGAAACAGCTACAAATTAGAAAGTCAGTTAACTGTGGCTCTGAGGATGCAGACAAGTGTGGAACAGTCCCTCCCTGTCTCAAGGAGATCACATGCACACAATGCAAGGATGCACAGATGAACACATACAACGTGTGTGCATGGATGTGTACACTCGTGTGTATGTGCATGGATGGCTTCAGAACCACAAAAATCTTGACTTACTTTTCACTTCTGATCTTTAATCTGTGTAATTGAGTCTCTCAATGCAATTATCTAAATCAAAAGTGCTGAGAAAGTGCTAACCACACTGCTAGAGAGACTTTCTCCACATGGAGAAATCACCAATTCAACCCTTAGCTCTTTATTTTGCATAGAATTATCTGTGGACTGCCCCTATGGAAAGCACAGAGTATTTTAATTTTGTTTTTGCCTAACACAGTGCCTGGTACACAGTAGGCACTTAATAAAAACTAGTTGAGTTGAATTCAAAAGGTAATTCCATAAGGAGGAAAGACCAACTAGCTTTTGTCTTCATATCCCCAAAACTTTTCACAGTGTCTGATGTATATTGGGTGCCTAATAAAAGGTGGCTGAATTGAATGATTGACTATGTTCCCTTTTAAAATGACTGGCCCTTAGTTGTTGGAAATGGGACATAATGGAAAGACTTAAAATGTCAAGCAGAAACATAACTATTTTTTCATCTGGGGCAGCAGAAACCATCTCTGGGAAAAGGAATAGGAAACAAGTCTTTTAGCCAAGTCAGAGCCCCTGTGGGTAAAGATCTGGCTACTGCATGGGAGGCCATAGAGGTTGTGGGCAAAGGACCAAGCTGGGCGGTTAGACAGCTCATCTGAGCCACACCTTTAAGGGTAAGGGAAGAGGAAATCAAGTACAACAAGTGCTGTTAGAAGCTTCTAAGTTTGGTGCCTAAGGCAAAGGTCCAATCACCCCACCCTTGTTATGTCTCAGCCTGGCTTACAGTGCCGGTATTACCATTTACAATAGTGACTTAGAGAAAGTCCCTTAGCCCCCTCCTGTATAAAACAAAGGGTTTAGATTAGATGATCTCCAAGGTCTTGTCCAGTTCTAAATCATGTGAATCTCTTAGCAAGGGGAGGAAAGGGAGAGTACTAATTTCCCCCCACAAGAAATTGACCCCTTAGCATTTCAAGCTCCAGTCTAGCAAATTTCTCAAAGCAGAAGGTTTTTGTTTTTCTTAAAGCATCCATCTCCTTCTGCTTCAGGAATAAATTACTGCCTAATAAGCTCCTCTGGTCTGATGAATCATTTAGTATCTTTTAGTATTGTTTAAGAATTACAGAGTTTGATTAATCGGGAAGACATGGGAGCGAAAGTCTGCTGCTTCAGGGCTATCTGGTTTTCTGTTCACTGGAAAAAAGAGGAACAGTGGGGCCTTGACTCTGGTGACCTCTCTCAGTGAGCATTCCCGCAGCCCCAGCCACCCCTGCAATGATCCATCCCGATATATGCAGCTCACTGCAGTAGACACTGCAGCAAGGAGGCTGGGCACGCCCTGTTAAAGATGCAGACCAGAACACATCCCAGCCCAGCTTTTGCTGCAGTGCTGAGCCCTTAACCCTGTATGGAGTCATCTTGGGCTGGGGCCCAACCCAGCCCAACCCAATCTGATACAGCAAGTTTGTAGTGCCAACTCAATGGACTAGAAGGTAGGTCTCAGTCTTCGGAGCTTTAGAATGTATTTGCTTTAGCATCAGAAGTTGGTTTGCATGGGGAGGATAGTTTCTCTCTTTTACTTTGCTTGCCTTTATGAAATCTCTCTCTCTCTCTCTGGGTAAACTGAGGTCTGGCCAAAGCAACTGAGAGGACACACTCATAGTTACTGAATTTCCATTTGAAAATGTCACAAGAAGTCATTCAAGGACTTTCAAGGTCTCTCTGAAGAACTTTGGGTGTGGTTGTGGGACACCCTGGCATAGAACCACCCAGCATGGCGTGCCCTCATCAGAGAAGCATTGTGCTCTATGAGCAAAGCAGAATTGAAGTAGCTCAGATGCACAAAGTTAGATTATCCCCCACAAAATATCCATCTGGACTATTTGTGCCTGACCTGTAGCAGAGCAAGAGCATTCTGATCTTGTATTGGTCTGATTAGCCACAGTCAGAAACACAGTAATTTGACTCTAACATAATGACGTCATTTTGGTCCTCTTCAAAAATAAAGGACAAGAGCCATACCCTTGAAAAGGCAACATGGCCTAGTGTTTGGAGTGCTCAGCTGTAGTCATGAGGACCAAATTCAAATCCCACCTCAGACACAAGTTATTTGATAATGAGTAAATCATTCAAGCTCTGTGAGCCTCAGTTTCCTTCCCTAGAAAACCGGATTAATGATCACCGAGAATCTATCCCACATACTGTGAGACTCAAGAAGTGGAGCACTAGAGATACCAGGAATTATGAAAAATCACTTTCCACCATGTTGAGTTGATAAAGACAAATCCATACAGATTCAGAAGATTGCACACTTGCTCCCAGGTCTTACCTCTTGCTGTTATCTTTCCCTCCACATCAATCAGACACCTTTGCCCGGGATAATTATCCCAAGAGCAGTGTCTACTGGTAGGCAGGTAGAGTTTCCTCTGATGAGGAGTTATGAGGTCTTCAGTATCTTTTGTAGGGGCAGCATGGTAAGTTTAAAAAGGGTTGGCCCTTTGAATTGGCTGGATCTGTTTGAATTGTGCCTCAGACTCTTACTAGCTGTGTGAACCTGGGCAAGTCATATAACCTTCCCTTCTCAATTTTCTCATCCGTAAAGTAGAGATAATAATAGCACCTACCTCTGAGGGTTGTTGTGATAACTGAAAAACTGGAAGACCCATAGAAATATTATGATTATTAGTTGGAGGATGAATTCTAGTCTCTGCTTTCTTACTTCCTGGCTATGTAATCCTGGGTAAATTTCTTAATATTCATGAACCCTGAAATTGGGGATGAGAATATTTGTACTTTATGAGGTGCTATGAAAATTAAATGAGATAATAAATGTGAAGTATTTCTAAATGGCAGCCAATAATATTTTGTGACTTTTTTTTTTACTTTGGATACTCTTGAAAGTTAAAAACAGAGTGAGTCTCAATAATAATAACTCAATAAGTGATGTTTTCTTGCATTTACTTTTTATATACATTATCCCATGTGGATCTCAAAATAGCCCTATGAGATAGATATTTCAGGGACCATTATTCAGTTTTTACAGATGAGGAAACTGAGGCTGTAAGAGGGGAGCGAGCTGTGCATGGTTATACTCCTCATCAGTGGCAAGGGGTGATTTGAACTTAGGTCTTATTTACTCCAAGCCCACCAATCTATCCTCTATTCCATGCAAAGTCACAATGGCCAAATTCAAGCAGAAAGTAGACAAAGTTTCTGTGAGTACTAACCTTGATTATCTACAGCTATTTTCTCCTTTCATTGCCCCCTCTTGCATCCACTGTCCTCATTTAGTCTGTCTTGTCCAGCTAGAAATCGATGGTCCTGCTAAATTCATCCATATGAAGTTATCTGTGTGACATTGGGCAAACTATCTTCTCTGGTCCAGTTTTCCTCATCTCTAAAATGAGAGGCTTAGACAAGATAAGACAGATAGACAAGCTAAGGTACCTTCCATCTCTGAATCTACAACTAACAACCTAAAAGAGTTGCTCATTTACAGAATAGTCTAGAGACAGTTAATTGGTGAAATATATAGAGTATTGGGTTTGGAGTCAAGAAGACCTGAATTACTAGCTATGTGACCCTGCACAAGTCAACTAATTTCTATATGCCTGTTTCCTTTACAAGATCACAAGATCACTTATATTACAGGGTTATTTTGTGGATTAAATGAGATTACATTTGTAGAGTAATCAGTATACAATTACTTAGTAAAGGCTTGCTTCTTTCTTTCAAACATAAAGTAATGGGTAAAGGGCAACATTCAGCCCAAACCAGTGTATCTTCAATGATGGAATCTCAGTCATCACTGGGGGAAATGTTTTCAACAGATGGACACTGTTCCCAAGCCAACCACATAGACAACAATTTTGGAGATTTGAGGAATAGTAGAAAGAATCATAAGAATTAGAACTACCTCCCTAGGTGACCCTACATAAGGCATTTGTTCCCTTTGACTTTAGCTTCCTTCCATACCTATAAAATGAGAATGTTTGGTTAGATAATCATTTGGTTCCTTTCAGCTTCTCAAAATGCATGGATTTATACTTCCCTTTTTGGGGAGCTCCTAAAATGACAGAATGTGAGAGCCAGAAGGAAACATCAAGTCTAATCCACTTATGTCCAAACTCCTTAGGGAATCTGGGCCCACAGAAAGGGCAATGACTTACTTACCAAGATGGAATGACAAGGCTTTGAAGCTTGTTTTTTCTGTCCTTGTGGCCCATTTTCACCTCTAAAAAGACTAAGTCTCTTCTAGACATTAAAGAGCACAAAAAGTAACTTTCTGTCTGTGTAGAGCCATGAGTTCAAATACTTTGGTTAAAACTACTTTTTTCAAGCTTTATTTTTATCTTTAGGGCAGCCATGTCGGTGGAATACATTTGGGGGCAGAGGAAAAAATATAAAAATAAGTAATATGAAATATTATATATGAAGTAGATACAAATTATAGTTATAAGAAGCACTGATATATAGATAGAAACAAAGGGATGTAGACAGGGAGAGGTAATATAGGCTTGTGGGGTGGGAATGGGATCCTTAGTAAAGAAAGTAATGGGACCTGAGCACAATGCAAAACAGAATTTTTAACTAGCTGAGATCTTTTTTTTAATATGTAATTTGGGAGGCATTGATGATTTTTGAGAAGCCAAGTGATGTAGTCAGATCTATGCATTAGGAAAATTATTTTGGCAGTGTGTGAAGGGATAGATTGCAGAGGGGAGAGATGAGAAATGCCCGTGATAGAGTTATTTCAGTGGGAGTTGAAAGGAGAGGGGTGTTTATGAGAGATGTAGGAGAGGCAGAATTGACAGGACTCAGAAACCGGTAGCTTATAAAATGTGAGAGGGGGAAGAACCAAATATAAATATGAGGTTGTGAAATAAGATAACTAGGAGGATTTTGATATCATAAACTGAAATGCAGATGGTTGTAGGAAGAGCCAGGTTGGGGGAATGTGTGGGGACATGATGAATTCTGCCCTTTCCAGATACCTGACATGGCAATATTATTTTCATATTTTGCTTTTCTCTTAAATGAATAGCATAAGTTAAGGTTTCCTGGCTCGCTTAATCAATTCATAAGAAATTAAAACCCAAGGAGAGAAAGAAAAATGCAACTCCTGTGGAGGGAAGGGAAGGGAAGGGAAAAGAAGGTAAGGGAAGGCAAGGTGGGACATTCAAAAGCATTTCTGGAATTGGCACAATATCTCTTAATTTCTCTAATGTATCAAGGAGGGTGACAGGAAAAAAAAGAAACAACTCTTTCAGAGTCTTTTAGAGAATGATGATAAAGTTTAGGACCTTCAACTTTTGAGTAAAAGAGAAGTTGGCAAGTGGCCATTTTAGGGATTTTATTATGGTGATCTTAAGATTGTATAGTCATAAAATCCTAGATTAGAAAATACTGGATTCTAGAGTTCATCTAGGACATCTAGGACAATCCTTTTATTTCACAGCATCTGAGATGCAGAAAAGTTAAATGACAAAAAGTCACAAAGTTGGTGATCCTGAAATGACAGCGATTAAATTTGAGAGTTATGTTTTTTCCTCAGTGATTTAGGTATTTGGGATAAGAAAATGTGTCATTTTGTGTGTATATGTGTGTGTGTGTGTGTGTGTGTGTGTGTGTGTGTATGTGATTCTAATAGTCTATCTACTTCTTAATATCCAAACCAAATCAGTAAATTGAGTAATTGCTATGCTTTTCAGAACTAATTCAAGGGACAGCTCCAATGGGCTGCATTGAAACTTCATGGTTCAATTTTTAGTTTACTTGCATATTAATTAAAATCACTGGGGCTTGTTATCAAATCAAATGATTCCCTTTATTTAAAAAAAAAAGATTTGTTTACAAAAGAGTACAAAAGGAGCATAATTGTAATCAATATACTAACATTTGGATTTGGTGACAGTCAACTCAATGAACCATGTGAAGGCTGGGATTCTCATACCAATGCTGCATTTGATTAAGGGACTGTTAGATACAGACTGTATCAGAGTTATAAACCTAATCAGTCTTGGGAAATCTGACACAATTTAAAGAGTGCTGGATTTGTGAATCAGAAATTCTGGCTTTGAATCTCAGTTCTCTACTTTATTACTTCTATGACTTTAGGTGAGTTGTTTTGGCTTTGGTTTAGGTCCTTTCTAAATAAAAATCTATGAGTCTTTATTCTTAACATCACAACCTTACTGGATCCCAGAAAAATGATTCTATTGCCTCTCCCCAACAACTGAGAGCTACTTAAATATAGGTAGGAAAAATAATATTAAGTTTAGGAAACAAGAATCTAGGCACATACAGGGTTTCCTTGGCCATCACCAAGACTACTTGGGAACATACACGGTAACATATCCACATTTGGAAGTCTCTCAAATATAATAATTCAGCTAGACTTTCCCTAAATTATAGGTAACTACCAGAATTGAGTGTTTTCCTTTCTAACAAAAGCTAACATAATCAAAGAACTCTCTTACAATGGCTAATCTATCATCATTAAAATGAACTCCATCTGCTTTCCTCCTTGAATCTCCTATTCCACCTGATCTTTGGAAAAACACTTTCTCTGAATACAAAGGATCAGGATTTAAATCCTGCTTTTGACACTCCCTAACCATAGTCAGGTACCATCATCTCCCTGAGCCTCCATTTCCTTATTTATTCAATGCAGGGATTAAACTGTATGCCTTTTGAGATCTCTTCCAATTTTAGATCTATGATTCTGAGGAACAATAAAGGCTCCCCAATGCAGTTCATTGGTTTGGTCCCTGCAGTAGTGCTGAATTAGGTCATGGTTATCATTCTCTCCACACTTAGAAAAAGTGCTGAAAAACCATTCGATTGCTAAGAGAAGAATTGAAAAAAGTCTTTGTGAATTGTAAAGTTTGATGTAATAGCAACTTTAAAATAAATGAATGTACTTAATATGTGCTAGGTAATAGTCTGGAGATACAAAGTCAGGCAATCCACATAGCACCTTTTCAGAAGGATCTTATCTATAAGAGAAAACAGATTATATAGGGGACCTGTTTTGAGAGGTGGGAAATGCAGAGAGGATAAAGGCAGAAGGGATGTGGGCCCAGAATTGGGCCCTGGATAAAAGCTCAGAAATCAGAGCTTCAGTTTCCAGGAGTAGGAGTCTTAGTACCAAGGGGGAAAAAACTAATGAGGCCGGAGGACAAGCAACATGGCTTGGAAATGATCAGGAAGTGGTAACAGTTGTTATTATTGTTGGGAGACTGGTGATTTTATTTGCTTTGACAGCACCCATGGAAGAGCTATCTTGTACCAATACAACTTTTCTACAGTTTGTAGTCTTAGAGAATCACCTGGGACAATTGAGAGGTCAATGGACTTACTAAGTTTCACACAACCAGTAAACATCAGATGCCCAAGGTCACACAACCAGTATATATCAGAGAAAGATCTTGAATCCAGGCCTTCTTGACTTTGAGCCCAACTCTCTACCTACTACACTATTTACATAAAGAAGAGAATAAATGAAGCTTTTATTAAGACCTTACTGTGTACAAAGCACTGTGTTAAGTGTGGGGATATAGAGAAGTAAGAATCCTTGCTTCCTAGGAACTCACATTTGAATAAGGAAGGCTTTATATAGGGAAAGCATCAGTTGCAAATTAATTGGAAATTAATTGGAAAGATTCTATAGTTTTTAGAATGTAACAGCAAAGCAGATGGTTATTCCTCTTCTTAAATGTCATTTTGCTGATACAATCACATCAGTTTATGATATTAAATCATTACAGTCACAGGATACTAGAAGTAGTTAGGTAGCACAGGGGATAGAGCACTGGTCCTAGAGTAAGGAAGACAAGAGTTCAAATCCAGCCTCAGACACTTACAACATATAGGAGCCTAATTAAGTCACTTAACCTCTGTCTGCCTCAATTTACCCAAATATGAAATGAAGATCATAATAGCATCTACCTGGAAGGATCAAATGAAATCATATTTGTGAGGACTTAGCACAATGTCTGAAATTCAGTATTTAATAATTTTCCTATTTCTTCTTCCTCTAAGGACATTAGTGAGAGAAATTTTCTTTCTGTTGTCTTCAAAATATGTGGCTGTGTATTTGTAGAAATAGTTTTTAAGCTGCATCTTTGCAGATGTTACTAGAGTGATAACTACTAAGGCCTGGAAGAATTATCATTCCAAGGGACTCTTAAGCTCAAGATTTTGGACTCTCTCTTTCAGTATCTGAGAGGAAATGACAGTCAAAATGGTGCAAGTAGTTTAACTAGCCAGAAAAATAGCACACTCTACAATTTAGATGATTATTGATTGATATTCTCTGTATGTATGCACAGACACACATATTGAGATGAAATTTTTGACTAATTAGTAGGGTTAAAAAGAAAGGTCATTGGACATTATACAATATCGACATTTTAAGTATAGATTGCAATGAAATGTGAAGGGAAAAACTGGGGAAAGATTACAGCAGAGAGGTGGTGCTCTTCTCTCCTAATTCATTAGTAGGTCAGGGAGAGAAGATGATTTTCCCAATTTGCTCATGAGAAACTTCCCCCACTGCCACTGCAGCAACTAAAAGGACACCATTAGAGATTCATCAATTTTGCACCTTGAAAGGTTTCTAGTTCTTAAAAGTTTCCCATTCAAATGCAGATAAAAATGTCAAATGTCCCTTGGGAGGATAAAACCTTAAGTAAAACCTTAGGTCATGAACACAGAGGTTATCAGCTTAAGAAGAGGCAGGAGTAAAAATCAGGTAAATTGATGATGATAGGTAGTGGGAGCCAGGAGACTTGGAAGACATGAGGGACACTAGTTGGGAAAATGGGTATTAAAAGAAGAAATGAGGAATCAAAAAAAATCTATTCTCCTTTACATTTATGCTTTAATACACCCATTTCAATCCAATAGCATCCAATAAGTGCTTATTAATTGCCATCACCATCATCCCCTTTTTTGCTAGGCAGTTTGCTGAATACTGGGCATATAAAAATAAAAATTCTCATGGAATTTCCATTGTACCTATCTTTTTTTTTTGTTGTTGTTGGAATAGAGTTGAAAAAGGGAAGGTTTAAGTGTATACCAGGTGGTAAGTCTGACTATTGATATAAATAAGGCTCCTCTTCTCTTCTGTACTCTCTGACACTTCATAATGAAAGAATCACTATCAGAGATGGAAGGGGCCATAGAGATCATCTACTCCAGAAATACTAAACCCAAAATAAGAAGATTCCATTTCAATACAAAAGCCTTTTGAGAATCCCCCCATGAGAGGAGCTGATGATTGAGAAAATATGTGATGACAAATGTTCCTGGGAATTCAGTCATATTTTTTAATGGAATTGGTATTTTCATCATAACACCAACTATGTGAATTGGAAAAATAGTCATATATTTTTGTGAGATGGCATGTTATTTATTCATTTGACAGAAGGTAGTTTGTTTATTTATGCTGTAGCTTGGACTGCATTTAGATTTGAAGGCTTTGCAATAACTCCATGGTCTTTCAGGAGCCTGTTTCCTACAAGTTGGAAACCACTGATTTAGTTTAATCTTTTCTCTTTGTAAAGGAAAAAAACAGGCTATCAGAGAGCAGGAGCAAGGAGTGGGCTTGACATGAGACCAAGAATCAGCAATTGTTAGTTGAGCCAAATTGGGCTTTCAAAGCTATGTATGTAGGGGAGGAAGGGTGGTGGATCATAACAAGTACTGCAATTTAGAGTCAGAGAGACATGAGCTTCCATTTTAGCTTGGATACTTACTCTCTGGATATTTCTGCATTTCAGTTCTCTCTTCTATAATCTAGCATTCTTTAGCTTAATGCTTTTTAACAATTTATTAAGTGCCAGTTTGTGTTAAAATTTTATCTTGTTTTCTTCCCCTGACTGCCACCTATTCTAGTTAGTTTAGCAAGTAAGTATAAGGAGCAGCATAAAGTCACCATAGGGGGCAGCTAGTTGGTGTAGTGGATAGAGCATCATCCCTGAAGCCAGGAGGACCTGAGTTCAAATCTTCTCACTTAACATATGCTGGCTGTTTGACCCTGGGCGAGTCACTTAAGCCTAATTGCCTCAGCAAAAATGAATGAATGAATGAATAAAGTAACAATAACAGGAAGCAATATTGCAAAGAGGAAGCTGTCTCATAAAATAACTAACATCATATCCTTAGACCTTGCTAAATCAGGGGAAATCTCTGTGTCTTATTAAAATCTGAATGAAACATTAAACCCCATTTGTTGTTAATGTGATCTTTCCCAAAGACTGGACATTGGCTGCCTCACCTAGTGCTCTCAGAGGGACCCTCTTGAGATCCCATTCCCTTAGTCACACTTAATAATTCCATAAACCAATGAATGACTCACAGGATCTCTACTGTGTATCAGGGATGAAAAAGACAAAAATTAAACTATCCCTGACCTCTTGTGACGTGACATACGTTTTCCATTAGTTCCAGGAGCTTCTGGATTTATTATTCATGATCTGCCTCAGCTTCAGTCACATACATGCCAGATAGATATGAAACTGGAGGAGTTTTTTTTTTTCCAAAAAAGCCCAAAAGGCTTGCCTTTGTAGGCCACAGGTAGAGAAAGTCAGGTGCCTTTTTCACTTTTGCATGGTAAAGAATGAGTTAATTTGCAAATACCTAGATTACCTGACAAGCTAATCCCCTTAGTAGATAACCACAGTTAGAAACTCTGTTATCCAATCCACATCTCTCAACTTTCATTTCTTTGTTGCAGCATTTTGTTGGCTGAATTGAATTGAGTCAAAATGAGTTGAAATGAATTGAAATAAGTCAAGACACAATAGATACAAATAAATAGAGAAGAGGGTGGAATTTATGAGAAGGGGAGACAGAAGGAAAAGGGGAGAAGGAATCAATGTGTGATGCTACAAGTTCCAATAATAGAAAGACAGCAGATCAAATCTTTATGACTAGTACTGGTGAGTGAATTTCTGGAGGGAAACACTCGTTTAGGAATAGGTAGATAACAATTTGTTGTTGGCGAATGGTCTGGTTGGCACAGCTTAGAGCCCTGACCAGAAAAGGGAATATGTATTTACATGCACCTGTTGTTTGTTCTTCATTCTCGAAGAGCACCATGATAGCAGGGAGGTGGTGCCATGATATGTAAACGAGTAGGATTTAAATGAAGGAGGGCTGGGCAAGGCTACCTGCCTTACTTTCCCCTCCTGAGCCATCTGGGTCCATGGCAAGATACACAACAAGATGATTGGAGATGGCCCTGGATGAAATGGGAGACCTTGGCCTTTTTAAGATAAGGTCTTCAACAGGTCTCAGTTTGACTGAAGCTGCACCCATTCAGTGACCAATTGAGTCAAAGAATCTCCTCTTTCATCTAGTCAAAAAAACAAAAACAAAAACAAACAAACAAACAAACAAAACCCTGAATGAATCTGGGAGAGGAAGATCCTCAGGGTTTCTGGTCAAAGTAGAAATGACTGCTATTTACATTCAATCTGAGTCAAACAATGCCCAGATGGGCTCTTGATTTCTGCCCCCTGATTTTCCTTCAATTTTTAACTGAAATTCCACCTTCTTTAAGCAGTCTTTCCCGGTCTCCCTTAATATTAGTGCCTTCACTCTGTCCATCAGCTCCAACTCATCTTGTATGTATCCTGTTTTTACATAGCTATACGTACACTGCCTCCCCCATTAGATTGTGAGCTACTTGAAGATAAGGCTGCTTCCATCTTTCTCTGAACATCTTGCTCTTAACATATTGTTTAGCACATCACAGGTTCTTAATGAATACTTGTTGGCTTGATATACTACAAAAAGCAACACGTGCAACATCAGAAAACTCTGGTTCAAGCTTGTTATTTACTCTCCATGTGGATAGGCAGGTAATTTGATCTTCTTGGACCTAACTTTTCTCATGTGTGGAAAGAAGGGGTTATACTAATTGACCCCAAAGATCCCGTCCAGTTCTAACTTTCTGTGACTATATCAACAATATAGTCTAGCAAGAAAGCATCCAATATTGAGGTTGGAGGTTTTTTTTCCCAGAGAAGGATAGATAGGAAGGTATTTAATGTATTAACCTCCCTTGGAATAGTAAACTTTGTGCTATGTTCTAATGTATAGAGACAAAGAAACAAACAAGAATACCATGTAGCCTTTCCTTCAGTGAGCTCGCAACAAGTTACAGGAGAAAATATGATAGAGGTAAATGAGAACTGAATTTAGAGTTTCAGGAACTAAGTTTAAATGCTGGCTCTTACCACATACTACCTGTTTGACTTTGAATAAGTCACTTCCTCTCCCATTGGTTCTTAGTTTTCTTCTCTGGGATGGCTTGAATCTCTAAATTTCATCCTCTATGAAATCCAATAATCCACTGTGTTCAAAATATAGGTATAGAAAATCAGGAACAGAAAGTTTTGCAAGGGTCACTGTTGAAAAATTACTCCTGCATATATTTTGTAAATAAAAAGCTTTAATAAAATAAAATAAAAATCAGTGCTGTGGCAGGGGGGAGGGCCTTAGGACCACAGATTTGGGCAGTTAAGTGACATGGTGGACAGAGTTGGACCTTGAGTTCAAATTTAGCCTTAAACATGTACTAGCTATGTGACCCTGGCAAGTCTATAACCTTTGTCTGTGTACTTCAGTTTTCTCCATTGTATAATGGAGAAAATAATAGCACCTCCCTTTCAGGGTTTTGGGAAGACCAAATGTGATATCTATAAAGTGTTGATAATGTCTAGTAATGTCTCAAAAGTGTGGTCCTTCATTTTTAAAGAGGACCAAAATGACATTACTGTGTTAAGAGTCGAGTTATGATGTGTTTGAGCTCAGAATGCTCGGCCACAGTTTGGACACAAAAAGTCCATATGAACATTTGGGTGGCTTCTATCACTTTGTGCATCTTGCGTTTGATGCTTATTCAATTCTGCTTTGTTCATAGAACACAGCACCTTCTCTGATAAGAGCATCCCTTTCGGGGTGGTCCTGTGCCAATGTCTATAAGAGTGTCTAATGCATGGTCAATGCTTAATAAATTCTAGCTATGATGATGATAATGATGATCATTGACTGGAAAGCCATTCTGTCAAATTTCTTCATTTTACATATAATGGTATAGGGGAGGTGAGTCCATTGATTACTATACTTGAAAGGATTAACTTTTTTACATGGTAATGATTCACAAAAATAATTTCACATGGTAAATAATCAGAACTAAGTGTAACAGCAAGTCTGTTCAAATTGGTCTCAGTCTGAATTGGCAAGAAGAACTTGGTTTCTCTTACTGGGCTCTCTATTGTTATTAGTCACATATAACAGAAGGGTAACCTGAGGCAATTCTTCATGCAAGATAATGTTTATTTGCTGCTTGTCAAAAAATGGGAAGATGGATTTCTTCCATTTATTCCAAAGATTCTGAATATAAAGACAATTAGGTTTTTATGAGTTTTAGGGAGTACAGAACAAAGAAAAGAACAGGATAAGTGACATAATAGGATTAAGGAAACATGATTGGTTACAGACCAGAGGGAACAACAAAAGACAACATGATTCTTTGGCAGTTTGGGGAGCTAACAATAACCTCCTCCTTTTCTTGCTGTGTTTAAGAAGTGAGCTTTGATTTAGTCTAGCTCTTTTTGGATAGCAAAACAGACATCCTTGAAGGATGGTTTGATGGTATAAAAATATTAAACCCAATTTTCTCTTAACTTGCATTCTCCATGGTCAACTAAACTCCTTGAGGTGAGAATAGATCAATAGATCTATTATCTACTGATAGTATTAGCTCTTATCAGCGATTATTAAGATAACTAGAGTCCTCAACAACCCTTTACAAGCCAAGTTCAGGGACAGGGAACCATGACTTAAGCAGATACAGGACAAAAGCAATTAATTGTAAATAAGGTCTATAAGAAAATGTTATAGCATCATTTCAATCTTCTCAACCCCCCCCTTTTGATTATACATACTACATACATGCACATGTACATACACCCCTTTCATAGATCACTTACACATAACCTAATATTTTAACATCTTTAATATAACCATTATTAATAGTATGGTACATTAACACAATTTCCTCTGATAAAAGTTCAAAACAGGCTTTAACAAAAACCTACTACAAAGTTGAAAAAGAATAACAAGATTTATTATTGAAAACACAAGCCATAGAAAGAAATATCTAAAACCATGGACTAATTTTAGAGGGAAAATGTGTCTTTCTCCAAGATAACTAAAACAACTCAGTAAAAGCAATAGAGTAATGATCACCAAGCATTATTTTAACAACAAGCCTTCTCCTATTCTAATAATGCCTTTCCAATGTTTATTTAAGTAGCTTATTTCATCTTGGATCCCAAGTATCCCATATAGCCCTCTGATCTTCTGATAACAAATCTCTTGAACATTTTGGAATAGGTCTCTTTCTCAAGACAGCTGTGAATCCATTTCAATAGATTTGCCTCTATGGTTTCATATCATTTATAGATTATGAGATGTCCTTGGTATATATTTTTTTTTTACAAAACAAATTGTGATATGCTTTAATACATCCTCTTAAATTTTACTTCCCTTCTAATTAGTTCATGTGGTGAAAACAAGCTGAAACTTTGTATTTCTGATCTTATTAGGAACCCATAATTCACATGAAACTTTAAAAAAATATCTTTCTTAAATGCCCCTTGTTTTAAATATTTCTTGCTGTTTCTATCTCTCCCTTGAATCCTGTAGTCAAAATAAATACTGCCACTAACAAGCTAAAAGAAGGATCTTTAAAATAATCTATAAGAATCTGATTTGTAAAATAAGCCTTTTGTTTAAAGATTTAATATTTGCCAAAATAGATATATTCACTAGGGCTGAAAACTTGCCTGAATTATTATTGATTTTATTATCATTCAACTTCCTGCAATATAAGTTAGCAATTTGTTACACTGACAAATTTAGGCAATTCAAGGACCAGTTGAAAAATCAAAAACTAAATCATTTAAAAGACCATAGAAAGCATAATTCTTAAAACCTTTAAAATTGCATCTCTGATCATCTGGTCTTATTGCTTTATCAAATTTTTTATTCATTTTCTTCATCATAATTATATAGAATCCCATTTTTCCTAATTAATTCCAATTCAATTCCCCCTTTCCCTCTCAGGAGGAGTAGAGACTGATAAGGATCTAATGCTTCCATGAAAACCTAAGTAACAATACTTTGTCTCATTATCAAATTGTTAAGATAATTAGAATATGGTATTTCAGTGAGAGGAAAGCTACAAAAGAATATTTTAGCAAACCCAGAAAGAAGTTACTAATTTTTTTTGGATGGCTGAGGAGAGTACCTTGACTTTCTTTCCACTCCCTGCTTTGGATGGAGGAAGAATTTTTGAATTGTAGAGGCCAGATTTTGGACTTTTTACATTCCCATTAGCATCCTAAGTAATGGATCACAGAAGTATCTATATTGAGCACCTAGGACAACATAGATAAGAGGAGAAAAGCAGATTCAAAGCTTGATAAAGAGGATAACAGAAGCATCCCACCATACAGACTCTAAGACACTTCAGGACCCATGTGTTTTTCCTTTGATCTGTGGGTTCTATGAGCTTGAGCCCCCTGAATTTTGTATAAGCTGATTGAATAGAATAGAATAACAATTTTAGGAAATTGTTCTTACTACTTTAGTAAATATGACATTTGAAAAATCCAATTACCTCACTGACTCATTGATTGCCAATTGATAATCATGGCAGGGAAACACACTGGTGGGGGTCATGCGTTATAACACTGGAAAGCTACCACTCAACTCCTCAAGGATACTCTCCTGGTCCCTAGAAGTATTTAATTACTATTTTCTCAAATCCAACATGCCATCACAAATGGGTATGGGGGATTAATTCCAGAGCAGATGCTACAAACAGATAAGAAAACTAAGCTCAAAGAAAGGCAGCAAGTTGTGCGACATTACAAAATCAATGTACTTAGAGATAGGAGATTTGAACTCAAGTTTTCTTCAAAGCTGGTATTCTTTTCAGTGTGTCACAGAAGCTTAGAACTGGAGAATTAGTTCTTCTCATCATCTATTTCACATTATACATTAATGGAATCCCTTCTATAGAATGTCTAACAGGTGACCATCCATCCTTTACTTGAAAATCTCCAACAAGATAAATCTATCACCCACCAAATATGTTCATTCCACAGTTTTATAATTCTGTTAAGAAATTTTCCTGACAACAATCTTAAATTCAACTCTTTGGAATATCTATTTATTGTTCCTAGCTTTTCTTTTGAATCCAAAATTACTACTATGCAAATTTTGTGTTGGGTTGAGATAAGGTAACTGTAAATTTGGGTTGGAAATGGGAGAAAAAGGATGAATTTAATTGCATATATTGAGTATTCTACTAAGTGGGATTAACTAGCACAAGGCAAAACAAGTCGTTTCAATTTTATTAAGAACTAGATGCAGTGGATCGAGTGCTGTGCCTGGAGTCAGGAAGAACAGAGTACAAAGTGGGATTTAGACATTATCTTTCCTATCCTATAGATTCCTCTATAATCTGAACTCCCCTTCTCTGATGTATTGCTTATCATGATCACCATTTCAGGAAGTTCCTTGGTCATCCATGTTTACTCTTCTTTGGGGTTTAGTTCTGAGTCTCTAGACCTTTCTACCTCCAAGTCATCAATCTTCTCATTCTGGAAATATCTTTGCTCCTCTAGTAACCTTCTCTGACAGGTGTGTTCCTGCCCAGGATCGCCATTTCAGGAAAGCCAAGGTCAGCTATATTCACATCATTTTAAGCTTTGATCCAATTTTTGGACCTTTTGACCTATGTAAGAAGTTTAACTTTAGAGCATGTTTGGAGGTAAAACATTTGGAGACTTGTAAAAATGTGAAGAAGCTATTATTCTAGCCACTCATCACCAGCCTTCTCTTATATACCTGCAGTTGAATATCCTATAAACAGCTCAAACTCAACAGTCTAAAACAGAATTTAATATCTTTTCCTCTAAACACATTCCTCTTCCAAACTTTCCTGTATCTATATTTCAAGTCATTTGAGAGTCAACATGACTTTTCCCTACATCACTCCCTGCCCATCTAATCAGGATCCAGGTGTGACCAATTCTATCTTCACTACATTTATTCCAACAACTCCCTCCTTTCCTGTCACATTCTCATCATTCTTATTCAGGATCCTATCATCTCTTTTCTTCTTATTTTAACAGCTTTTTCAATGATCTGCTAGCTTTTATTTCTCTCCTATCTAATTTAGCCTTTCCATAGATATCAAAATAATTTTTCCAAGCCCGTATCTGACCACATCACTCTCTTCCCCAATCTTTAGTGGTTTCCCTTTGTCTCTAGAATAAAATATGAACTTCTAAATTTCACATTTAAAGATTTTCCTAATCTGGCTTCAACCAACATTTCCAAGCTTGCCACACATTAACCTGTTTGCTTCAGTTTTCTTACTTGGAAAAAGGGAATAATAATAGCAATTAACTTCCATGATTGTTTTTGAGGATCAAATGAGACAATAAAAATGTTTAGCAAAGTGCCTGGCATATAGTAAGTGCTATATAAATGCAAGTTAATGTTATTATTCCTACCCTGCATTTACTATTTCTTTCAGTCTAGCTCCTTTTTTTTTTGCTTCTCTCTAAATCTAGAATTCCTCCTTCCATTTCTACGCCTTTGTATAACCCATTTGTCATGCTTAGGAGGCACTCCTTCTTATTTGACTCTTCCAAAACTTAACATTCTTTAGAACTCACTTCCAGTACTCTTGGTTCTTAGTTATCTCTTCTTCCTCAAATTATCTTATATACTTTAGTCTGAATAGAAGTTAGATACCCCCGAAGAATGTAAACTCTTTGAGGGCAAGAGCCCTTTTCCTTTTTGTCTCTCTTCAATTTCTAACAGAATCCTATACTTAATATCTACTTATTAGACTGAAAAGTAGGAATATGGAATTAGGTGTTCTATAGCTAGATTGAATTAGATGAAGAGATACAAATAGATTTTGGTAAAGTTTTGGAGTAGACTATCTGGGAAAAAGGGAAGATAAAAAAGTTTTAAAATAAAGGGTATATGGACTGCAAATCTTGGTAAGAGAAAGAGATTCCACAGAAAGAGCTCTGCTTTGGTGAACTTTTGGTAGAAAGAAATATTATGGGTTGGTGAAGGAAGCAGTCATTTAGAAGGTGACTTTGGGATCAGTGAAGTCAAGTTGATTAGAACTGCCATTTTGGCAGGCAGTCATATCATTTTCTCCCTGCCCCTATCATTAACTCCTTATTATCTCCAGGATAAGAGAATTCTCTTTGCTTTATAAAGCCTTGAACAACCTGGTCCCCTTTTACTTTTCCAGTTTTCTCATACCTTACTCCATTCTACATACACAATGGTCCAGTGATACTAGGCTCTCTGATGTCACTGCTTTTGCAAAACACTCAGTATCTTAATTGTCCCTCCTCCTGGAACACTCTCCCTCCTCATCTTCATTTCTTGGCTTCCTTCAAATCTCAGCCAAATTATTACCTCCTGAAAGATTCCTTTCCCAATTCTTCCTAATCTTAGTGACTTCCCTTTGACAAGACTTTCAACTTATTCTGTATCTATCTTGTTTGTATGTTATTTGAATTTTGCCTCCTCTTTTAGGATTGAGAATAAGGGGCTTTTTTGTCTTTGTTTCCACAAGTATGTGGACAGTATGTGACTTATACATAGTAGGCACTTAATAAACGATAATTGACAAAGTTCTAAACAAATGAGAATAGAAATGGATTCACAATGACCATGTGGAAACTTTAACCAAATTCAAGTCTACCCTTAAGTTTTTGGTTTGATAACTTTAGGCAAAAAGGTTTCTAGTTAAAAAAAACACCTGAGTGGAAAGAAATGAGATATTGTACATGGAGTTCTTTGGAAGATAAGTGCTAGATAAATTCAAGGTTTATTGATTTTTTTACTTGAAAATCATTTTAAAGAGGTTTCTGGGATACATTACTTTGCACCTGAGTCTCAATTTGTTGGTCTAGCAAAGTCATTAAATTCTGACTTTTAAGGTGTGAAGAATGATGACTTCAAATTTTGTTTCTTGGGAAGTGGCCCATATTCCTACCAATTCTCATCTTGAGCTTTGGGCTCTCCAAGAGGAAAGATTGATGATGGCATCTATGTTGAAATGTCATCTTGCCTCCTCAGAGCCACAGAATTTTATGTCAAAGGGAAATGATGTATATGGTTGCCTGAGCCAGTGAAACTAAGATCTTAATTTACTGCCTTTATGTTTTTGGACAGGTCATCATCCAATCTGGATTATATTCCTTTTTCCTCTCTACTTGTTAGGATCTTGAGATTTCTTCAAGGTTCTACTAAGGAGGTACTATCATCAGGATGCCTTTTCTCATTCCTTTTATTGTCAGAGTTCTTCCCTTTTTCCCCCCAAATCATCATGTGTTTACCTTGTATTTATTTATCTGCAAGTATATAATTTCCCATATACTTTTGCATTGTCTAATACATAATACTGAATAAATGTTTATTGAATTGGCTTGAATGAATGAATGGGAGTCATTGTTGACATCTTACAGAACTTTATGGGGGATAAAGTCTGGGGTAGACTTTTTCATCAGGTTAAGATTTAGATTCCATCAGGTTAAGCAAATGCAGAATGAACAAAGATTGCTTAAAAACAAAGTTTCAGAGATATCAACTGGGTGGTTCTTTACTTTCTCCCAGAAATTGATTAGTAATTTAGTTTTTAACAGGGAATGTATATAGACTAGATTGAAATTGTAAAGTATGTAACAAAATAGCAAAGTATTAATTTAAAGTGGTTGAATTTTAAATTTAAATCAATTTTTAAAATCAATCTATTTTGGTATCTCGTAGATAAATCAGAAAGTTTGTTACAGGGAAGACAACATTGGATTTGTAATAGACCTAGCTTAAATGCTCACTTAGCCATACA
This sequence comes from Sarcophilus harrisii, assembly GCF_902635505.1. Classification (NCBI taxonomy): domain Eukaryota; kingdom Metazoa; phylum Chordata; class Mammalia; order Dasyuromorphia; family Dasyuridae; genus Sarcophilus; species Sarcophilus harrisii. Next base: position 16,390,037 of record NC_045427.1, read on the forward strand.
CTATCTCTTTGACCTTGGATAAATGACCCAATCTTTATAGGCCTCAGTTTCCTCATCTGTAAGAAACTTAAATGATGGTTAAGGTCCCTGATAGCTCTAAATCTGTACTTTATAATCTTTACTCAATACTTTTAACCACTTATTGCATATGTTATAGTGGGGATTCCTTTTGCTCATGCATTGAGGCTAATGATCGCTGTGGGCCATTTCTTCTCTGAGATTCTAATCCAAGAACATAGTTACTATTTCAATCTGTATTTAAAGATTTCCAAAGCAAAGTAAAAAGAACTTTCTTCCACATATTAAGTGATTAATTATGAATTGTTGAATTGAACTGGAATTTGAATTTGAATCTTCCATTGAAATGGAGAATTGGAACTAGGAGGGGCATCTACCTTCTTTCAAGCATGAATTAATATACAATATCACAGTCACATAAGATCCATTCTCTTTAAAAGACATTTTTGGCCTTATTTTATTTTATATTTTTTATTAAAGATTTTTATTTTCAAGAGATATGCATGGATAATTTTTCCACACTGACCCTTGTTAAAATGTTGTATTCCAAATTTCTCTCCCTTCATCCCCACCTTCCCTTCCCCTAGTCAATAAGTAGTCCAAAATAGGTTAAATATAACTCTTCTAAACGTATTTCCATAATTATCATACTGCACAAGAAAAATCAGATAAAAAAGAAAAAAAATGAGAAAAAAACCCAAAAAGCAAGCAAATAATAACAAAAAAATGTGAAAATACTATGCTGTGATCCATATTCAGTCGCTATAGTTCCTTTTCTGGATGCAGATGGCTCTATCCATCACAAGTCTATTGGAACTGCCTTGACTCACCTCATTGTTGAAAAGAGTCAAGTCTATCACAGTTAATCATCACATAATCTTGTTGCTGTGTCCAAAGTTCTCTTGATTCTACTCACTTCACTCAGCATCAATTCATGTAAATCTTTTAAGGCCTTTCTTAAATCATCTTGCTGATTGTTTCTTACAGAACAATAATATTCCATAACATTCATATACCATCACTTCTTCAGCCATTCCCCAACTGATGGGAAGCCACTCAATTTCCAGTTCCTTGCTACTACACAAAGAGCTGCTACAAACATATTTGCACACACGGCTTCCTATTCCTTTTTTATGATCTCTTTGCATACAGACCCAGTAGACATACTGCTACAACAGAATATTTTCATGAATATTTGTGTATGTGAATATCTATGTTTGTTTATGTATTTGCACGTGTTCATGTATGTATGTTTATATGGATGACAAGTATAGTTATTGGTAAAATCATGTTAAACTTGTATTGCCAATAGAATTATCATTAGGTAACCATTTATCTGTACCTCTTCTTCCCATCTTCTCTTCTCCTTATCAGCTTATTTATAACTTCATTTAGATTTTTTCCTTTTATTTCACATTCACCTTTCTCCAGGTCTTTTTACTTGGAGTGAAAAGTGGCAATTCTTGAAGAAAAGGGGTCGTGGCTCCTGATTCATGCAGAGCCCAGGCTCATTACTGAGTCACTGTGGGGATTTTGATTCAAAAGAAACCTTGGGGATCATATCTTAGAGCTGGAGGAGATCTCAGAAATCATCTAGTTCAATCCCTATATTTAAAAAATGAGGAAATGCCAATTCAGAAAAGTTGGTTACATAGGCAGTAACTCAAAAGTCAAGTCAATAGGCATTCATCAAGTGCCTTTTTTTTGGTCAGACACCGTACTAAGCAGCAATGTTACAAAGAAAAACAAAAAATCAGGCCCTACTTTTTTTTTTTTTTTTTGATTTGTGAATATTTCTTTTTTTTTTTATTTAATAGCCTTTTATTTACAGGATATATACATGGGTAACTTTACAGGATTAACAATTGCCAAACCTCTTGTTCCAATTTTTCACCTCTTACCCCCCCCACCCTTCCCCCCAGATGGCAGGATGACCAGTAGATGTTAAATATATTAAAATATAACTTAGATACACAATAAGTATACATGACCAAAACATTATTTTGCTGTACAAAAAGAATCAGACTCTGAAATATTGTACAATTAGCTTGTGAAGGAAATCAAAAATGCAGGTGTGCATAAATATAGGGATTGGGAATTCAATGTAATGGTTTTTAGTCATCTCCCAGAGTTCTTTTTCTGGGCATAGCTAGTTCAGTTCATTACTGCTCCATTAGAAATGATTTGGTTGATCTCGTTGCTGAGGATGGCCTGATCCATCAGAACTGGTCATCATCTAGTATTGTTGTTGAAGTATATAATGATCTCCTGGTCCTGCTCATTTCACTCAGCATCAGTTCGTGTAAGTCTCTCCAGGCCTTTCTGAAATCATCCTGTTGGTCATTTCTTACAGAACAGTAATATTCCATAATTTTCATATACCACAATTTATTCAGCCATTCTCCAACTGATGGACATCCATTCAGTTTCCAGTTTCTAGCCACTACAAAAAGGGCTGCCACAAACATTCGTGCACATACAGGTCCCTTTCCCTTCTTTATAATCTCTTTGGGATATAATCCCAGTAGTAACACTGCTGGATCAAAGGGTATGCACAGTTTGATAACTTTTTGAGCATAGTTCCAAACTACTCTCCAAAATGGTTGGATTCGTTCACAACTCCACCAACAATGCATCAATGTCCCAGTTTTCCCGCATCCCCTCCAACAATCATCATTATTTTTTCCTGTCATCTTAGCCAATCTGACAGGTGTGTAGTGGTATCTTAGAGTTGTCTTAATTTGCATTTCTCTGATTAATAATGACTTGGAGCATCTTTTCATATGACTAGAAATAGTTTCAATTTCTTCATCTGAGAATTGTCTGTTCATATCCTTTGACCATTTTTCAATTGGAGAATGGCTTGATTTTTTATAAATTAGAGTTAATTCTCTATATATTTTGGAAATGAGGCCTTTATCAGAACCTTTGACTGTAAAAATATTTTCCCAGTTTATTGCTTCCCTTCTAATCTTGTCTGCATTAGTTTTGTTTGTACAAAAACTTTTCAGTTTGGTATAATCGAAATTTTCTATTTTGTGATCAGTAATGATCTCTAGTTCTGCTTTGGTCATAAAAACCTTCCCCTTCCACAGGTCTGAGAGGTAAACTATCCTATGTTCCTCTAATTTATTAATAATTTCATTCTTTATGCCTAGGTCATGAACCCATTTTGACCTTATCTTGGTGTACGGCGTTAAGTATGGATCAATGCCTAGTTTCTGCCATATTAGTTTCCAATTTTCCCAGCAATTTTTATCAAACAGTAAGTTCTTATCCCAAAAGCTGGGATCTTTGGGTTTGTCAAAGACTAGGTTGCTATATTTGTTGACTGTTTTATCCCTTGAACCTAATCTATTCCACTGATCAACTAATCTATTCCTTAGCCAATACCAAATAGTTTTGGTAACTGCTGCTCTATAATATAATTTTAGATCTGGTACAGCTAAGCCACCATCATTTGATTTTTTTTTCATTAATTCCCTTGAAATTCTTGACCTTTTGTTTTTCCATATGAACTTTGTTGTTATTTTTTCTAGGTCATTAAAATAGTTTTTTGGGAGTCTGATTGGTATAGCACTAAATAAATAGATTAGTTTAGGTAGTATTGTCATCTTTATTATATTTGCTCGCCCTATCCAAGAGCACTTAATATTTTTCCAATTGGTTAGATCCGACTTATTCAGGCCCTACTTTCAAGGAGTTCTCAGTCCAGTGAGGAGACAATCTATGAATAATCTGGTACAGAGAGCTATATAAAGGATACAGTGGAAATAATCGATAAAGGGAAAGTATGAAGATCTAAAGGGGATCTGGAGAAACTTCTTATAGAAGGAGGGATGTTAGCTGGCTATGAAGAAAATCAGGGAAGACAGAAGGTAGAGATAAGAAGAAAGTGTTGTACACAAATAGGAGTAAATAGTGAAAATGTCTGTAATTAGGAGATGAAGTGTCTTGAGTTGGGAAGAATAAGGAAGTCAATGTCACCTGGATCACAGATGGTAAGTTGTAAGAAGACTGGAAATGATCTCCAAAAGCAAATAGCAAACCACTTCAGTATCTTTGCCAAGAAAATTCCAAGTTGGGCCACAAAGAATTGGACGTTACTAAAATGGCTGGACTACACAGTTGAAATTTATTGAATGGGCTGGAGTGGGGATGATATGGTCAGATCTGTATTTTAAGATGAATTTAATAACTGAGTGAAAAATGGATTAGTAAGAAGAGATTTGGAGAAGGGAAATCAATTAGGAATTGATATTCCAGACCTGAGATGATGAGGGCCTGTGCTAGGAAGGGGTGGGATCAGAAGGATTTGGCAATTAATTGGATTTTAAGAGAAAGTAAGGTGGTGAGGAGGACACCATGGTTGGAGCCTGAATGAAGTAGGAAGATGCCCTCAAGAGTAAAGGGAAAATTAGGTAGAAAAGAAGATTTGGGAGAATATTCCATTTCAACATGAGTATAAGATTTCTTTTGAACATCCCAATTCAAGATAAAGCAGCTGGAATCGCAATATTCAAAGTCAGGAGAGAGCTGGACTAATAGATCTGCAAATCATCAGTATAGAGATAATAACTGAATCCATAGGAGCTAGTGAGATGCTCAAGCAAAATAATATAGTGAGAAGAGAAAGAATAGGGCAGAGCATTAATGGCTATTCATAATAGTGGATGTGACCTGAATGAAATTACAACAAAGGAAACTGAGCAGTGATCAAATATTTAGGAGGAGATCCAGGAGAGAGCATGCTCATCAAACCTTGGAGAAAAAAGACTGGCAAATACAAGAGAGAGATCAATAGTATCAGAGGGTGCAGAGTACCAGTGCCAGGATTCAAACCCGTGTCCTTTGATTCCAAATCTGGCTCTATTTCCTCTCAAACATTCTGCTTCATTACTGCTATTACAGAGTTCTGGGAAAACATCACTAAATATAGCATCGTTATGACTGATGTATATGGTTTCCCCTAAAAGAGATTAACACAGTTCTTTAGAGAAAGTATTTATGCATGTAAATGGATGGGGGTGAGGATGTGAGGCTGTGGTAATTTCTGCTTTCTAAAGAAGCAATTATTTTTAGCAATAAGTCTACTTGAAATACACACACACACACACACACACACACACACACACACACTAATTGCTAATTGCATCAACTGGCAGCTCTTGACTGTCTACCAACCATAAAGAGAATTTTCTAGCTTGCAAATAAGGATCAGGTATGAGGAAGCTATTTATTTACTTCAACACCAAAGAAATGTTTAAAACACAGAAGACTAAAAAGCAGGCATTAACAAATACTTAAATCATATCAATAATCCCTTATACCATCTGAACAGTCCTGCTAGAGAAAGGCATTTTGCAGTTCTTGGTTGGTTGTTGCAATATCACATTAAATCTGAACTGTTTACACAGTTTATATACTCAGATTACTGAGCAAACCAGGATATCGACTGGTCTTTCCTAATTCTTTCAGCAATGGTGACCTCGTCGTGGTCATCTTTCTCTTGAGAAACAGTGTAGTAGTAGGAAGTATTAGAATCCAAAGTAGAATGGGCTGCCTTGGAAGCTGACGGGTTCCCTCTTATAAGGATATATAAATATAAATATATATATATATTCAGCTCTGAATAAATATATAAATGTAAATACAAA